>NC_090646.1:688531350-688850100 GCF_040937935.1 Hyperolius riggenbachi | reverse complement strand
AATGAGGGTATTCTTCCTCTATTACACATTCTACATGCACAATCTGAACATGGATCAGGCCCTAGGCAATGTAACTGTGGGTACATGTAAGAGTGATGTGCAGGTACTCTGCAGGGGAATGAGGAGATTCTTCCTCTATTACACATTCTTCATGCACAATCTGAACATGGATCAGGCCCTAGGCAATGTAACTGGGGGTACATGTAAGAGTGATGTACAGGTACTCTGCAGGGGAATGAGATGATTCTTCCTCTATTACACATTCTTCATGCACAATCTGAGCATGGATCAGGCCCTAGGCAATGTAACTGTGGGTACATGTAAGAGTGATGTGCAGGTACTCTGCAGGGGAATGAGGGGATTCTTCCTCTATTACACATTCTTCATGCACAATCTGAACATGGATCAGGCCCTAGGCAATGTAACTGTGGGTACATGTAAGATTGATGTGCAGGTACTCTGCAGGAGAATGAGGGGATTCTTCCTCTATTACACATTCTTCATGTACAATCTGAATATGGGTCAGGCCCTAGGCAATGTAACTGGGGGTACATGTAAGAGTAATGTGCAGGTACTCTGCAGGAGAATGAGGCGATTCTTCCTCTATTACACATTATTCATGCACAATCTGAACAGGGATCAGGCCCTAGGCAATGTAAGTGTGGGTGCATGTAAGAGTGATGTGCAGGTACTCTGCAGGAGAATGAGGGGATTATTCCTCTATTACACATTCTTCATGCACAATCTGAACATGGATCAGGCCCTAGGCAATATAACTGTGGCACATGTAAGAATGATAGGCAGGTACTCTGCAGGAGAATGAGGGGATTCTTCTTCTATTACACATTCTTCATGCACAATCTGAACCAGGTTTATGGGTGACAGACAACACCTCTGTGTTCAATGTGCACAGCATTCTCAGTGGATTCCCTGCAGCTCTGCGGGGAGTGCATATGTAGAGTATAGCACTACTGTGTAACAAAGTAAACCTGAGACAGATGAAATGAAAGTTTTATACATACCTGCGGCTTCCTCCAGTCGCCTTCAGGATAATCAGTCCCTCGTTGTCCTCCTCCACCACCTGGATCTTCTGCTATGAGTCCAGGTACTTGAGCCAGTCGGGCGTAGTGCGCATGCACACACTCCGCCGCCAGGAGCATACTACACCTGTGCAGCACTATTGCGCAGGTGCAGAATGTTCCTGGCTGTGGGAGCGGCATGCGGCCGGACAGCGCTGACTGGCTGAAGTAGCAGGACTCATAGCAGAAGATCCAGGTGGTGGAGGAGGACAGCGAGGGACTGATTAGCCTGAAGGGGGCTGGAGGAAGCCCCAGGTATGTATAACACTTTACTTTTCATCCGTTTCAGTTACCCTTTAATTTGTAGTCACCAAACCAAATTTTAATAACATATCACATTATTTGATTTCATCAGCAAAGGGAGTGCGTACATTTGCATAAATCAGCAGCAGTGCAGAATTATTTCCATCTCGTTGACCATCTCTATTAGTGACATGGCTAACCATCAGGCTTTATTCTTACAGCATAGATGTTATTTCGTATATATAAGAGATTCCTGTGTACACATCATATATACAGTCACAATCAGATATGTATATCTGACCTTAAAAATACGGGGACTGCTTTATTGAAGCAGCACAACTAACTATTTTGTGATTGGTTTATTTCATTTTCGTGGGCTAAGCACAGCTATTAACCTCCCTGGTTTTCTGTTCAAACCGCCAGGGGGCAGCGCAGCACTTTAATTTTTTTTTTTTAAATCATGTAGCTAGCCCAGCGCTGTGCAGCGGCATCCCCCCTCCCCTTCCGATCACCTCCAGCGAACACAGCAAACAGGAAATTCCGTTCAAAACGGGAGTTTCTGTTTGGCCTCCTCCGTCGCCATGGCGACGATCGGGATGACGTCGGGGGGAGTCCCGATCCACCCCTTAGCGCTGCCTGGCGGTGATTGGCCAGGCTGCGCAAGGGGTCGGGGGGGGGGGCGGCGCGGCGGGTAGCGGCGAATCGGCAAGAAACGGCGGCGATCGTGTAGTACATGCAGCTAGCAAAGTGCTAGCTGCGTGTAACAACAAAAAAAATTGTACAAATCGGCCCACCAGGGCCTCAGAAATCCTCCGCGGTGGTTTAGCCCCAGCTCAGCTCGGGCTTACCGCCAGGGAGGTTAATGTGTATATAATTTATAACGATTATCTGAGAAATAGAACATTTTATCATATTTTCTATTTTAATTACAGTTTAAATTCATTAGTCGTCAGAGTCGGTGCATTTTCTCCCGACTCCGACTCCACAGCCCTGCCTATAATACAGCGGGGCCATTGGGACTTATTGTGCCTCTTTATCCTTATCTGAGTTTGCATGTTATGCTAATGATGGTGTAATGTGGTGGTATTCTTGTACTCTTCATTGCTGTATTGGGTTTATGATCTATTTCTGTACATTAGACTCTTATCAGTATCCACCATCCCTGAGCCGGGGTCCTGCTCTGCTGAGTCATTCCCACCAGTTCTTTTCTTGGTCACGTTTGGTTTCTGGTATGAACTATCTTCCTCCACCATCCTTCCTCTTCCTGCTGCCAGACAGCAGAGATTGTCCAGAGGAAGTGTGTTCCTCTCTGACCCTTCTACCCTCAGTGTCACCCTCTCCGATCCTCCTACCCTCTGTGTTCCTCTCCTACCCTCTGTGTTCCTCTCCTACCCTCTGTGTTCCCCTCCTACCCTCTGTGTTCCTCTCCTACCCTCTGTGTTCCCCTCCTACCCTCTGTGTTCCCCTCCTACCCTCAGTGTCACCCTCTCCGATCCTCCTACCCTCTGTGTTCCTCTCCTACCCTCTGTGTTCCTCTCCTACCCTCTGTGTTCCCCTCCTACCCTCTGTGTTCCCCTCCTACCCTCTGTGTTCCCCTCCTACCCTCTGTGTTCCTCTCCTACCCTCTGTGTTCCCCTCCTACCCTCTGTGTTCCCCTCCTACCCTCTGTGTTCCTCTCCTACCCTCTGTGTTCCTCTCCTACCCTCAGTGTTCCTCTCCTACCCTCTGTGTTCCCCTCCTACCCTCTGTGTTCCCCTCCTACCCTCTGTGTTCCCCTCCTACCCTCTGTGTTCCCCTCCTACCCTCTGTGTTCCCCTCCTACCCTCTGTGTTCCTCTCCTACCCTCTGTGTTCCTCTCCTACCCTCTGTGTTCCTCTCCTACCCTCTGTGTTCCTCTCCTACCCTCTGTGTTCCCCTCCTACCCTCTGTGTTCCCCTCCTACCCTCTGTGTTCCTCTCCTACCCTCTGTGTTCCTCTCCTACCCTCTGTGTTCCTCTCCTACCCTCTGTGTTCCTCTCCTACCCTCTGTGTTCCTCTCCTACCCTCTGTGTTCCCCTCCTACCCTCTGTGTTCCCCTCCTACCCTCTGTGTTCCCCTCCTACCCTCTGTGTTCCTCTCCTACCCTCTGTGTTCCTCTCCTACCCTCTGTGTTCCTCTCCTACCCTCTGTGTTCCCCTCCTACCCTCTGTGTTCCTCTCCTACCCTCTGTGTTCCTCTCCTACCCTCTGTGTTCCTCTCCTACCCTCTGTGTTCCTCTCCTACCCTCTGTGTTCCTCTCCTACCCTCTGTGTTCCTCTCCTACCCTCTGTGTTCCTCTCCTACCCTCTGTGTTCCTCTCCTACCCTCTGTGTTCCTCTCCTACCCTCTGTGTTCCTCTCCTACCCTCAGTGTGTTCCTCTCTGACCCTTCTACCCTCAGTGTCACCCTCTCCGATCCTCCTACCCTCTGTGTTCCTCTCCTACCCTCTGTGTTCCTCTCCTACCCTCTGTGTTCCTCTCCTACCCTCTGTGTTCCCCTCCTACCCTCTGTGTTCCCCTCCTACCCTCTGTGTTCCCCTCCTACCCTCTGTGTTCCCCTCCTACCCTCTGTGTTCCCCTCCTACCCTCTGTGTTCCTCTCCTACCCTCTGTGTTCCTCTCCTACCCTCTGTGTTCCTCTCCTACCCTCTGTGTTCCTCTCCTACCCTCTGTGTTCCCCTCCTACCCTCTGTGTTCCCCTCCTACCCTCTGTGTTCCTCTCCTACCCTCTGTGTTCCTCTCCTACCCTCTGTGTTCCCCTCCTACCCTCTGTGTTCCCCTCCTACCCTCTGTGTTCCCCTCCTACCCTCTGTGTTCCTCTCCTACCCTCTGTGTTCCTCTCCTACCCTCTGTGTTCCTCTCCTACCCTCTGTGTTCCTCTCCTACCCTCTGTGTTCCTCTCCTACCCTCTGTGTTCCTCTCCTACCCTCTGTGTTCCTCTCTGACCCTTCTACCCTCAGTGTCACCCTCTCCGATCCTCCTACCCTCTGTGTTCCCCTCCTACCCTCTGTGTTCCCCTCCTACCCTCTGTGTTCCCCTCCTACCCTCTGTGTTCCCCTCCTACCCTCTGTGTTCCCCTCCTACCCTCTGTGTTCCTCTCCTACCCTCTGTGTTCCTCTCCTACCCTCTGTGTTCCTCTCCTACCCTCTGTGTTCCCCTCCTACCCTCTGTGTTCCCCTCCTACCCTCTGTGTTCCTCTCCTACCCTCTGTGTTCCTCTCCTACCCTCTGTGTTCCCCTCCTACCCTCTGTGTTCCCCTCCTACCCTCTGTGTTCCCCTCCTACCCTCTGTGTTCCTCTCCTACCCTCTGTGTTCCTCTCCTACCCTCTGTGTTCCTCTCCTACCCTCTGTGTTCCTCTCCTACCCTCTGTGTTCCTCTCCTACCCTCTGTGTTCCTCTCCTACCCTCTGTGTTCCTCTCCTACCCTCTGTGTTCCTCTCTGACCCTTCTACCCTCAGTGTCACCCTCTCCGATCCTCCTACCCTCTGTGTTCCCCTCCTACCCTCTGTGTTCCCCTCCTACCCTCTGTGTTCCCCTCCTACCCTCTGTGTTCCCCTCCTACCCTCTGTGTTCCTCTCCTACCCTCTGTGTTCCTCTCCTACCCTCTGTGTTCCTCTCCTACCCTCTGTGTTCCTCTCCTACCCTCTGTGTTCCTCTCCTACCCTCTGTGTTCCTCTCCTACCCTCTGTGTTCCTCTCCTACCCTCTGTGTTCCTCTCCTACCCTCTGTGTTCCTCTCCTACCCTCTGTGTTCCTCTCCTACCCTCTGTGTTCCTCTCCTACCCTCTGTGTTCCTCTCCTACCCTCTGTGTTCCTCTCCTACCCTCTGTGTTCCTCTCCTACCCTCTGTGTTCCTCTCCTACCCTCAGTGTGTTCCTCTCTGACCCTTCTACCCTCAGTGTCATCCTCTCCTACCCTCAGTGTGTTCCTCTCCGATCCTCCTACCCTCAGTGTGTTCCTCTCCGAACCTCCTACCCTCAGTGTGTTCCTCTCCGATCCTCCTACCCTCAGTGTGTTCCTCTCCGATCCTCCTACCCTCAGTGTGTTCCTCTCCGATCCTCCTACCCTCAGTGTGTTCCTCTCCGATCCTCCTACCCTCAGTGTGTTCCTCTCCGATCCTCCTACCCTCAGTGTGTTCCTCTCCGATCCTCCTACCCTCAGTGTGTTCCTCTCCGATCCTCCTACCCTCAGTGTGTTCCTCACCGATCCTCCTAACCACAGTGTGTTCCTCTCCGATCCTCCTAACCTCAGTGTGTTCCTCTCCGATCCTCCTACCCTCTGTGTTCCTCTCCTACCCTCTGTGTTCCTCTCCTACCCTCAGTGTGTTCCTCTCTGACCCTTCTACCCTCAGTGTCATCCTCTCCGATCCTCAGTGTGTTCCTCTCCGATCCTCCTACCCTCAGTGTGTTCCTCTCCGATCCTCCTACCCTCAGTGTGTTCCTCTCCGATCCTCCTACCCTCAGTGTGTTCCTCTCCGATCCTCCTACCCTCAGTGTGTTCCTCTCCGATCCTCCTACCCTCAGTGTGTTCCTCTCCGATCCTCCTACCCTCAGTGTGTTCCTCTCCGATCCTCCTACCCTCAGTGTGTTCCTCTCCGATCCTCCTACCCTCAGTGTGTTCCTCTCCGATCCTCCTACCCTCAGTGTGTTCCTCTCCGATCCTCCTACCCTCAGTGTGTTCCTCTCCGATCCTCCTACCCTCAGTGTGTTCCTCTCCGATCCTCCTACCCTCAGTGTGTTCCTCTCCGATCCTCCTACCCTCAGTGTGTTCCTCTCCGATCCTCCTACCCTCAGTGTGTTCCTCTCCGATCCTCCTACCCTCAGTGTGTTCCTCTCCGATCCTCCTACCCTCAGTGTGTTCCTCTCCGATCCTCCTACCCTCAGTGTGTTCCTCTCCGATCCTCCTACTTTCAGTGTGTTCCTCTCCGATCCTCCTACTTTCAGTGTGTTCCTCTCCGATCCTCCTAACCTCAGTGTGTTCCTCTCCGATCCTCCTAACCTCAGTGTGTTCCTCTCCGATCCTCCTAACCTCAGTGTGTTCCTCTCCGATCCTCCTAACCTCAGTGTGTTCCTCTCCGACCCTCCTAAGCAGACCTCTCTGACAGAAGGATAACTGAGGGTGTGAGGTCAGTAGATGGTGGTAGGCCCTGAGGAGACCTCTGACTGAAGGATAACTGAGGGTGTGAGGTAGGTAGCTGGTGGTAGGCCCTGAGGAGACCTCTGACTGAAGGATAGCTGAGGCTGTGAGTAAGGTAGATGGTTGTAGGACCTGAGGAGACCTCTGACTGAAGGATAACTGGGGCTGGGAGGTAGGTAGATAGTGATTGGAGCTGCGGAGACTCTGACTGAAGGATAACTGGGGCTGGGAGGTAGGTAGATGGTGATAGGCCCTGAGGAGACCTGTGATTGAAGGATAACTGGGGCTGTGAGGTCAGTAGATGGTGATAGGCCCTGAGGAGACCTGTGCCTGAAGGATAACTGAGGCTGGGAGGTAGGTAGCTGGTGGTAGGCCCTGAGGAGACCTGTGACTGAAGGATAACTGGGGCTGTGAGGCAGGTAGATGGTGATAGGCCCTGAGGAGACCTCTGACTGAAGGATAACTGAGGCTGTGAGGTAGGTATATGGTGATAGGAGCTGAGGAGACCTCTGACTGAAGGATAACTGAGGCTGGGAGGTAGGTAGATGGTGATAGGACCTGAGGATACCTCTGACTGAAGGATAACTGAGGCTGTGAGGTCAGTAGATGGTGATTGGACCTGAGGAGACCTCTGACTGAAGGATAACTGAGGGTGTGAGGTCAGTAGATGGTGATAGGACCTGAGGAGACCTCTGACTGAAGGATAACTGAGGCTGGGAGGTAGATGGTTATAGGACCTGAGGAGACCTCTGACCGAAGGATAGCTGAGGCTGGGAGGTAGGTAGATAGTGATAGGAGCTGAGGAGACCTGTGACTGAAGGATAACTGAGGCTGGGAGGTAGGTAGATGGTTATAGGACCTGGGGAGACCTGTGACTGAAGGATAACTGAGGCTGGGAGGTAGGTAGATGGTTATAGGACCTGAGGAGACCTCTGACTGAAGGATAACTGAGGCTGGGAGGTCAGTAGATGGTGATAGGACCTGACGAGACCTCTGACTGAAGGATAACTGAGGCTGTGAAGAAGGTAGATGGTTTTAGAACCTGAGGAGACCTCTGACTGAAGGATAACTGGGGCTGGGAGGTAGGTAGATGGTGATAGGCCCTGAGAAGACCTCTGATTGAAGGATAACTGAGGCTGGGAGGTAGGTAGATGGTGATAGGCCTTGAGGAGACCTGTGACTGAAGGATAACTGAGGCTGGGAGGTAGGTGGATGGTGGTAGGACCTGAGGAGACCTCTGACTGAAGGATAACTGAGGCTGTGAGGTCAGTAGATGGTTATAGGACCTGACGAGACCTGTGCCTGAAGGATAACTGAGGCTGGGAGGTAGGTAGATGGTGATAGGCCCTGAGGAGACCTGTGACTGAAGGATAACTGGGGCTGTGAGGCAGGTAGATGGTGGTAGGCCCTGAGGAGACCTGTGCCTGAAGGATAACTGAGGCTGGGAGGTAGGTGGATGGTGGTAGGCCCTGAGGAGACCTCTGACTGAAGGATAACTGAGGCTGTGAGGTAGGTAGATGGTGATAGGCCCTGAGGAGACCTGTGCCTGAAGGATAACTGGGGCTGTGAGGTAGGTAGATGGTGATAGGCCCCGAGGGGACCTGTGACTGAAGGATAACTGGGGCTGGGAGGTCAGTAGATGGTGATAGGCCCTGAGGAGACCTGTGACTGAAGGACTTGCTCCCTCTTTCAACACATTCAAGCAAGCCCTCAAAACCCTCCTCTTTATGATGGCCTACCCACCTCCTACCACACAGTAACTCTCTAAGGAATATTTAACAGCCCCACCCTAGTGTTTCCACCCCTCCCTTTAGATTGTAAGCCTCTGGCAGGGTCCTCCACTCCCTAGTGTAATCTACAGGATCATGTGCTCCTGTCCTATGACAGCCTGTACTTGTATTACTGGGCCTACCTAACCAGCCCATATTGTATGATCATGTATTTTGTACAATTTGTATGTATAACTTTGTTCTATGTGTATAACCCTATGTCTGTCATCCTTGTATCATTGTATATATTTATTGTCCAGCGCTGCGTAATATGTTGGCGCTTTATAAATACAATAAATAATAATAATAATAATAACTGGGGCTGGGAGGTCAGTAGATGGTGATAGGCCCTGAGGAGACCTGTGACTGAAGGATAACTGGGGCTGTGAGGTAGGTAGATGGTGGTAGGCCATGAGGAGATCTCTGACTGAAGGATAACTGGGGCTGTGAGGTAGGTAGATAGTGATAGGAGCTGAGGAGACCTCTGACTGAAGGATAACTGGGGCTGTGAGGTAGGTAGATGGTGCTAGGACCTGAGGAGACCTCTGACTGAAAGATAACTGAGGCTGTGAGGTAGGTAGATGGCGGTAGGCCCTGAGGAGACCTTTGCCTGAAGGATAACTGAGGCTGGGAGGTAGGTGGATGGTGGTAGGCCCTGAGGAGACCTGTGACTGAAGGATAACTGAGGCTGGGAGGTAGGTGGATGGTGGTAGGCCCTGAGGAGACCTCTGACTGAAGGATAACTGAGGCTGGGAGGTAGGTAGATGGTAATAGGCCCTGAGGAGACCTGTGCCTGAAGGATAACTGGGGCTGTGAGGTAGATAGATGGTGGTAGGCCATGAGGAGATCTCTGACTGAAGGATCACTGAGGCTGTGAGGTCAGTAGATGGTGATAGGCCCTGAGGAGACCTGGGGCTGTGAGGTAGGTAGATGGTGGTTGGCCACGAGGAGATCTCTGACTGAAGGATAACTGAGGGTGTGAGGTCAGTAGATGGTGAT
The DNA here is from genome assembly GCF_040937935.1 of Hyperolius riggenbachi. Taxonomy (NCBI): domain Eukaryota; kingdom Metazoa; phylum Chordata; class Amphibia; order Anura; family Hyperoliidae; genus Hyperolius; species Hyperolius riggenbachi. The sequence goes on along the minus strand of NC_090646.1, from coordinate 688,840,859 downwards.
AGGACCTGAGGAGACCTCTGATTGAAGGATAACTGAGGTTGTGAGGTAGGTAGATGGTGATAGGCCCTGAGGAGACCTCTGACTGAAGGATAACTGGGGCTGTGAGGTAGGTAGATGGTGGTAGGCCATGAGGAGATCTCTGACTGAAGGATAACTGGGGCTGTGAGGTAGGTAGATGGTGGTAGGCCATGAGGAGATCTCTGACTGAAGGATAACTGGGGCTGTGAGGTAGGTAGATGGTGATAGGCCCTGAGGAGACCTCTGACTGAAGGATAACTGGGGCTGTGAGGTAGGTAGATGGTGGTAGGCCATGAGGAGACCTCTGACTGAAGGATAACTGAGGCTGTGAGGTCAGTAGATGGTGATAGGCCCTGAGGAGACCTCTGACTGAAGGATAACTGGGGCTGTGAGGTAGGTAGATGGTGGTAGGCCCTGAGGAGACCTGTGACTGAAGGATAACTGAGGCTGTGAGGTCAGTAGATGGTGATAGGCCCTGAGGAGACCTGTGACTGAAGGATAACTGGGGCTGTGAGGTAGGTAGATGGTGGTAGGCCATGAGGAGACCTCTGACTGAAGGATAACTGAGGCTGTGAGGTCAGTAGATGGTGATAGGACCTGAGGAGACCTCTGACTGAAGGATAACTGAGGCTGTGAGGTAGGTAGATGGTGATAGGCCCTGAGGAGACCTGTGACTGAAGGATAACTGAGGCTGTGAGGTCAGTAGATGGTGATAGGCCATGAGGAGACCTCTGACTGAATGATAACTGAGGCTGTGACGTAGGTAGATGGTGGTAGGACCTGAGGAGACCTCTGACTGAAGGATAACTGAGGCTGTGAGGTCAGTAGATGGTTATAGGACCTGACGAGACCTGTGCCTGAAGGATAACTGGGGCTGTGAGGTAGGTAGATGGTGGTAGGCCATGAGGAGATCTCTGACTGAAGGATAACTGGGGCTGTGAGGTAGGTAGATAGTGATAGGAGCTGAGGAGACCTCTGACTGAAGGATAACTGGGGCTGTGAGGTAGGTAGATGGTGCTAGGACCTGAGGAGACCTCTGACTGAAAGATAACTGAGGCTGTGAGGTAGGTAGATGGCGGTAGGCCCTGAGGAGACCTGTGCCTGAAGGATAACTGAGGCTGGGAGGTAGGTGGATGGTGGTAGGCCCTGAGGAGACCTGTGACTGAAGGATAACTGAGGCTGGGAGGTAGGTGGATGGTGGTAGGCCCTCAGGAGACCTCTGACTGAAGGATAACTGAGGCTGGGAGGTAGGTAGATGGTAATAGGCCCTGAGGAGACCTGTGCCTGAAGGATAACTGGGGCTGTGAGGTAGATAGATGGTGGTAGGCCATGAGGAGATCTCTGACTGAAGGATCACTGAGGCTGTGAGGTAGGTAGATGGTGATAGGCCCTGAGGAGACCTGGGGCTGTGAGGTAGGTAGATGGTGGTTGGCCACGAGGAGATCTCTGACTGAAGGATAACTGAGGGTGTGAGGTCAGTAGATGGTGATAGGACCTGAGGAGACCTCTGATTGAAGGATAACTGAGGCTGTGAGGTAGGTAGATGGTGATAGGCCCTGAGGAGACCTGTGACTGAAGGATAACTGGGGCTGTGAGGTAGGTAGATAGTGATAGGAGCTGAGGAGACCTCTGACTGAAGGATAACTGGGGCTGTGAGGTAGGTAGATGGTGGTAGGCCATGAGGAGATCTCTGACTGAAGGATAACTGGGGCTGTGAGGTAGGTAGATGGTGGTAGGCCCTGAGGAGACCTCTGACTGAAGGATAACTGAGGCTGTGAGGTCAGTAGATGGTGATTGGACCTGAGGAGACCTCTGACTGAAGGATAACTGAGGGTGTGAGGTCAGTAGATGGTGATAGGACCTGAGGAGACCTCTGACTGAAGGATAACTGGGGCTGGGAGGTCAGTAGATGGTGATAGGCCCTGAGGAGACCTGTGACTGAAGGATAACTGAGGCTGTGACGTAGGTAGATGGTGGTAGGCCATGAGGAGACCTCTGACTGAAGGATAACTGAGGCTGTGAGGTCAGTAGATGGTGATAGGCCCTGAGGAGACCTGTGACTGAAGGATAACTGGGGCTGTGAGGTAGGTAGATGGTGGTAGGCCATGAGGAGACCTCTGACTGAAGGATAACTGAGGCTGTGAGGTCAGTAGATGGTGATAGGACCTGAGGAGACCTCTGACTGAAGGATAACTGAGGCTGTGAGGTAGGTAGATGGTGATAGGCCCTGAGGAGACCTGTGACTGAAGGATAACTGAGGCTGTGACATAGGTAGATGGTGGTAGGCCATGAGGAGACCTCTGACTGAAGGATAACTGAGGCTGTGAGGTCAGTAGATGGTGATAGGACCTGAGGAGACCTCTGACTGAAGGATAACTGAGGCTGTGAGGTAGGTAGATGGTGATAGGCCCTGAGGAGACCTGTGACTGAAGGATAACTGGGGCTGGGAGGTAGGTAGATGGTGGTAGGCCCTGAGGAGACCTGTGACTGAAGGATAACTGGGGCTGGGAGGTCAGTAGATGGTGATAGGCCCTGAGGAGACCTGTGACTGAAGGATCACTGGGGCTGTGAGGTAGGTAGATGGTGATAGGCCCTGAGGAGACCTGTGACTGAAGGATAACTGGGGCTGTGAGGTAGGTAGATGGTGGTAGGCCATGAGGAGACCTGTGACTGAAGGATAACTGGGGCTGTGAGGTAGGTAGATGGTGGTAGGCCATGAGGAGACCTGTGACTGAAGGATAACTGGGGCTGTGAGGTAGGTAGATGGTGGTAGGCCATGAGCGATCTTTGACTGAAGGATAACTGGTGTTGTGAGGTAGGTGGGTGGAGAGAGGCCCTGAGGAGATCTGTTGACAGTGGAAGTTGTCTTAGGAAAGGAAGGCAGCTGTGTAGGCGGATCAGCTTCTAGTGAAGTGATTGACACATCTTGTAAAGTTTGGTCTCTTAATCAGCCAATCTGAGTCTGGTTTGAAGCAAGTCAGTTTGGGAAACCTGAAAGTAATTATGTGCTGTAATGTGTAGCTTCCTCCAGAGAGCTTCCTCATTCCGTGCAGCCCTCTGTCACTGTATACACTGTATATATGACTGTTTGTCAGACATGGGAGAAGCTTCTCTGTTCCCCCAGCAGACCCTGCAGAGAATGACTGGCTGGTGAGCAGGAGCCGGGCTTCTGGGCTTGTCTGTGACTCTGGAGGTCATCTGCTACTTCTGAATGGTGACATCACCAAGCTCTGCTCTGTACATGTGCAGTGACTGTCCCCAGAGGCAGCACCATGCCTGATAGAAGAGCAGGTCCACTGGCCGAAGGAATTCCTTCCACTGTATAAATACAATACATAAATGCAGGGGAATAAATCGGAGGGAAGTCTCTACCCCTAAGTGCCGTGCTTCGGAACGGAAGGTATAGGAGTGTTATTAACATTGTTATATCAGGCAGAGAGGTGCACAGAGATGCATGAAGACGATTAGTCCCTCGTTACTCAGGGGCCGTGGGGCCATTTTGGGTACCCGGAGTCGGAGTCGGTTGTTTCATAACCTGAAGAGTCAGAGTTGGAGTCGGAGGATTTTTGTAAAGACTCCACAGCCCTGATTTTACTCATAAGTTTTTTAAGAAGTGAGCGGTCATGAAAGAGGATGTAGCAGACAAGCATCCAGGAACACGTGTGAGGAGGGAGGTGAAGAGAACCTGTCATGAAAAAAAGATCCCCCGGGGAGTACTTATCTCGGGAGGGGAAGCCTCTGGATCCTATGACAATGGTAGGATTAGAGTGTGAGCTCCTCTGAGGACAGTCAGTGACATGACTATGTACTCTGTAATGTGCTGCAGAAGATGTCAGTGCTATATAAATACATTATAATAATATGGTAGGACATTACACTATGACTATGGTGGGATTAGTGTGTGAGCTCCTCTGAGGACAGTCAGTGACATGACTATGTACTCTGTAATGTGCTGCAGAAGATGTCAGTGCTATATAAATACATAATAATAATATGGTAGGACACTAGACTATGACTATGGTGGGATTAGAGTGTGAGCTCCTCTGAGGACATTTAGTGACATGAATATGTACTCTGTAATGTGCTGCAGAAGATGTCAGTGCTATATAAATACATAATAATATGGTAGGACATTAGACTATGACTATGGTAGGATTAGAGTGTGAGCTCCTCTGAGGACAGTCAGTGACATGACTATGTACTCTGTAATGTGCTGCAGAAGATGTCAGTGCTATATAAATACATCATAATAATATGGTAGGACATTAGATTGTGACTATGGTATGATTAGAGTGTGAGCTCCTCTGAGGACAGTCAGTGACATGACTATGTACTCTGTAATGTGCTGCAGAAGATGTCAGTGCTATATAAATACATAATAATAATATGGCAGGACATTACACTATGACTATGGTAGGATTAGATTGTGAGCTCCTCTGAGGACAGTCAGTGACATGACTATGTACTCTGTAATGTGCTGCAGAAGATGCCAGTGCTATATAAATACATAATAATAATATGGTAGGACATTACACTATGACTATGGTAGGATTAGAGTGTGAGCTCCTCTGAGGACAGTCAGTGACATGACTATGTACTCTGTAATGTGCAGCAGAAGATGTCAGTGCTATATAAATACATAATAATAATATGGTAGGGCATTAGACTATGACTATGGTAGGATTAGAGTGTGAGCTCCTCTGAGGACAGTCAGTGACATGACTATGTACTCTGTACGGTGCTGCAGAAGATGTCAGTGCTATATAAATACATAATAATAATATGGTAGGACATTACACTATGACTATGGTAGGATTAGAGTGTGAGCTCCTCTGAGGACAGTCAGTGACATGACTATGTACTCTGTAATGTGCTGCAGGAGATGTCAGTGATATATAAATACATATTAAATAATAATATATAAATACATAATAATAATATGGTACGACATTAGACTATGACTATGGAAGGATTAGAGTGTGAGCTCCAATGAGGACAGTCAGTGACATGACTATGTACTCTGTAATGTGCTGCAGAGGATGTCAGTGCTATATAAATACATAATAATAATATGGTAGGACATTACACTATGACTATGGTAGGATTAGAGTGTGAGCTCCTCTGAGGACAGTCAGTGACATGACTATGTACTCTGTAATGTGCTGCAGGAGATGTCAGTGATATATAAATACATATTAAATAATAATATATAAATACATAATAATAATATGGTACGACATTAGACTATGACTATGGAAGGATTAGATTGTGAGCTCCTCTGAGGACAGTCAGTGACGCGACTATGTACTCTGTAATGTGCTGCAGAAGATGTCAGTGCTATATTTACTCACCTAAAGGATTATTAGGAACATCATACTAATACCCCCTAATTGACCCCCTTTCACCTTCAGAACTGCCTTAGTTCTACGTGGCATTGATGCAACAAGGTGCTAAAAGCATCCTTTAGCAATGGTGGCCCATATTGATAGGACAGCATCTTGCAGTTGATGGAGATTTGTGGGATGCACATCCAGGGCAAGAAGCTCCCGTTCCATCACATCCCAAAGATGCTCTATTGGGTTGTGATCTGGTGACTGTGGGGCAATTTTAGTGCAGTGAACTAATTGTCATGTGCAAGAAACCAATGTGAAATGATTGGAGCTTTGTGACATGGTGCATTATCCTGCTGGAAGCAGCCATCAGAGGATGGGTACATGGTGGTCATGAAGGGATGGACATGGTCAGAAAACAATGCTCAGGTAGCCCGTGGCATTTAAAAAATGCCCAATTGGCTCTAAGGGGCTTAAAGTGTGCCAAGAAAACCTCCCCCACACCATTACGCCCCCACTACCAGCCTGCACAGTGGTAACAAGGCATGATGGATCCATGTTCTCATTCTGTTTACACCAAATTCTGACACTACCGAGACTCCTCAGACCTTCACCACTAGGATGACAACAAACCTCCCCCTATGTGAATCCACTCACCGACTGGCGTCTTGGTTTATAGCATATCAGATAGAAATTGCAGAGTCACCATCCTCCGGGAAGGTAATCCAAAGTATCTTTATTAAAAACAGGCAACGACATCCAATGTAGGAACACAGCCTCAGCCCTGGCCGCGGACACAGGGCGATCCGTCCTCACTGGGTATGCCTCTACCTCCTAGTCTGTCAGCGTGCTGCTAAGTCATTGGAATGAGTCATTGCGACGAAACGCGTAGGGCGGAGCTTAGCAGCACGCTGACAGACTAGGAGGTAGAGGCATACCCAGTGAGGACGGATCGCCCTGGGTCCGCGGCCAGGGCTGAGGCTGTGTTCCTACATTGGATGTCGTTGCCTGTTTTTAATAAAGATACTTTGGATTACCTTACCGGAGGATGGTGACTCTGCAATTTCTATCTGATATGCTATAAACCAAGACGCCAGTCGGTGAGTGGATTCACATAGGGGGAAGTTTGTTGTCATCCTAGTGGTGAAGGCACGTCCCTCTGGAGTGCAGCACGCGGTGTTTTCATACAGTGTTTAGACAGTGCTGAGCACTATGTGCGCCCTCTTTTTGTTTTTATTATAGGGTGTCATATCTCTGTGGGAGTGTGGACTGTGTATGCGCAACAAGTAATTTCTTCTATATATGTTTTCATTGGAGTGGATGACTCTATACAAGTTGCGATCCTCTATCTTAATGTTTTTAAGTTGAACCTGTGGAGCGCAGTATTTCTTTATAGTATCGAGACTCATCAGACCAGGCAACATTTTTCCAGTCTTCAACTGTCCTATTTTGGTGAGCTTGTGCAAATTGTAGCCTCTTTTTCCTATTTGTAGTGGAGATGAGTGGTACCCGGTGGGGTCTTCTGCTGTTGTAGCCCATCCGCCTCAAGGTTGTGCGTGTCGTGGCTTCACAAATGCTTTGCTGCATACCTCGGTTGTAACAAGTGGTTATTTCAGTCAATGTTGCTCCTCTATCAGCATGAATCAGTCGGCCCATTCTCCTCTGACCTCTAGCATCAACAAGGCATTTTCGCCCACAGGACTGCCGCATACTGGATGTTTTTCCCTTTTCACACCATTCTTTGTAAACCCTAGAAATGGTTGTGCGTGAAAATGTCAGTAACTGAGCAGATTGTGAAATACTCAGACCGGCCCGTCTGGCACCAACAACCATTCCAGTGTTCTCCCCAGAATTTTTTTCCAGCCGGGTGGCATGAAAAAGTAGGCGGGTGGCATGAAAAAGTAGCCGGGTGGGGTGAGATGAAAATGCAGGGCAACTGTGCTTACAGCATAGGAGGAGGTGAAGAGGTGAGCCGATGACAGCCGGGTGGTCACCAAATCTAGCCGGGTGGAGCACCCGGCTAAAAGAGCCTGGGGAGAACACTGCATTCCATGCACAAAATTGCTTAAATCACCTTTCTTTCCCATTCTGACATTCAGTTTGGAGTTCAGGAGATTGTCTTGACCAGGACCACACCCCTAAATGCATTGAAGCAACCAGGGCTGTGAAGTCGGAGTTGGAGTTCAGGAGCAGTTTTGGGCACCCGGAGTTGGAGTCGGGGTTGCGTAAACTGAGGAGTCGGAGTCGGATGAGTTTTGAACAAAATCCACAGCCCTGTTAAGTTAGACTAAGGAGTCGGAGTCGTGGTTTCATAAACCAAGGAGTCGGAAGATTTTTGTACCGACTCCACAGCCCTGGATGCAACTGCCATGTGATTGGTTGACAGAAGATGCCAGTGCTATATATATATATATACCCAATAATAATATGGTAGGACATTAGACTATGGCCTCGATTCATGAAAAGCAGTGCGATAAAAAAAATCTTGTCGGGAAAATACCGCACTTCCCGGTCTGTGTGCTAATCAGGGCTGTGGAGTCGGGACAATTTTGGGTGCCTGGAGTCGGAGTCGGGAAAAAATGCTCCGACTCCTAATGAATTTGTAACTGTAAATAAAATAGTAAATATGATAAAATGTTCTATTTCTCAGATAATAGTCATTAAAAATAATGTATATATACAGTATATATACAGTAATAGCTGTGCTTAGTCCACAAAAATGAAATAAACCAATCAAAATTAGTTACTTGTGCTGCTTCAATAAAGCAGTCCCCGTATTTTTAAGGTCAGATATACACATCTGATTGTGACTGTATATATGATGTGTACACAGGAATCTCTTATATATACTAAATAACATCTATGCTGTAAGAATAAAGCCTGATGTGTAGCTGTGTCACTAATAGAGATGGTCAATGAGATGGAAATAATTCTGCATTGATGCTGATTTATGCAAATGTATGCACTCCCTTTGCTGATGAAATCAAATAATTTGATATGTTAAAATTTGGTTTGGTGACTACAAATTAAAGGGTGCCTGAGACGGATGAAAAGTAAAGTTTTATACATACCTGGGGCTTCCTCCAGCCCCCTTCAGGCTAATCAGTCCCTCGCTGTCCTCCACCACCCGGATCTTCTGCTATGAGTCCTGGTAATTCAGCCAGTCAGCGCTGTCCGGCCGCATGCCGCTTACACAGCCAGGAGCGTTCTGTACCTGCGCAATAGTGCTGCGCAGGTGTAGTACGCCCCCGGCGGCGGAGTGTGTGCATGCGCACTACGCCTGACTGGCTCAAGTACCTGGACTCATAGCAGAAGATCCAGGTGGCGGAGGAGGACAACGAGGGACTGATTATCCTGAAGGCGGCTGGAGGAAGCCCCAGGTATGTATAAAACTTTAATTTAATCTGTCTCAGGTTTACTTTGTTACACAGTAGTACTATACTCTACATATGCACTCCCCACAGAGCTGCAGGGAATCCACTGAGAATGCTGTGCACATTGAACACAGAGGTGTTGTCTGTTTACAATCTCCTCATTCCCCTGCAGAGTACCTGCACATCATTCTTACATGTACCCACAGTTACATTGCCTAGGGCCTGATCCATGTTCAGATTGTACATGAAGAATGTGTAATAGAGGAAGAATCTCCTCATTCCCCTGCAGAGTACCTGCACATCATTCTTACATGTACCCACACTTACATTGCCTAGGGCCTGATAGATGTTCTTTGTTCCGGTCTGTACCTTTTACAAGTACTCTTACCAAGGACTAGTTTTAGGGTGCATACACACATCAGACTATAGTCTTTGGAAAGTGAAAGATCACAGACCAATCTTACCACCCTTCATGTAGTATAAGAGCCATACTCTACACCAGGGGTCTCAAACTCAATTTACCTGGGGGCCGCAGGAGGCAAAGTCAGGATGAGGCTGGGCCGCATAAGGGATTTCACAATCAGCAGCTCCCAACACCCCCCCCCCCCCGTCTTTTGCATTGATTTTTATTTCAAAATCAAATTCACACTGAAGCAAACTATTTTGCCTATTTTACCTTATAGTTCACTTCAGTGCTCCCATTACAAGTAATCCGCCGTGTCCCCACCGCAAAACGAGGGCTGCAGAGCCCCCAAATCGCCCAAGGGGCAATCCGCCGGCATTTCCTGGAAGTGGAAGAGCTTTCAGCTTCAGCTCTGCCCCTCCTGATGTCAGTCAGTCCTTCACAGAGAGGGACGGGGAGAGGTGGCGATTGACGTCAGGAGGGGCAGAGCTGAAGCTGAAAGCTCTGCCCCTTCCAGGAAATGCTGGCGGATTGCCCCCGGGCGATTTGGCCATTTCGTTTAGCGGCGGGGATGCAGCGGATTACTTGGGAGCATTGAAGCGAACTATATGGAAGCTTTTGCCGGCGAGGGCCCAAAAATATTGTATCGAGGGCCGCAAATGGCCCGCAGGCTGCGAGTTTGAGACCCCTGCTCTACACAGTCTGTTCTATGACCAATCTTACCACCCTACATGTAGTATGAGAGCATTTCTACACAGTCTGTTCTATGGAGCTGCACTCCCCATCAGAAAAAAATCTTTGCAAGATGCTGCTCACACAGATGCTGTACAGACACAAAAGATCAGTATCTGCAAAAGATCTGTTCCTGCCAAAGATCCGTTCCTGCAAATTGCATTCATAGTCTATGAGATCTGCAGATCATCATACACACCTTGTTTAACTGACATTCATCTGCAGATCAGACCATCATCTGCAGATCTGAAAATCCATCCTGGTGGATCTGATCTGCAGATGATCTGCAGATGATTGTCTGTTAAACAAGGTGTGTATGATGATTTGCAGATCCCATAGACTATGAATGCAATTTGCAGGAACGGATCTTTGCCAGGAACAGATCTTTTGCAGATACTGATCTTTTGTGTCTGTACAGCATCTGTGTGTGCAGCATCTTGCAAAGATTTTTTCTGATGGGAAGTTCAGCTCCATAGAACAGACTGTGTAGAAATGCTCTCATACTACATGTAGGGTGGTAAGATTGGTCTGTGATCTTTCACTTTCCAAAGACTATGGTCTAAAGGGAATAAATATAGTAGTCTACATATCCTTCTCACTTCAGTTGTCTTGTAAAATTTCTAAGCTTTGGCAGTTAAAAGACGAATTTCACGTTACAAACTGTTAATCAACAAAACTGTCGGAGTCAGTGGAATCCTAAACTGAGGAGTCGGAGTCGGTGGATTTTTGGACCGACTCCACAGCCCTGGTGCTAATTCATAAAGATTTCCCCAGCTGCTGTTGAAGGTTGGTAAATTACCGCAGCCCATTGAGCGGTAGAGTAGAGCAGTGTGGCGATTCCCTCTTTGCCCTGCAGAAGTGACTCACACAGATGACTCAGACAGATGACTCGCACAGACTTTCCCTGCCTGCACAAATGACTCGCTCAAATGACTCAGACAGATGACTCGCACAGACTTTCCCTGCCTGCACAAATGACTCACACAGATGACTCAGACATATGACTCGCACGGACTTTCCCTGCCTGCACAAATGACTCCCTCAAATGACTCACACAGACGGCTCTCTGCACAGATGACTCAAACAGACTTCGGCTCTCTGCACTTTGCATTCACCAGAGGTGTCGGTAACTACCGCCAGGCTTACCGCTTGTTGAAGGCTTTATGAATTGACATTTGCTGACTATTTACTGACATGTGTTGTCGGTAACTGCAGCCAAGTAGGTAATTTATCTCCCTGGTCGGCAGGGCTGTGGAGTTGGAGTCGAGGAGTCGGAGTCGGGGCAATTTTGGGCACCCGGAGTCGGAGTTGTGGTTTCATAAACTGAGGAGTCGGGAGTCGGTGTCGCATGATTTTTGTACAAAATCCACAGCCCTGTTAAGTATTAGACTAAGGAGTCGGAGTCTGAGCAATTTTTGGTAGTCGGAGTCGGAGTTGTGGTTTCAGAAACTGATTAGTCGGAGTTGGAGTCAGAAGATTTTCTACCGACTCCACAGCCCTGCTGGTCGGTAATGTCAGCTTTTCATGCGGTAACAGCCTTTATGAATTGACACATTGCTAAGTGGTTGGGAAAGTCTGCTTTTTTAAGCATTACCGCATGAGGTAATGCTTTATGAATAGAGGCCATTGACTATGGTAGGGTTAGATTGCGAGCTCCTCTGAGGACAGTCAGTGACATGACTATGTACTCTGTAATGTGCTGCGGGAGTTGTCAGTGCTATATAAATACATAATAATAATATGGTAGGACATTAGACTATGACTATGGTAGGATTAGAGTGTGAGCTCCTCTGAGGACAGTCAGTGACATGACTATGTACTCTGTAATGTGCTGCATGAGATGTCCGTGCTATATAAATACATAATAATAATATGGTAGGACATTAGACTATGACTATGGTAGGATTAGAGTTTGAGCTCCTCTGAGGACAGTCAGTGACATGACTATGTACTCTGTAATGTGCTGCAGAAGATGTCAGTGCTATATAAATACATAATAATATGGTAAGACATTAGACTATGACTATGGTAGGATTAGAGTGTGAGCTCCTCTGAGGATAGTCAGTGACATGACTATGTACTCTGTAATGTGCTGCAGAAGATGTCAGTGCTATATAAATACATAATAATAATATGGTAGGACATTAGACTATGACTATGGTAGGATTAGAGTGTGAGCTCCTCTGAGGACAGTCAGTGACATGACTATGTACTCTGTAATGTGCTGCGGGAGTTGTCAGTGCTATATAAATACATAATAATAATATGGTAGGACATTAGACTATGACTATGGTAGGATTAGAGTGTGAGCTCCTCTGAGGACAGTCAGTGACATGACTATGTACTCTGTAATGTGCTGCAGGAGATGTCAGTGCTATATAAATACATAATAATAATATGGTAGGACATTAGACTATGACTATGGTAGGATTAGAGTGTGAGCTCCTCTGAGGACAGTCAGTGACATGACTATGTACTCTGTAATGTGCTGCAGAAGATGTCAGTGCTATATAAATACATAATAATAATATGGTGTGACGCCGTCGATATGACATATCGAATGCGTCATGGAGTTACGAACGCCAGTTCTTCGCAAACCAATCAAACTGACAGTTGTTGGTTTAAACTCCCCTGTTTTTTCTCTTACTCTCTGGTTGCCAACAAACCCTGGCTCTTTGGTAGCTTCTAATTGCAAATCCTCACCTACATGGGACAGGGTGTTTCCTGGCCTTATGTGGCCCCCTAGAGAGTTTGTAAGCTCATCCATCAGATGAAGGGTAGATATCACCCGACAGAAGCTCATAAATTGTAGCTTTCTCCAATTTGATCGGCCCCAGTCTCAGCAGGAGATCTGACACCTAGGCTGCTGCCTGAGCTTCAAAAGACTTCTGACCTTAGGAAAACCTTTTTTCTGATCTCACAAATCTGAAATCCATCTTTTGTCATAAAGATGACTTTCCAAATAGGCAACGGCCTTTAGAACCCGCTTATTATGAAATTCGGAACAAACCACACGATTGGATGTTCCCGAATGAAGGGTAAGCCCTGCCAAAGCAGAGATATGCATTTTGGGGTCACCGTTCACTCTAAACCCCCCAAGTTTGGTATCAATGTTCTTGATAAATTCTGACAAACCTAAAAATGTTATTAGCTTTAACATAACTTGTACGGTTTGCAGATGAGCACACCTATCATGATTCAGGTAAATTCTTGTTTCTATGAGAGGAGCAGAGACCTCCTGCTGCAAAGAGGTGTGTGATCCACGCCCCCTAACCCCTCCTTGCTGGAGTGGGGGCTATAACCACAGAGAGCCCAGAAAGCTCTGGGTCCTTTACCTTCAATCTGATGCCTAGTAACATCCTGGCAGCCCGCAAGGACACGGGCCAAAACCTCCATCTTGGAACTATTTCTAACAAAGGCTTGTTGGCCGCATGGCAATCGCCATTTTGGACATTACGCCAAAGACTTGCGATTGCCGCATGGACTACCAATAACGGTATTTGAACTGTATATATTCGGACATTCTGTTTATTTTCCTCCCTTCTCTCTGTCAAATCAATCTGTTTTAAAATAAGCTGTGTGTATGTAGTTTAGTAATAAACTAACGATTTTATCGTTCAGTCGTGTGCCTGTTCTGGTCATCTGATTGCTGCTATAACGAATCTGCCCTCTGAAGAGTCAGTCATACTACCGCATTGTTTTATGATTTGCTTATGATTGTTGATTTGCTAGCTAGGTTGTAAATAACCGTTTCTTCCTTCTAGGATTAGCTAGTACCAGATTTCCTGTGCGAAATCTCGATTGTAAACACAATTCGAGATTGCAGCATATAGGGACCCAGTAACCTTTCTTTAACGTCACATTGCTCACAGTCTTTAAGCCGTCGGAAGTGGCTATTCCCCGAACGGTGACTGGAGCGTGTTGAACGTGATTGAGCTGGCTACCTTATTATGATAGCGGGAGTCTCTTTCCTCCCTACAGAACGCGAGAGAGTGGTGGCAGTGTATTTACCTGATTTCCAGCGCAAAATCGATATTTTTAGTTTACAGATTGTATATACAATCGGGATTGTACATGTATGGGCACCTCCAACCAATCTTAACCGTTTACTACGCACACAATGAATTTGCCTCCAGCAGTCTCTAGTGCATGAGACCTGCATGGCAACAGTGGCCTAGTAATACGGGATTGGTGGATGTTTGTCCCATTACATATTGTCGGCAGCTGCGCCACCAATCTTTGTCAGTCTGTTTACCGTACTTACTGCGTATGCTAACGGGAGCAGATTAGACGGGATTGGCATGCTCTGTTAACCTTTCTTTCTCCCTCTGACGATCCAGCAACCGGTCTCGTTGTCCGTCTGCGCCCGTACTTCCTGCGTACGCTAACGGGAGCAGACCTCGACGGGATCGCGGGGCTGGATTGTCACATTGGTTTGCAGTGGTGGTGATAGCACACCCCAAAACCAGGCATAGCCAGCTTTTGGGAAATCAGAGTGCAAAGATCTGACAAACTCAGCCTTTGCAACCAGAATAATAAGACAGTGGTCACTAAGTATCCTGTCTTGCAGAACCGAAGTTCTGGGCACAAAACGGTACACATTGATAGCGAATAGATTGGTCTACCTTTCCTAACTTTTTCTTTGCTATATCCTACTCTTTCTTGTACTCTTCTCTTCTGAATGTCTGATTCAGTTCGGTTTAACCAGAATTGGTCAGTTCCTAACTTGCATGCCCTCTGCGAATCGCACGGCATTGCTGCTTGCAGCACAAACAAGGCTGAGCTGGTGGCATTACCCCAGAGATGGAGTCCTTGTCGCCACCTTGCTTAATGCCTTTATACCCTGCAATCCTGATACGCCCGTTGTGGTTGCCAAACCTGACCGGCCAGGATCTGCGCATATTCCTGGAGGCGGAGGAGCTCCGGCTAGAGGCAGAGCACAAAGAGCGACTTCGCCAGATCAAGCTCCAGACCGAGGAGCTACGGCTCCCACATGAATTGGAGTTTGCCCAGCTGACCCAATCGAATCAGCACTCTTCACTATGTGTTTCGGTGGAGAGCAGCGATCCTCTACCCGTGACCCCCACAGCAAAACTTCCTGCCATGGAAGAGGGCACGGAACGAGACTTTCCTGTATGCACCTCTGAGAGGGCGTACCATCAGGTTCCTGTACCTGACAGCCAGAGAACCCTGGTGTTGGACAGTCACAGAACACTGTCCCAAGACTTGGAAGGAGGTAAGCCTACTGCATTCGCTCCTCCTGGTCCGGTGAGCTTTGTGCCACTGAGACCTGCAGCTGCTGCTATTGCTGCACCCCAGTCTGACACACCTGCCATTCGCACGTGTAATCTTTGTGGCTCGACCGGCCACATACAGTTCTTCTGTCCCAAGAGGAAAAGAACGACCGTCCCTAGCCCGAAGATGGCTAGCAACCCTGATCCGTCACCTGCATCACCCTCTGCACTGCCTGTCAGCGTGTCAGAGATGCTCTATGGTTCCAGAAATCGTCACAGTGCTCCAGTGGACGACCAGATCATCTTCTGCTCCAGTTCTCCAGAAGCAGATGTTTCCTTGGTCTGTTCCGACCTTGCCACAGAGGAAGATATTCTCCCACAAAAGCTCCTCACCCTGACTGAAGTCAGGCCCAACCACCACAACCCAGTTATCCCAGGTCCCGAGAAGGCCGGATGGGGGGTGGGTTTTCCAGAGCGGGCTGTTGCTGAGTTTCCCTCTCCTCCTGTGCTTGGCACTGATTTAGGCACGCTTGTGTGCCCTTCGGAATTTTCTGCTGATATGCAGGAGTTCCCAGCAGGACTCCCTGACCACCAGGTACTGTACAAGCCTATGGGAAAACAGGGAGATGTCAAACCCTTACCTGCTAATGCTACTGTACCCAACGCCGCTGGGCGGGAGGTACCCTCAGATTTATATGTACCAGCAACTGACTGTCTTTTATCTCTTTCTGCACCTGTTATTACTAATGAAATTGCATGTGTCAGTGATAATTGTGATAGAAACGCTGTACATTCTTTGGCCATTACATGCTCTATGGCCAGCCGCATGAACTCAGAGCTGACAGCAGGGATTCCCTCTGACAATTCTGACTTTCAGGCGGGTGACACTTATGCTAAAAATGACATGTCATGTTATGCAAATGCTTTTGATAATGTTGTGCATGTTTGTGAGAGTACGCTGGATGACGCCTTCAGTGTCACCGGTCGTCTGGACTCAGGACTATCTGGAGAAGTCTCGACTTCCCCTGATATCTCTGACCCCCAGACCAATGTCAATATTGACGTGATTTTGATTTACCCAAAAGGTGATGTTTATTGTAGTGTACCTGTGCAGACAGACACACACAGTACTGTTAACCTGAGCTCAGAGCCTGCAGGCATTCCTGTCAGCTCTGACCCCAGAGAGTTTGGTTTTCAGCAGCTGACCTCAGATCACACTAGGCAGCTGGCTGAGACTTGTAGTCCCACATCCGTGAGGATATTACAGAGCGACTCCAACCTGCGTGTACTTAGTGGCCAGACCGCTAAGTCGCCCGCAGTGGAAGCTCCACTACAGGTCTACAGGGAGAATGGTAACTACTCCAGTGAGCCCATTCCCCATGTAACTGACACCCCAGGTGAAAGCACGGTCCATGTGGATCTGTTAGAAGCCCAGTCAGACAGGACGCAGTTAGTTCTGGGAGAGCACGGCCACTTAGAGCAGGAAGACACAGGTCCCCTGTCAGGCTTGATAGCTTCCACACGAGGATTGGCGGTCGATGTGAAAGTCACCCCCCACCTCTCGTACTCCCAGAAGGCCTCGCTGAAGTGCACTGCGCCCCCACCGCGAAATCTTCGCAGCAACCCTGGGCAGGATACCGCAGTCCACAGAAGGAACCCGGGGACTCCCAAGCCGTTATGGCAGATCCCCTACAGCGCCTCTCCGGAGGTGCAAGCCAAAGTAAAGATGAAGTATGAGGAGATGTTACAGATGGCTGTCCTCCGCAAATCCTCTAGCTTACCGACCACCAGATTCTGTGAGGCCTATAGGATGCCGGACGACATCCCAATAACCGTTGCGTATCCCATGACTCCCCTCTGTGATCTGTTAGATTGGCGGGCATCCACCAACTACCTAACGATCATGGATCGGAGCTTCAGATACTGGCAGACTCCAACCGTGCCTGAGGCGCGCCTGGAATCCACATTCACCCTGCCCTTGGACTTAAACGCCTCGATGCGGATGTCTTATGGTAGGAGGAATGCCCCAGCCACCTTCCAACAGGCCTGGAACGACCTGGTGAAGGGCAAGCACGGTTGTACAGTCACGTACCCGGATGACATCCCTGTGTTCCGCCCGACATGGGAGCAAAACTGCGATCACTCGTCCCTGGTACTAGGACAGCTGTCAGCTGACAATCTGACCGTTGAACCAGACGCAGATCAGATTGTCATGACAGAGGTACAGGCCTCTCTGGGAACAGCGGGACACTACAGGACGTTTGCGAAGCCCTGTAGCCTCCTGGCTAAACCACTGACCAACACAAAAAGGGCAACCCCCAAGGTCATGTGGAACCCAGGCTTCCCCGCTGTAATGAACCCAAGTAGCAAGTTGGTATTGCTTCAGTCAAGGTCCTGCTAACCGCTCCTTCCTCAATCTTGTAAAGGGGGGAGATGTGACGCTGTCGATATGACATATCGAATGCGTCATGGAGTTACGAACGCCAGTTTTTCGCAAACCAATCAAACTGACAGTTGTTGGTTTAAACTCCCGTTTTTTCTCTTACTCTCTGGCTGCTAACAAACCCTGGCTCTTTGGTAGCTTCTAATTGCAAATCCTCACCTACATGGGACAGGGTGTTTCCTGGCCTTATGTGGCCCCCTAGAGAGTTTGTAAGCTCATCCATCAGATGAAGGGTAGATATCAGTTGACAGAAGCTCATAAATTGTAGCTTTCTCCAGTCTGATCGGCCCCAGTCTCAGCAGGAGATCTGACACCTAGGCTGCTCCCTGAGCTTCAAAAGACTTCTGACCTTAGGAAAACCTTTTTTCTGATCTCACAAATCTGAAATCCATCTTTTGTCATAAAGATGACTTTCCAAATAGGCAACGGCCTTTAGAACCCGCTTATTATGAAATTCGGAACAAACCACACGATTGGATGTTCCCGAATTAAAGGTAAGCCCTGCCAAAGCAGAGATATGCATTTTGGGGTCACCGTTCACTCTAAACCCCCCAAGTTTGGTATCAATGTTCTTGATAAATTCTGACAAACCTAAAAATGTTATTAGCTTTAACATAACTTGTACGGTTTGCAGAGGAGCACACCTATCATGATTCAGGTAAATTCTTGTTTCTATGAGAGGGGCAGAGACCTCCTGCTGCAAAGAGGTGTGTGATCCACGCCCCCTAACCCCTCCTTGCTGGAGTGGGGGCTATAACCACAGAGAGCCCAGAAAGCTCTGGGTCCTTTACCTTCAATCTGATGCCTAGTAACATCCTGGCAGCCCGCAAGGACACGGGCCAAAACCTCCATCTTGGAACTATTTCTAACAAAGGCTTGTTGGCCGCATGGCAACCGCCATTTTGGACATTACGCCAAAGACTTGCGATTGCCGCATGGACTACCAATAACGGTATTTGAACTGTATATATTCGGACATTCTGTTTCTTTTCCTCCCTTCTCTCTGTCAAATCAATCTGTTCTAAAATAAGCTGTGTGTATGTAGTTTAGTAATAAACTAACGATTTTATCGTTCAGTCTTGTGCCTTTTCTGGTCATCTGATTGCTGCTATAACGAATCTGCCCTCTGAAGAGTCAGTCATACTACCGCATTGTTTTATGATTTGCTTATGATTGTTGATTTGCTAGCTAGGTTGTAAATAACCGTTTCTTCCTTCTAGGATTAGCTAGTACCAGATTTCCTGTGTGAAATCGATAACTTTCGTTTCTCGATTGTAAATACAATTCGAGATTGCATCATATAGGGACCCAGTAACCTTTCTTTAATGTCACATTGCTCACAGTCTTTAAGCCGTCGGAAGTGACTATTCCCCGAACGGTGACTTGAGCGTGTTGAACGTGATTGGGCTGGCTACCGTATTATGATAGCGGGAGTCTCTTTCCTCCCTACAGAACGCAGGAGAGTGGTGGCAGTGTATTTACCCGATTTCCAGCGTGAAATCGATATTTTTAGTTTACTGATTGTATATACAATCAGAATGAATTGTACATGTATGGGCACCTCCAACCAATCTTAACCGTTTACTACGCAATGAATTTGCCTCCAGCAGTCTCTAGTGCATGAGACCTGCATGGCAACAGTGGCCTAGTAATACGGGATTGGTGGATGTTTGTCCCATTACATATTGTCGGCAGCTGCGCGACCAATCTTTATTGTCAGTCTGTTTACCGTACTTCCTGCGTATGCTAACGGGAGCAGATTAGACGGGATTGGCACGCTCTGTCGCCCTTTTCTTCTTACCTCTGACGATCCAGCAACCGGTCTCGTTGTCCGTCTGCGCCCGTACTTCCTGCGTACGCTAACGGGAGCAGATCTCGACGGGATCGCGGGGCTGGATTGTCACATATGGTAGGACATTACACTATGACTATGGTAGGATTAGAGTGTGAGCTCCTCTGAGGACAGTCAGTGACATGACTATGTACTCTGTAATGTGCTGCAGAAGATGTCAGTGCTATATAAATACATAATAATAATATGGTAGGACATTACACTATGACTATGGTAGGATTAGATTGTGATCTCCTCTGAGGACAGTCAGTGACATGACTATGTACTCTGTAATGTGCTGCAGAAGATGTCACTGCTATATAAATACATAATAATAATATGGTAGGACATTACACTATGACTATGGTAGGATTAGAGTGTGAGCTCCTCTGAGGACAGTCAGTGACATGACTATGTACTCTGTAATGTGCTGCAGAAGATGTCAGTGCTATATAAATACATAATAATAATAATATGGTAGGACATTAGACTATGACTATGGTAGGATTAGAGTGTGAGCTCCTCTGAGGACAGTCAGTGACATGACTATGTACTATGTACAGTGCTGCAGGAGATGTCAGTGCTATATAAATATAATAATAATATGGTAGGACATTAGACTATGACTATAGTAGGATTAGCGTGTGAGCTCCTCTGAGGACAGTCAGTGACATGACTATGTACTCTGTAATGTGCTGCAGAAGATGTCACTGCTATATAAATACATAATAATAATATGGTAGGACATTACACTATGACTATGGTAGGATTAGAGTGTGAGCTCCTCTGAGGACAGTCAGTGACATGACTATGTACTCTGTAATGTGCTGCAGAAGATGTCAGTGCTATATAAATACATAATAATAATAATATGGTAGGACATTAGACTATGACTATGGTAGGATTAGAGTGTGAGCTCCTCTGAGGACAGTCAGTGACATGACTATGTACTCTGTAATGTGCTGCAGAAGATGTCAGTGCTATATAAATACATAGTAATAATATGGTAGGACATTACACTATGACTATGGTAGGATTAGAGTGTGAGCTCCTCTGAGGACAGTCAGTGACATGGCTATGTACTCTGTAATGTGCTGCAGAAGATGTCAGTGCTATATAAATACATAATAATAATAATATGGTAGGACATTAGACTATGACTATGGTAGGATTAGAGTGTGAGCTCCTCTGAGGACAGTCAGTGACATGACTATGTACTATGTACAGTGCTGCAGGAGATGTCAGTGCTATATAAATATAATAATAATAATATGGTAGGACATTAGACTATGACTATAGTAGGATTAGCGTGTGAGCTCCTCTGAGGACAGTCAGTGACATGACTATGTACTCTGTAATGTGCTGCAGAAGATGTCACTGCTATATAAATACATAATAATAATATGGTAGGACATTAGACTATGACTATGGTAGGATTAGAGTGTGAGCTCCTCTGAGGACAGTCAGTGACATGACTATGTACTCTGTAATGTGCTGCAGGAGATGTCAGTGCTATATAAATATAATAATAATAATAATATGGTAGGACATTAGACTATGACTATAGTAGGATTAGCGTGTGAGCTCCTCTGAGGACAGTCAGTGACATGACTATGTACTCTGTAATGTGCTGCAGAAGATGTCACTGCTATATAAATAATAATAATATGGTAGGACATTAGACTATGACTATGGTAGGATTAGAGTGTGAGCTCCTCTGAGGACAGTCAGTGACATGACTATGTACTATGTACAGTGCTGCAGGAGATGTCAGTGCTATATAAATATAATAATAATAATAATATGGTAGGACATTAGACTATGACTATAGTAGGATTAGCGTGTGAGCTCCTCTGAGGACAGTCAGTGACATGACTATGTACTCTGTAATGTGCTGCAGAAGATGTCACTGCTATATAAATAATAATAATATGGTAGGACAT
Organism: Hyperolius riggenbachi; assembly: GCF_040937935.1. Taxonomy (NCBI): domain Eukaryota; kingdom Metazoa; phylum Chordata; class Amphibia; order Anura; family Hyperoliidae; genus Hyperolius; species Hyperolius riggenbachi. The sequence continues at coordinate 688,819,551 of NC_090646.1, read as the reverse complement.
TAGACTATGACTATGGTAGGATTAGAGTGTGAGCTCCTCTGAGGACAGTCAGTGACATGACTATGTACTCTGTAATGTGCTGCAGGAGATGTCACTGCTATATAAATACATAATAATAATATGGTAGGACATTAGACTATGACTATGGTAGGATTAGAGTGTGAGCTCCTCTGAGGACAGTCAGTGACATGACTATGTACTCTGTAGTGTGCTGCAGGAGATGTCAGTGCTATATAAATACATAATAATAATATGGTAGGACATTAGACTATGACTATGGTAGGATTAGAGTGTGAGCTCCTCTGAGGACAGTCAGTGACATGACTATGTACTCTATAATGTGCTGCAGAAGATGTCAGTGCTATATAAATACATAATAATAATATGGTAGGACATTAGACTATGACTATGGTAGGATTAGAGTGTGAGCTCCTCTGAGGACAGTCAGTGACATGACTATGTACTCTGTAATGTGCTGCAGAAGATGTCAGTGCTATATAAATACATAATAATAATATGGTAGGACATTAGACTATGACTATGGTAGGATTAGAGTGTTAGCTCCTCTGAGGACAGTCACTGACATGGCTGTGTACTCTGTAATGTGCTGCAGAAGATGTCAGTGCTATATAAATACATAATAATAATATGGGTGGACATCAGACTATGACTATGGTAGGATTAGATTGTGAGCTCCTCTGAGGACAGTCAGTGACATGACTATGTGCTCTGTAATGTGCTGCAGAAGATGTCAGTGCTATATAAATACATAATAATAATATGGGTGGACATCAGACTATGACTATGGTAGGATTAGAGTGTAAGCTCCTCTGAGGAAAGTCAGTGGCATGACTATGTACTCTGTAATGTGCTGCAGAAGACGTCACTGCTATATAAATACATAATAATAATATGGTAGGACATTAGACTATGACTATGGTAGGATTAGAGTGTAAGCTCCTCTGAGGACAGTCAGTGACATGACTATGTACTCTGTAATGTGCTGCAGGAGATGTCAGTGCTATATAAATACATAATAATAATATGGTAGGACATTAGACTATGACTATGGTAGGATTAGAGTGTGAGCTCCTCTGAGGACAGTCAGTGACATGACTATGTACTCTGTAATGTGCTGCAGAAGATGTCACTGCTATATAAATACATAATAATAATATGGTAGGACATTAGACTATCACTATGGTATGATTAGAGTGTGAGCTCCTCTGAGCACAGTCAGTGACATGACTATGTACTCTGTAATGTGCTGCAGGAGATGTCAGTGCTATATAAATACATAATAATAATATGGTAGGACATTAGACTATGACTATGGTAGGATTAGAGTGTGAGCTCCTCTGAGCACAGTCAGTGACATGACTATGTACTCTGTAATGTGCTGCAGGAGATGTCAGTGCTATATAAATACATAATAATAATATGGTAGGACATTAGACTATGCCTATGGTAGGATTAGATTGTGAGCTCCTCTGGGGACAGTCAGTGACATGACTATGTACTCTGTAATGTGCTGCAGAAGATGTCAGTGCTATATAAACACATAATAATAATATGGTAGGACATTAGACTATGACTATGGCAGGATTAGAGTGTGAGCTCCTCTGAGGACAGTCAGTGACATGACTATGTACTCTGTAATGTGCTGCAGAAGATGTCAGTGCTATATAAATACATAATAATAATATGATAGGACATTACACTATGACTATGGTAGGATTAGAGTGTGAGCTCCTCTGAGGACAGTCAGTGACATGACTATGTACTCTGTAATGTGCTGCAGGAGATGTCAGTGCTATATAAATACATAATAATAATATGGTAGGACATTAGACTATGACTATGGTGGGATTAGAGTGTGAGCTCCTCTGAGGACAGTCAGTGACATGACTATGTACTCTGTAAAGTGCTGCAGGAGATGTCAGTGCTATATAAATACATAATAATATGGTAGGACATTACACTATGACTATGGTAGGATTAGAGTGTGAGCTCCTCTGAGGACAGTCAGTGACATGACTATGTACTCTGTACAGTGCTGCAGGAGATGTCAGTGCTATATAAATACATAATAATATGGTAGGACATTACACTATGACTATGGTAGGATTAGAGTGTGAGCTCCTCTGAGGACAGTCAGTGACATGACTATGTACTCTGTACAGTGCTGCAGAAGATGTCAGTGCTATATAAATACATAATATTAATATGGTAGGACATTATACTATGACTATGGTAGGATTAGAGTGTGAGCTCCTCTGAGGACAGTCAGTGACATGACTATGTACTCTGTACAGTGCTGCAGGAGATGTCAGTGCTATATCAATTCTAAGGAATAATAATGGCATAACTGAAGATATTACAGTAGTATATGTACAGTACTTGGTATACAGTATATAGGGTGGTGTGTGCCGTATATTACATATACAGTATATTATATAGGAGGGATTCTGCGCCTCTCTTGCTGTGTTGGGTGCATGGTGTGCAGTATATTATATGTACAGTATATTACATGTGCAGGGTGGTGTGCAGTATATTACATGTGCAGGGTGGTGAGCAGGATATTACATGTGCAGGGTGGTGTGCAGGATATTACATGTGCAGGGTGGTGTGCAGTATATTACATGTGCAGGGTGGTGTGTAGTATATTACATGTGCAGGGTGGTGTGCAGTATATTACATGTGCAGGGTGGTGTGCAGTATATTACATGTGCAGGGTGGTGAGCAGTATATTACATGTGCAGGGTGGTGTGCAGTATATTACATGTGCAGGGCGGTGTGCAGTATATTAAATGTGCAGGGCGGTGTGCAGTATATTACATGTGCAGGGTGGTGTGCAGTATATTACATGTGCAGGGTGGTGTGCAGTATATTACATGTGCAGGGTGGTGTGCAGTATATTACATGTGCAGGGTGGTGAGCAGTATATTACATGTGCAGGGTGGTGTGCAGTATATTACATGTGCAGGGTGGTGTGCAGTATATTACATGTGCAGGGTGGTGTGCAGTATATTACATGTGCAGGGTGGTGTGCAGTATATTACATGTGCAGGGTGGTGTGCAGTATATTACATGTGCAGGGTGGTGTGCAGTATATTACATGTGCAGGGTGGTGTGCAGTATATTACATGTGCAGGGTGGTGTGCAGTATATTACATGTGCAGGGTGGTGTGCAGTATATTACATGTGCAGGGTGGTGTGCAGTATATTACATGTGCAGGGTGGTGTGCAGTATATTACATGTGCAGGGTGGTGTGCAGTATATTACATGTGCAGGGTGGTGTGCAGTATATTACATGTGCAGGGTGGTGTGCAGTATATTACATGTGCAGGGTGGTGTGCAGTATATTACATGTGCAGTGTGGTGTGCAGTATATTACATGTGCAGGGTGGTGTGCAGTATATTACATGTGCAGGGTGGTGAGCAGTATATTACATGTGCAGGGTGGTGTGCAGTATATTACATGTGCAGGGTGGTGTGCAGTATATTACATGTGCAGGGTGGTGTGCAGTATATTACATGTGCAGGGTGGTGTGCAGTATATTACATGTGCAGGGTGGTGTGCAGTATATTACATGTGCAGGGTGGTGTGCAGTATATTACATGTGCAGTGTGGTGTGCAGTATATTACATGTGCAGGGTGGTGAGCAGTATATTACATGTGCAGGGTGGTGAGCAGTATATTACATGTGCAGGGTGGTGTGCAGTATATTACATGTGCAGGGTGGTGTGCAGTATATTACATGTGCAGGGCGGTGTGCAGTATATTACATGTGCAGGGCGGTGTGCAGTATATTACATGTGCAGGGTGGTGTGCAGTATATTACATGTGCAGGGTGGTGTGCAGTATATTACATGTGCAGGGTGGTGTGCAGTATATTACATGTGCAGGGTGGTGTGCAGTATATTACATGTGCAGGGTGGTGTGCAGTATATTACATGTGCAGGGTGGTGTGCAGTATATTACATGTGCAGGGTGGTGTGCAGTATATTACATGTGCAGGGTGGTGTGCAGTATATTACATGTGCAGGGTGGTGTGCAGTATATTACATGTGCAGGGTGGTGTGCAGTATATTACATGTGCAGGGTGGTGTGCAGTGTATTACATGTGCAGGGTGGTGAGCAGTATATTACATGTGCAGGGTGGTGAGCAGTATATTACATGTGCAGGGTGGTGTGCAGTATATTACATGTGCAGGGTGGTGTGCAGTATATTACATGTGCAGGGTGGTGTGCAGTATATTACATGTGCAGGGTGGTGTGCAGTATATTACATGTGCAGGGTGGTGTGCAGTATATTACATGTGCAGGGCGGTGAGCAGTATATTACATGTGCAGGGCGGTGTGCAGTATATTACATGTGCAGGGTGGTGTGCAGTATATTACATGTGCAGGGTGGTGTGCAGTATATTACATGTGCAGGGTGGTGTGCAGTATATTACATGTGCAGGGTGGTGTGCAGTATATTACATGTGCAGGGTGGTGTGCAGTATATTACATGTGCAGGGCGGTGTGCAGTATATTACATGTGCAGGGCGGTGAGCAGTATATTACATGTGCAGGGCGGTGTGCAGTATATTACATGTGCAGGGCGGTGTGCAGTATATTACATGTGCAGGGCGGTGTGCAGTATATTACATGTGCAGGGTGGTGTGCAGTATATTACATGTGCAGGGTGGTGTGCAGTATATTACATGTGCAGGGTGGTGTGCAGTATATTACATGTGCAGGGTGGTGAGCAGTATATTACTTGTGCAGGGCGGTGTGCAGTATATTACATGTGCAGGGTGGTGAGCAGTATATTACTTGTGCAGGGCGGTGTGCAGTATATTACATGTGCAGGGTGGTGTGCAGTATATTACATGTGCAGGGTGGTGTGCAGTATATTACATGTGCAGGGTGGTGAGCAGTATATTACTTGTGCAGGGCGGTGTGCAGTATATTACATGTGCAGGGTGGTGAGCAGTATATTACTTGTGCAGGGCGGTGTGCAGTATATTACATGTGCAGGGTGGTGAGCAGTATATTACATGTGCAGGGCGGTGTGCAGTATATTACATGTGCAGGGCGGTGTGCAGTATATTACATGTGCAGGGTGGTGTGCAGTATATTACATGTGCAGGGCGGTGTGCAGGATATTACATGTGCAGGGTGGTGTGCAGTATATTACATGTGCAGGGTGGTGTGTAGTATATTACATGTGCAGGGTGGTGTGCAGTATATTACATGTGCAGGGTGGTGTGCAGTATATTACATGTGCAGGGTGGTGTGCAGGATATTACATGTGCAGGGTGGTGAGCAGTATATTACATGTGCAGGGTGGTGTGCAGTATATTACATGTGCAGGGTGGTGTGCAGTATATTACATGTGCAGGGTGGTGTGCAGTATATTACATGTGCAGGGTGGTGTGCTGTATATTACATGTGCAGGGTGGTGTGCAGTATATTACATGTGCAGGGTGGTGTGCAGTATATTACATGTGCAGGGTGGTGTGCAGTATATTACATGTGCAGGGTGGTGTGCAGTATATTACATGTGCAGGGTGGTGTGCAGGATATTACATGTGCAGGGTGGTGTGCAGTATATTACATGTGCAGGGTGGTGTGCAGTATATTACATGTGCAGGGTGGTGTGCAGTATATTACATGTGCAGGGTGGTGTGCAGTATATTACATGTGCAGGGTGGTGTGCAGTATATTACATGTGCAGGGTGGTGTGCAGTATATTACATGTGCAGGGTGGTGTGCAGTATATTACATGTGCAGGGTGGTGAACAGTATATTACATGTGCAGGGCGGTGTGCAGTATATTACATGTGCAGTGTGGTGTGCAGTATATTACATGTGCAGGGTGGTGTGCAGTATATTACATGTGCAGGGTGGTGTGCAGGATATTACATGTGCAGGGTGGTGTGCAGTATATTACATGTGCAGGGTGGTGTGCAGTATATTACATGTGCAGGGTGGTGTGCAGTATATTACATGTGCAGGGTGGTGTGCAGGATATTACATGTGCAGGGTGGTGTGCAGTATATTACATGTGCAGGGTGGTGTGCAGTATATTACATGTGCAGGGTGGTGTGCAGTATATTACATGTGCAGGGTGGTGTGCAGGATATTACATGTGCAGGGTGGTGTGCTGTATATTACATGTGCAGTGTGGTGTGCAGTATATTACATGTGCAGGGTGGTGTGCAGGATATTACATGTGCAGGGTGGTGTGCAGTATATTACATGTGCAGTGTGGTGTGCAGGATATTACATGTGCAGGGTGGTGAGCAGGATATTACATGTGCAGGGCGGTGTGCAGTATATTACATGTGCAGGGCGGTGTGCAGTATATTACATGTGCAGGGCGGTGTGCAGTATATTACATGTGCAGGGCGGTGTGCAGTATATTACATGTGCAGTGTGGTGTGCAGGATATTACATGTGCAGGGTGGTGAGCAGTATATTACATGTGCAGGGCGGTGTGCAGTATATTACATGTGCAGTGTGGTGTGCAGGATATTACATGTGCAGGGTGGTGAGCAGTATATTACATGTGCAGGGTGGTGTGCAGTATATTACATGTGCAGGGTGGTGTGCAGTATATTACATGTGCAGGGTGGTGAGCAGTATATTACATGTGCAGTGTGGTGTGCAGGATATTACATGTGCAGGGTGGTGAGCAGTATATTACATGTGCAGGGTGGTGTGCAGTATATTACATGTGCAGGGTGGTGTGCAGTATATTACATGTGCAGGGTGGTGAGCAGTATATTACATGTGCAGGGTGGTGAGCAGTATATTACATGTGCAGGGTGGTGTGCAGTATATTACATGTGCAGGGTGGTGTGCAGTATATTACATGTGCAGGGTGGTGTGCAGTATATTACATGTGCAGGGTGGTGTGCAGTATATTACATGTGCAGGGTGGTGTGCAGTATATTACATGTGCAGGGTGGTGTGCAGTATATTACATGTGCAGGGTGGTGAGCAGTATATTACATGTGCAGGGTGGTGTGCAGTATATTACATGTGCAGGGCGGTGTGCAGTATATTACATGTGCAGTGTGGTGTGCAGGATATTACATGTGCAGGGTGGTGAGCAGTATATTACATGTGCAGGGTGGTGTGCAGTATATTACATGTGCAGGGTGGTGTGCAGTATATTACATGTGCAGGGTGGTGAGCAGTATATTACATGTGCAGTGTGGTGTGCAGGATATTACATGTGCAGGGTGGTGAGCAGTATATTACATGTGCAGGGTGGTGTGCAGTATATTACATGTGCAGGGTGGTGTGCAGTATATTACATGTGCAGGGTGGTGAGCAGTATATTACATGTGCAGGGTGGTGAGCAGTATATTACATGTGCAGGGTGGTGTGCAGTATATTACATGTGCAGGGTGGTGTGCAGTATATTACATGTGCAGGGTGGTGTGCAGTATATTACATGTGCAGGGTGGTGTGCAGTATATTACATGTGCAGGGTGGTGTGCAGTATATTACATGTGCAGGGTGGTGTGCAGTATATTACATGTGCAGGGTGGTGAGCAGTATATTACATGTGCAGGGTGGTGAGCAGTATATTACATGTGCAGGGCGGTGTGCAGTATATTACATGTGCAGTGTGGTGTGCAGGATATTACATGTGCAGGGTGGTGAGCAGTATATTACATGTGCAGGGTGGTGTGCAGTATATTACATGTGCAGGGTGGTGTGCAGTATATTACATGTGCAGGGTGGTGAGCAGTATATTACATGTGCAGTGTGGTGTGCAGGATATTACATGTGCAGGGTGGTGAGCAGTATATTACATGTGCAGGGTGGTGTGCAGTATATTACATGTGCAGGGTGGTGTGCAGTATATTACATGTGCAGGGTGGTGAGCAGTATATTACATGTGCAGGGTGGTGAGCAGTATATTACATGTGCAGGGTGGTGTGCAGTATATTACATGTGCAGGGTGGTGTGCAGTATATTACATGTGCAGGGTGGTGTGCAGTATATTACATGTGCAGGGTGGTGTGCAGTATATTACATGTGCAGGGTGGTGTGCAGTATATTACATGTGCAGGGTGGTGTGCAGTATATTACATGTGCAGGGTGGTGTGCAGTATATTACATGTGCAGGGTGGTGTGCAGTATATTACATGTGCAGGGTGGTGTGCAGTATATTACATGTGCAGGGTGGTGTGTAGTATATTACATGTGCAGGGTGGTGAGCAGTATATTACATGTGCAGGGTGGTGAGCAGTATATTACATGTGCAGGGTGGTGTGCAGTATATTACATGTGCAGGGTGGTGTGCAGTATATTACATGTGCAGGGTGGTGTGCAGTATATTACATGTGCAGGGTGGTGTGCAGTATATTACATGTGCAGGGTGGTGTGCAGTATATTACATGTGCAGGGTGGTGTGCAGTATATTACATGTGCAGGGTGGTGTGCAGTATATTACATGTGCAGGGTGGTGAGCAGTATATTACATGTGCAGGGTGGTGAGCAGTATATTACATGTGCAGGGTGGTGTGCAGTATATTACATGTGCAGGGTGGTGTGCAGGATATTACATGTGCAGGGTGGTGTGCAGGATATTACATGTGCAGGGCGGTGTGCAGGATATTACATGTGCAGGGTGGTGAGCAGTATATTACATGTGCAGGGTGGTGTGCAGTATATTACATGTGCAGGGTGGTGTGCAGTATATTACATGTGCAGTGTGGTGTGCAGTATATTACATGTGCAGGGTGGTGTGCAGTATATTACATGTGCAGGGTGGTGAGCAGTATATTACATGTGCAGGGTGGTGTGCAGTATATTACATGTGCAGGGTGGTGTGCAGTATATTACATGTGCAGGGTGGTGAGCAGTATATTACATGTGCAGGGTGGTGTGCAGTATATTACATGTGCAGGGTGGTGTGCAGTATATTACATGTGCAGGGTGGTGTGCAGTATATTACATGTGCAGGGTGGTGTGCAGTATATTACATGTGCAGGGTGGTGTGCAGTGTATTACATGTGAAGGGTGGTGAGCAGTGTATTACATGTGCAGGGTGGTGTGCAGTATATTACATGTGCAGGGCGGTGAGCAGTATATTACATGTGCAGGGCGGTGAGCAGTATATTACATGTGCAGGGCGGTGTGCAGTATATTACATGTGCAGGGTGGTGTGCAGTATATTACATGTGCAGGGTGGTGTGCAGTATATTACATGTGCAGGGCGGTGTGCAGTATATTACATGTGCAGGGCGGTGTGCAGTATATTACATGTGCAGGGTGGTGTGCAGTATATTACATGTGCAGGGCGGTGTGCAGTATATTACATGTGCAGGGCGGTGTGCAGTATATTACATGTGCAGGGCGGTGTGCAGTATATTACATGTGCAGGGTGGTGAGCAGTATATTACATGTGCAGGGTGGTGTGCAGTATATTACATGTGCAGGGCGGTGTGCAGTATATTACATGTGCAGTGTGGTGTGCAGGATATTACATGTGCAGGGTGGTGAGCAGTATATTACATGTGCAGGGTGGTGTGCAGTATATTACATGTGCAGGGTGGTGTGCAGTATATTACATGTGCAGGGTGGTGAGCAGTATATTACATGTGCAGTGTGGTGTGCAGGATATTACATGTGCAGGGTGGTGAGCAGTATATTACATGTGCAGGGTGGTGTGCAGTATATTACATGTGCAGGGTGGTGTGCAGTATATTACATGTGCAGGGTGGTGAGCAGTATATTACATGTGCAGGGTGGTGAGCAGTATATTACATGTGCAGGGTGGTGTGCAGTATATTACATGTGCAGGGTGGTGTGCAGTATATTACATGTGCAGGGTGGTGTGCAGTATATTACATGTGCAGGGTGGTGTGCAGTATATTACATGTGCAGGGTGGTGTGCAGTATATTACATGTGCAGGGTGGTGTGCAGTATATTACATGTGCAGGGTGGTGAGCAGTATATTACATGTGCAGGGTGGTGAGCAGTATATTACATGTGCAGGGCGGTGTGCAGTATATTACATGTGCAGTGTGGTGTGCAGGATATTACATGTGCAGGGTGGTGAGCAGGATATTACATGTGCAGGGTGGTGAGCAGTATATTACATGTGCAGGGTGGTGTGCAGTATATTACATGTGCAGGGTGGTGAGCAGTATATTACATGTGCAGTGTGGTGTGCAGGATATTACATGTGCAGGGTGGTGAGCAGTATATTACATGTGCAGGGTGGTGTGCAGTATATTACATGTGCAGGGTGGTGTGCAGTATATTACATGTGCAGGGTGGTGAGCAGTATATTACATGTGCAGGGTGGTGAGCAGTATATTACATGTGCAGGGTGGTGAGCAGTATATTACATGTGCAGGGTGGTGTGCAGTATATTACATGTGCAGGGTGGTGTGCAGTATATTACATGTGCAGGGTGGTGTGCAGTATATTACATGTGCAGGGTGGTGTGCAGTATATTACATGTGCAGGGTGGTGTGCAGTATATTACATGTGCAGGGTGGTGAGCAGTATATTACATGTGCAGGGTGGTGTGCAGTATATTACATGTGCAGGGTGGTGTGCAGTATATTACATGTGCAGGGTGGTGTGCAGTATATTACATGTGCAGGGTGGTGTGTAGTATATTACATGTGCAGGGTGGTGAGCAGTATATTACATGTGCAGGGTGGTGAGCAGTATATTACATGTGCAGGGTGGTGTGCAGTATATTACATGTGCAGGGTGGTGTGCAGTATATTACATGTGCAGGGTGGTGTGCAGTATATTACATGTGCAGGGTGGTGTGCAGTATATTACATGTGCAGGGTGGTGTGCAGTATATTACATGTGCAGGGTGGTGTGCAGTATATTACATGTGCAGGGTGGTGTGCAGTATATTACATGTGCAGGGTGGTGTGCAGTATATTACATGTGCAGGGTGGTGAGCAGTATATTACATGTGCAGGGTGGTGTGCAGTATATTACATGTGCAGGGTGGTGTGCAGGATATTACATGTGCAGGGTGGTGTGCAGGATATTACATGTGCAGGGCGGTGTGCAGTATATTACATGTGCAGGGTGGTGAGCAGTATATTACATGTGCAGGGTGGTGTGCAGTATATTACATGTGCAGGGTGGTGTGCAGTATATTACATGTGCAGTGTGGTGTGCAGTATATTACATGTGCAGGGTGGTGTGCAGTATATTACATGTGCAGGGTGGTGAGCAGTATATTACATGTGCAGGGTGGTGTGCAGTATATTACATGTGCAGGGTGGTGTGCAGTATATTACATGTGCAGGGTGGTGAGCAGTATATTACATGTGCAGGGTGGTGTGCAGTATATTACATGTGCAGGGTGGTGTGCAGTATATTACATGTGCAGGGTGGTGTGCAGTATATTACATGTGCAGGGTGGTGTGCAGTATATTACATGTGCAGGGTGGTGTGCAGTGTATTACATGTGCAGGGTGGTGAGCAGTGTATTACATGTGCAGGGTGGTGTGCAGTATATTACATGTGCAGGGCGGTGAGCAGTATATTACATGTGCAGGGCGGTGTGCAGTATATTACATGTGCAGTGTGGTGTGCAGTATATTACATGTGCAGGGTGGTGTGCAGTATATTACATGTGCAGGGTGGTGTGCAGTATATTACATGTGCAGGGCGGTGTGCAGTATATTACATGTGCAGGGTGGTGTGCAGTATATTACATGTGCAGGGTGGTGTGCAGTATATTACATGTGCAGGGCGGTGTGCAGTATATTACATGTGCAGTGTGGTGTGCAGTATATTACATGTGCAGGGTGGTGTGCAGTATATTACATGTGCAGGGTGGTGTGCAGTATATTACATGTGCAGGGTGGTGTGCAGTATATTACATGTGCAGGGTGGTGTGCAGTATATTACATGTGCAGGGCGGTGAGCAGTATATTACATGTGCAGGGCGGTGTGCAGTATATTACATGTGCAGTGTGGTGTGCAGTATATTACATGTGCAGGGTGGTGTGCAGTATATTACATGTGCAGGGTGGTGTGCAGTATATTACATGTGCAGGGTGGTGTGCAGTATATTACATGTGCAGTGTGGTGTGCAGTATATTACATGTGCAGGGTGGTGTGCAGTATATTACATGTGCAGGGTGGTGTGCAGGATATTACATGTGCAGGGTGGTGTGCAGTATATTACATGTGCAGGGTGGTGTGCAGTATATTACATGTGCAGGGTGGTGAGCAGTATATTACATGTGCAGGGTGGTGTGCAGTATATTACATGTGCAGGGTGGTGAGCAGTATATTACATGTGCAGGGTGGTGAGCAGTATATTACATGTGCAGGGTGGTGTGCAGTATATTACATGTGCAGGGTGGTGTGCAGTATATTACATGTGCAGGGTGGTGTGCAGGATATTACATGTGCAGGGTGGTGTGCAGTATATTACATGTGCAGGGTGGTGTGCAGTATATTACATGTGCAGGGTGGTGAGCAGTATATTACATGTGCAGGGTGGTGTGCAGTATATTACATGTGCAGGGTGGTGAGCAGTATATTACATGTGCAGGGTGGTGAGCAGTATATTACATGTGCAGGGTGGTGTGCAGTATATTACATGTGCAGGGTGGTGTGCAGTATATTACATGTGCAGGGTGGTGTGCAGTATATTACATGTGCAGGGTGGTGTGCAGTATATTACATGTGCAGGGTGGTGTGCAGTATATTACATGTGCAGGGTGGTGTGCAGTATATTACATGTGCAGGGTGGTGTGCAGTATATTACATGTGCAGGGTGGTGAGCAGTATATTACATGTGCAGGGTGGTGAGCAGTATATTACATGTGCAGGGTGGTGTGCAGTATATTACATGTGCAGGGTGGTGTGCAGGATATTACATGTGCAGGGTGGTGTGCAGTATATTACATGTGCAGGGCGGTGTGCAGTATATTACATGTGCAGGGTGGTGAGCAGTATATTACATGTGCAGGGTGGTGTGCAGTATATTACATGTGCAGGGTGGTGTGCAGTATATTACATGTGCAGTGTGGTGTGCAGTATATTACATGTGCAGGGTGGTGTGCAGTATATTACATGTGCAGGGTGGTGAGCAGTATATTACATGTGCAGGGTGGTGTGCAGTATATTACATGTGCAGGGTGGTGTGCAGTATATTACATGTGCAGGGTGGTGAGCAGTATATTACATGTGCAGGGTGGTGTGCAGTATATTACATGTGCAGGGTGGTGTGCAGTATATTACATGTGCAGGGTGGTGTGCAGTATATTACATGTGCAGGGTGGTGTGCAGTATATTACATGTGCAGGGTGGTGTGCAGTATATTACATGTGCAGGGTGGTGTGCAGTGTATTACATGTGCAGGGTGGTGAGCAGTGTATTACATGTGCAGGGTGGTGTGCAGTATATTACATGTGCAGGGCGGTGAGCAGTATATTACATGTGCAGGGCGGTGTGCAGTATATTACATGTGCAGTGTGGTGTGCAGTATATTACATGTGCAGGGTGGTGTGCAGTATATTACATGTGCAGGGTGGTGTGCAGTATATTAGATGTGCAGGGCGGTGTGCAGTATATTACATGTGCAGGGTGGTGTGCAGTATATTACATGTGCAGTGTGGTGTGCAGTATATTACATGTGCAGGGCGGTGTGCAGTATATTACATGTGCAGGGTGGTGTGCAGTATATTACATGTGCAGGGTGGTGTGCAGTATATTACATGTGCAGGGTGGTGTGCAGTATATTACATGTGCAGGGTGGTGTGCAGTATATTACATGTGCAGGGTGGTGTGCAGTATATTACATGTGCAGGGTGGTGTGCAGTATATTACATGTGCAGGGCGGTGAGCAGTATATTACATGTGCAGGGCGGTGTGCAGTATATTACATGTGCAGTGTGGTGTGCAGTATATTACATGTGCAGGGTGGTGTGCAGTATATTACATGTGCAGGGTGGTGTGCAGTATATTACATGTGCAGGGTGGTGTGCAGTATATTACATGTGCAGTGTGGTGTGCAGTATATTACATGTGCAGGGTGGTGTGCAGTATATTACATGTGCAGGGTGGTGTGCAGGATATTACATGTGCAGGGTGGTGTGCAGTATATTACATGTGCAGGGTGGTGAGCAGTATATTACATGTGCAGGGTGGTGTGCAGTATATTACATGTGCAGGGTGGTGTGCAGTATATTACATGTGCAGTGTGGTGTGCAGTATATTACATGTGCAGGGCGGTGTGCAGTATATTACATGTGCAGTGTGGTGTGCAGTATATTACATGTGCAGGGTGGTGTGCAGTATATTACATGTGCAGGGTGGTGTGCAGTGTATTACATGTGCAGGGTGGTGAGCAGTATATTACATGTGCAGGGTGGTGTGCAGTATATTACATGTGCAGGGCGGTGAGCAGTATATTACATGTGCAGGGCGGTGTGCAGTATATTACATGTGCAGTGTGGTGTGCAGTATATTACATGTGCAGGGTGGTGTGCAGTATATTACATGTGCAGGGTGGTGTGCAGTATATTACATGTGCAGGGCGGTGTGCAGTATATTACATGTGCAGGGTGGTGTGCAGTATATTACATGTGCAGTGTGGTGTGCAGTATATTACATGTGCAGGGCGGTGTGCAGTATATTACATGTGCAGTGTGGTGTGCAGTATATTACATGTGCAGGGTGGTGTGCAGTATATTACATGTGCAGGGTGGTGTGCAGTATATTACATGTGCAGGGTGGTGTGCAGTATATTACATGTGCAGGGTGGTGTGCAGTATATTACATGTGCAGGGCGGTGTGCAGTATATTACATGTGCAGGGCGGTGAGCAGTATATTACATGTGCAGGGCGGTGTGCAGTATATTACATGTGCAGGGCGGTGAGCAGTATATTACATGTGCAGGGCGGTGTGCAGTATATTACATGTGCAGGGCGGTGTGCAGTATATTACATGTGCAGGGTGGTGTGCAGTATATTACATGTGCAGTGTGGTGTGCAGTATATTACATGTGCAGGGTGGTGTGCAGTATATTACATGTGCAGGGTGGTGTGCAGTATATTACATGTGCAGGATGGTGTACAGTATATTACATGTGCAGGGTGGTGTGCAGTATATTACATGTGCAGGGTGGTGTGCAGTATATTACATGTGCAGGGTGGTGTGCAGTATATTACATGTGCAGGGTGGTGTGCAGTATATTACATGTGCAGTGTGGTGTGCAGTATATTACATGTGCAGGGTGGTGTGCAGTATATTACATGTGCAGGGTGGTGTGCAGGATATTACATGTGCAGGGTGGTGTGCAGTATATTACATGTGCAGGGTGGTGAGCAGTATATTACATGTGCAGGGTGGTGTGCAGTATATTACATGTGCAGGGTGGTGTGCAGTATATTACATGTGCAGTGTGGTGTGCAGTATATTACATGTGCAGGGCGGTGTGCAGTATATTACATGTGCAGTGTGGTGTGCAGTATATTACATGTGCAGGGTGGTGTGCAGTATATTACATGTGCAGGGTGGTGTGCAGTGTATTACATGTGCAGGGTGGTGAGCAGTATATTACATGTGCAGGGTGGTGTGCAGTATATTACATGTGCAGGGCGGTGAGCAGTATATTACATGTGCAGGGCGGTGTGCAGTATATTACATGTGCAGTGTGGTGTGCAGTATATTACATGTGCAGGGTGGTGTGCAGTATATTACATGTGCAGGGTGGTGTGCAGTATATTACATGTGCAGGGTGGTGTGCAGTATATTACATGTGCAGGGCGGTGTGCAGTATATTACATGTGCAGGGCGGTGTGCAGTATATTACATGTGCAGGGTGGTGTGCAGTATATTACATGTGCAGGGTGGTGTGCAGTATATTACATGTGCAGGGCGGTGTGCAGTATATTACATGTGCAGGGTGGTGTGCAGTATATTACATGTGCAGGGTGGTGTGCAGTATATTACATGTGCAGGGCGGTGTGCAGTATATTACATGTGCAGGGCGGTGTGCAGTATATTACATGTGCAGGGTGGTGTGCTGTATATTACATGTGCAGGGCGGTGTGCAGTATATTACATGTGCAGGGCGGTGTGCAGTATATTACATGTGCAGGGCGGTGTGCAGTATATTACATGTGCAGTGTGGTGTGCAGTATATTACATGTGCAGGGTGGTGTGCAGGATATTACATGTGCAGGGTGGTGTGCAGGATATTACATGTGCAGGGCGGTGTGCAGTATATTACATGTGCAGTGTGGTGTGCAGTATATTACATGTGCAGGGTGGTGTGCAGTATATTACATGTGCAGGGTGGTGTGCAGTGTATTACATGTGCAGGGTGGTGAGCAGTATATTACATGTGCAGGGCGGTGTGCAGTATATTACATGTGCAGGGCGGTGAGCAGTATATTACATGTGCAGGGCGGTGTGCAGTATATTACATGTGCAGGGTGGTGTGCAGTATATTACATGTGCAGGGCGGTGTGCAGTATATTACATGTGCAGGGCGGTGTGCAGTATATTACATGTGCAGGGTGGTGTGCAGTATATTACATGTGCAGTGTGGTGTGCAGTATATTACATGTGCAGGGCGGTGTGCAGTATATTACATGTGCAGTGTGGTGTGCAGTATATTACATGTGCAGGGTGGTGTGCAGTATATTACATGTGCAGGGTGGTGTGCAGTATATTACATGTGCAGGGTGGTGTGCAGTATATTACATGTGCAGGGTGGTGTGCAGTATATTACATGTGCAGGGCGGTGAGCAGTATATTACATGTGCAGGGCGGTGTGCAGTATATTACATGTGCAGGGCGGTGAGCAGTATATTACATGTGCAGGGCGGTGTGCAGTATATTACATGTGCAGGGCGGTGTGCAGTATATTACATGTGCAGGGTGGTGTGCAGTATATTACATGTGCAGGGTGGTGTGCAGTATATTACATGTGCAGTGTGGTGTGCAGTATATTACATGTGCAGTGTGGTGTGCAGTATATTACATGTGCAGGGTGGTGTGCAGTATATTACATGTGCAGGGTGGTGTGCAGTATATTACATGTGCAGGGCGGTGTGCAGTATATTACATGTGCAGTGTGGTGTGCAGGATATTACATGTGCAGGGTGGTGAGCAGTATATTACATGTGCAGGGCGGTGTGCAGTATATTACATGTGTGGTGTGCAGTATATTACATGTGCAGGGTGGTGTGCAGTATATTACATGTGCAGGGTGGTGTGCAGTATATTACATGTGCAGTGTGGTGTGCAGTATATTACATGTGCAGGGTGGTGTGCAGTATATTACATGTGCAGGGTGGTATATTACATGCCGTGTATATAAGAGGGATATATTTGGGCGCTGCACGTTTCTTGGAATGAGGTCTGGAAAGTGTTGTAATAGTTGGGATTATCCTCCTTCTCCGCCAGCTGTGTACAGACTGTCTCTATATAAGGAGAGCACAGGCATCCCAGAATCTGTGTACTACCACACCCATCCTCCACCCTTTCCTGCCCTGTGTACTAACACCCCCATCCTCCACCCTCTCCCGCCCTGTGTACTACCACACCCATCCTCCACCCTCTCCTGCCCTGTGTACTACCACCCGCATCCTCCACCCTCTCCTGCCCTGTTTACTATCTCCCCATCCTCCACCCTTTCCTGCCCTGTGTACTATCTCCCCATCCTCCACCCTCTCCTACCCTGTGTACTACCACCCGCATCCTCCACCCTCTCCTGCCCTGTGTACTACCACCCGCATCCTCCACCCTCTCCTGCCCTGTGTACTAACACCCCCATCCTCCACCCTCTCCCGCCCTGTGTACTACCACACCCATCCTCCACCCTCTCCCACCCTGTGTACTATCTCCCCATCCTCCACCCTCTCCTGCCCTGTGTACTATCTCCCCATCCTCCACCCTCTCCTGCCCTGTGTACTACCTCCCCATCCTCCACCCTCTCCTGCCCTGTGTACTACCTCCCCATCCTCCACCCTCTCCTGCCCTGTGTACTTCCTCCGCATCCTCCACCCTCTCCTGCCCTGTGTACTATCTCCCTCATCCTCCACCCTCTCCTGCCCCCCTGTGTACTACCTCCCCCATCCTCCACCCTCTCCTGCCCCCTGTGTACTACCTCCCCCATCCTCCACGCTCTCCTGCCCTGTGTACTATCACACCCATCCTCCACCCTCTTCTGTCCCCTGTGTACTACCTCCCCCATCCTCCACCCTCTCCTGCCCTGTGTACTACCACCCCCATCCTCCACCCTCTCCTGCCCTGTGTACTACCACCCCTATCCTCCACCCTCTCCTGCCCTGTGTACTACCACCCCTATCCTCCACCCTCTCCTGCCCTGTGTACTATCACCCCCATCCTCCACACTCTCCTGCCCTGTGTACTACCACCCCCGTCCTCCAGCCTCTCCTGCCCTGTGTACTACCACCCCCATCCTCCACCCTCTCCTGCCCTGTGTATTACAACCCCCATCCTCCACCCTCTCCTGCCCTGTGTACTACCACCCCCATCCTCCACCCTCTCCTGCCCTCTGTGTATTACCATCCCCATCTTCCACCCTCTCCCGCCCCCTGTGTACTTCCACCCCCATCCTCCACCCGCTTCCGCCCCGTGTACTTCCACCCCCATCCTCCACCCTCTCCCGCCCTGTGTACTTCCACCCCCATCCTGCCGTGGATCAGGTAATATGAGTGCGTCCGTGTCACCTGACCACAGAGCTGCCGTGGATAAGGAAATAGCGCGCCCGTGTCACCTGACCACAGAGCTGCCGTGGATCAGGAAATATGAGGGCGCCCGTGTCATCTGACCACAGAGCTGCGGTGGATCAGGAAATAGGAGCGCGCCTGTGTCACCTGACCAGAGCTGCCGTGGATCAGGAAATAGGAGCGCGCCTGTGTCACCTGACCACAGAGCTGCGGTGGATCAGGAATTATTAGTGTGCCCCTGTCACCTGACCACAGAGTTGCCGTGGATCAGGAAATATGAGTGTGCCCGTGTCACCTGACCACAGAGCTGCGGTGGATCAGGAATTATTAGTGTGCCCGTGTCACCTGACCACAGAGCTGCCGTGGATCAGGAAATAGGAGCGCGCCTGTGTCACCTGACCACAGAGCTGCTGTGGATCAGGAAATACGAGCGTGCCTGTGTCACCTGACCACAGAGCTGCCGTGGATCAGGAAATATGAGGGCGCCAGTGTCACCTGATCACAGAGCTGCTGTGGATCAGGAAATATGAGCGTGCCTGTGTCACCTGACCACAGAGCTGCCGTGGATCAGGAAATATGAGCACGCCTGTGTCACCTGACCACAGAGCTGCCGTGGATCAGGAAATATGACGGTATCCGTGTCACCTGACCACAGAGCTGCCGTGAATCAGGAAATATGAGCATGAATGTGTCACCTGACCACAGAGTTGCCGTGGATCAGGAATTATTAGTGTGCCCGTGTCACCTGACCACAGAGCTGCCGTGGATCAGAAAATATGAGCGCTCCCGTGTCACCTGACCACAGAGCTGCTGTGGATCAGGAAATATGAGCGTGCCCGTGTCACCTGACCACAGAGCTGCCGTGGATCAGGAAATATAGGCTCACCCATGTCACCTGACCACAGAGCTGCCGTGGATCAGGAAATAGGAGCGCGCCCGTGTCACCTGACCACAGAGCTGCCGTGGATCAGGAAATAGGAGCGCGCCTGTGTCACCTGACCAGAGCTGCCGTGGATCAGGAAATAGGAGCGCGCCTGTGTCACCTGACCACAGAGCTGCGGTGGATCAGGAATTATTAGTGTGCCCGTGTCACCTGACCACAGAGCTGCCGTTGATCAGGAAATATGAGGGCGCCAGTGTCACCTGATCACAGAGCTGCTGTGGATCAGGAAATATGAGCGTGCCTGTGTCACCTGACCACAGAGCTGCCGTGGATCAGGAAATGTGAGGGTATCCGTGTCACCTGACCACAGAGCTGCCGTGGATCAGGAAATACGAGGGTATCCGTGTCACCTGACCACAGAGCTGCCGTGGATCAGGAAATATGAGCACGCCTGTGTCACCTGACCACAGAGCTGCCATGGATCAGGAAATATGACGGTATCCGTGTCACCTGACCACAGAGCTGCCGTGGATCAGGGAATGTGAGGGTATCCGTGTCACCTGACCACAGAGCTGCCGTGGATCAGGAAATATAAACATGAATGTGTCACCTGACCACAGAGCTGCCGTGGATCAGAAAATATGAGCGCTCCCGTGTCACCTGACCACAGAGCTGCCGTGGATCAGGAAATATGAGCGCTCCCGTGTCACCTGACCACAGAGCTGCTGTGGATCAGGAAATATGACCGTGCCCGTGTCACCTGACCACAGAGCTGCCGTGGATCAGAAAATATAAGCTCACCCGTGTCACCTGACCACAGAGCTGCCGTGGATCAGGAAATATGAGCATGACTGTGTCACCTGACCACAGAGCTGCCGTGGATCAGGAAATATGAGCGCTCCCGTGTCCCCTGACCACAGAGCTGCCGTGGATCAGGAAATATGAGTGCGCCCCTGTCACCTGACCACAGAGCTGCCGTGGATCAGGGAATGTGAGGGTATCCGTGTCACCTGACCACAGAGTTGCCGTGGATCAGGAAATAGGAGCGCGCCAGTGTCACCTGACCACAGAGTTGCCGTGGATCAGGAAATGTGAGGGTATCTGTGTCACCTGACCACAGAGCTGCCGTGGATCAGGGAATGTGAGGGTATCCGTGTCACCTGACCACAGAGCTGCCGTGGATCAGGGAATGTGAGGGTATCAGTGTCACCTGACCACAGAGCTGCCGTGGATCAGGAAATGTGAGCGTGCCCGTGTCACCTGACCACAGAGCTGCCGTGGATCAGGAAATATGAGCGCTCCCGTGTCACCTGACCACAGAGTTGCCGTGGATCAGGAAATATGAGTGTGCCCGTGTCACCTGACCACAGAGCTGCCGTGGATCAGGAAATATGAGCGTGCCCGTGTCACCTGACCACAGAGTTGCCGTGGATCAGGAAATGTGAGGGTATCCGTGTCACCTGACCACAGAGTTGCCGTGGATCAGGAAATGTGAGCGCGCCAGTGTCACCTGACCACAGAGTTGCCGTGGATCAGGAAATGTGAGGGTATCTGTGTCACCTGACCACAGAGTTGCCGTGGATCAGGAAATGTGAGCGCGCCAGTGTCACCTGACCACAGAGCTGCCGTGGATCAGGAAATATGAGCGTGCCCGTGTCACCTGACCACAGAGTTGCCGTGGATCAGGAAATGTGAGGGTATCCGTGTCACCTGACCACAGAGTTGCCGTGGATCAGGAAATGTGAGGGTATCCGTGTCACCTGACCACAGAGCTGCCGTGGATCAGGAAATGTGAGGGTATCCGTGTCACCTGACCACAGAGTTGCCGTGGATCAGGAAATGTGAGGGTATCCGTGTCACCTGACCACAGAGTTGCCGTGGATCAGGAAATGTGAGGGTATCCGTGTCACCTGACCACAGAGCTGCCGTGGATCAGGGAATGTCAGGGTATCCGTGTCACCTGACCACAGAGCTGCCGTGGATCAGGAAATAGGAGCGCGCCCGTGTCACCTGACCACAGAGCTGCCGTGGATCAGGAAATATGAGCGCGCCCGTGTCACCTGACCACAGAGTTGCCGTGGATCAGGAAATGTGAGGGTATCCGTGTCACCTGACCAGAGTTGCCGTGGATCAGGAAATAGGAGCGCGCCAGTGTCACCTGACCACAGAGCTGCCGTGGATCAGGAAATAGGAGCGCGCCCGTGTCACCTGACCACAGAGCTGCTGTGGATCAGGAAATATGAGCGCTCCCGTGTCACCTGACCACAGAGTTGCCGTGGATCAGGAAATATGAGTGTGCCCGTGTCACCTGACCACAGAGCTGCCGTGGATCAGGAAATATGAGCGTGCCCGTGTCACCTGACCACAGAGTTGCCGTGGATCAGGAAATGTGAGGGTATCCGTGTCATCTGACCACAGAGTTGCCGTGGATCAGGAAATGTGAGGGTATCTGTGTCACCTGACCACAGAGTTGCCGTGGATCAGGAAATGTGAGCGCGCCAGTGTCACCTGACCACAGAGCTGCCGTGGATCAGGAAATATGAGCGCGCCCGTGTCACCTGACCACAGAGTTGCCGTGGATCAGGAAATGTGAGGGTATCCGTGTCACCTGACCACAGAGTTGCCGTGGATCAGGAAATGTGAGGGTATCCGTGTCACCTGACCACAGAGCTGCCGTGGATCAGGAAATGTGAGGGTATCCGTGTCACCTGACCACAGAGTTGCCGTGGATCAGGAAATGTGAGGGTATCCGTGTCACCTGACCACAGAGTTGCCGTGGATCAGGAAATGTGAGGGTATCCGTGTCACCTGACCACAGAGCTGCCGTGGATCAGGGAATGTCAGGGTATCCGTGTCACCTGACCACAGAG
The DNA here is from genome assembly GCF_040937935.1 of Hyperolius riggenbachi. Lineage (NCBI taxonomy): Eukaryota > Metazoa > Chordata > Amphibia > Anura > Hyperoliidae > Hyperolius > Hyperolius riggenbachi. The sequence continues at coordinate 688,797,078 of NC_090646.1, read as the reverse complement.
CTGCCGTGGATCAGGAAATAGGAGCGCGCCCGTGTCACCTGACCACAGAGTTGCCGTGGATCAGGAAATGTGAGGGTATCCGTGTCACCTGACCAGAGTTGCCGTGGATCAGGAAATGTGAGGGTATCCGTGTCACCTGACCACAGAGCTGCCGTGGATCAGGGAATGTCAGGGTATCCGTGTCACCTGACCACAGAGCTGCCGTGGATCAGGAAATATGAGCGTGCCCGTGTCACCTGACCACAGAGCTGCAGTGGATCAGGAAATAGGAGCGCGCCAGTGTCACCTGACCACAGAGCTGCCGTGGATCAGGAAATAGGAGCGCGCCCGTGTCACCTGACCACAGAGCTGCTGTGGATCAGGAAATATGAGCGTGCCCGTGTCACCTGACCACAGAGCTGCAGTGGATCAGGAAATAGGAGCGCGCCAGTGTCACCTGACCACAGAGCTGCCGTGGATCAGGAAATAGGAGCGCGCCCGTGTCACCTGACCACAGAGCTGCCGTGGATCAGGAAATAGGAGCGCGCCCGTGTCACCTGACCACAGAGCTGCAGTGGATCAGGAAATATGAGTGTGCCCGTGTCACCTGACCACAGAGCTGCCGTGGATCAGGAAATGTAGGGTATACGTGTCACCTGACCACAGAGCTGCCGTGGATCAGGAAATGTAGGGTATACGTGTCACCTGACCACAGAGCTGCCGTGGATCAGGAAATGTAGGGTATACGTGTCACCTGACCACAGAGCTGCCGTGGATCAGGAAATGTGAGGGTATCCGTGTCACCTGACCACAGAGCTGCCGTGGATCAGGAAATGTAGGGTATCCGTGTCACCTGACCACAGAGCTGCCGTGGATCAGGAAATGTAGGGTATCCGTGTCACCTGACCACAGAGCTGCCGTGGATCAGGAAATGTAGGGTATCCGTGTCACCTGACCACAGAGCTGCCGTGGATCTGTAAATATAAATAATATTTTTTATGTTAAAGGGTTGCATTCTTCTGTGTGATTTTTTTTCATGTGTTATGATGATGTTTCTGTTCTCACGATGTGTAATAAGTGTAACATGCTTGTGTTTCCTCCCGGCAGAGCGTCCCATTAGATTAGTTCCCCCACCCCCACTGCAGCCATGGTGGCGTTATCGCTAAAGATCAGTATTGGCAATGTGGTGAAGACCATGCAATTCGAGCCCTCCACCATGATCTATGACGCCTGTCGGATGATCCGGGAGCGAGTACCAGAGGCACAAATCGGACAACGTGAGTCCCCTTCCTGTCTGTCATTGTCACTAGACTTAGGGAGGACTTAGTCGGGAACACACTCGACTTCCTGGACTCTCTCTATGTGATCTCCACATTCCTCCTCATAGGATAGAAACCAGGCCTGTGCCATGGGCTCTCCACTTTCCTCCTCATAGGATAGACACCAGGCCTGTGCCATGGACTCTCCACATTCCTCCTCATAGGATAGACCCCAGGCCTGTGCCATGGGCTCTCTACATTCCTCCTCATAGGATAGACACCAGGCCTGTGCCATGGACTCTCCACATTCCTCCTCATAGGATAGACACCAGGCCTGTGCCATGGGATCTCCACATTCCTCATAGGATAGACACCAGGCCTGTGCCATGGGCTCTCCACATTCCTCCTCATAGGATAGACACCCGGCCTGTGCCATGGGCTCTCCACATTCCTCATAGGATAGACACCAGGCCTGTGCCATGGGCTCTCCACATTCCTCATAGGATAGACACCAGGCCTGTGCCATGGGCTCTCCACATCCCTCCTCATAGGATAGACACCAGGCCTGTGCCATGGGATCTCCACATTCCTCATAGGATAGACACCAGGCCTGTGCCATGGGCTCTCCACATTCCTCCTCATAGGATAGACACCAGGCTTGTGCCATGGGCTCATAGGATAGACACCAGGCTTGTGCCATGGACTCTCCACATTCCTCCTCATAGGATAGACACCAGGCCTGTGCCATGGGCTCTCCACATTCCTCCTCATAGGATAGACACCAGGCCTGTGCCATGGGCTCTCCACATTCCTCCTCATAGGATAGACACCAGGCCTGTGCCATGGGCTCTCCACATTCCTCATAGGATAGACACCAGGCCTGTGCCATGGGCTCTCCACATTCCTCCTCATAGGATAGACACCAGGCCTGTGCCATGGGCTCTCCACATTCCTCATAGGATAGACACCAGGCCTGTGCCATGGGATCTCCACATTCCTTATAGGATAGACACCAGGCCTGTGCCATGGGATCTCCACATTCCTCATAGGATAGACACCAGGCCTGTGCCATGGGCTCTCCACATTCCTCATAGGATAGACACCAGGCTTGTGCTATGGGCTCTCCACATTCCTCCTCATAGGATAGACACCAGGCCTGTGCCATGGGCTCTCCACATTCCTCATAGGATAGACACTAGGTCTGTGCCATGGGCTCTCCACATTCCTCATAGGATAGACACCAGGCTTGTGCCATGGGCTCTCCACATTCCTCATAGGATAGACACCAGGCCTGTGCCATGGGCTCTCCACATTCCTCCTCATAGGATAGACACCAGGCCTGTGCCATGGGCTCTCCACATTCCTCCTCATAGGATAGACACCAGGCCTGTGCCATGGGCTCTCCACATTCCTCCTCATAGGATAGACACCAGGCCTGTGCCATGGGCTCTCCACATTCCTCATAGGATAGACACCAGGCCTGTGCCATGGGCTCTCCACATTCCTCCTCATAGGATAGACACCAGGCCTGTGCCATGGGCTCTCCACATTCCTCATAGGATAGACACCAGGCCTGTGCCATGGGATCTCCACATTCCTTATAGGATAGACACCAGGCCTGTGCCATGGGATCTCCACATTCCTCATAGGATAGACACCAGGCCTGTGCCATGGGCTCTCCACATTCCTCATAGGATAGACACCAGGCTTGTGCTATGGGCTCTCCACATTCCTCCTCATAGGATAGACACCAGGCCTGTGCCATGGGCTCTCCACATTCCTCATAGGATAGACACTAGGTCTGTGCCATGGGCTCTCCACATTCCTCATAGGATAGACACCAGGCTTGTGCCATGGGCTCTCCACATTCCTCATAGGATAGACACCAGGCCTGTGCCATGGGCTCTCCACATCCCTCCTCATAGGATAGACACCAGGCCTGTGCCATGGGCTCTCCACATTCCTCCTCATAGGATAGACACCAGGCTTGTGCCATGGGCTCCCCACATTCCTCATAGGATAGACACCAGGCTTGTGCCATGGGCTCATAGGATAGACACCAGGCTTGTGCCATGGACTCTCCACATTCCTCATAGGATAGACACCAGGCCTGTGCCATGGGCTCTCCACATTCCTCATAGGATAGACACCAGGCCTGTGCCATGGGCTCTCCACATTCCTCATAGGATAGACACCAGGCTTGTGCCATGGGCTCTCCACATTCCTCATAGGATAGACATCAGGCCTGTGCCATGGACTCCCCATACTCCTCATAGGATAGACACCAGGCCTGTGCCATGGGCTCTCCACATTCCTCATAGGATAGACACCAGGCCTGTGCCATGGGCTCTCCACATTCCTCATAGGATAGACACCAGGCTTGTGCCATGGGCTCTCCACATTCCTCATAGGATAGACTCCAGGCCTGTGCCATGGGATCTCCACATTCCTCCTCATAGGATAGACACCAGGCTTGTGCCATGGGCTCTCCACATTCCTCATAGAATAGACACCAGGCCTGTGCCATGGGCTCTCCACATTCCTCATAGGATAGACACCAGGCTTGTGCCATGGGCTCTCCACATTCCTCATAGGATAGACTCCAGGCCTGTGCCATGGGATCTCCACATTCCTCCTCATAGGATAGACACCAGGCTTGTGCCATGGGCTCTCCACATTCCTCATAGAATAGACACCAGGCCTGTGCCATGGGCTCATAGGATAGACACCAGGCTTGTGCCATGGACTCTCCACATTCCTCATAGGATAGACACCAGGCTTGTGCCATGGGCTCTCCACATTCCTCATAGAATAGACACCAGGCCTGTGCCATGGGCTCATAGGATAGACACCAGGCTTGTGCCATGGACTCTCCACATTCCTCATAGGATAGACACCAGGCTTGTGCCATGGGCTCTCCACATTCCTCCTCATAGGATAGACACCAGGCTTGTGCCATGGGCTCTCCACATTCCTCATAGAATAAATACACTGAATACTGTACACTGCAGACTGACTCACACAGGAGGAGGGCTGTTCATGCATGCTGGGCACTACATTTTGCCCCTTACATTATGTGTAATATTGCGTCATGCTCTTCTCTCTACAGCCAATGACTTTGGCCTTTTTCTCTCGGATGAAGATCCCAAGAAAGGCATCTGGTTGGAGGCGGGGAAAGCTCTGGACTATTACATGTTACGCAATGGGGTAAGAGGAGGGGGGCGGTCACCTGTGTCCAGTGTGGGGTAAGAGGAGGGGGGCGGTCACCTGTGTCCAGTGTGGGGTAAGAGGAGGGGGGCGGTCACCAGTGTCCAGTGTGGGGTAAGAGGAGGGGGGCGGTCACCAGTGTCCAGTGCTATGGTTATGTGACAGCCAGGGATAATCACAGATATGCAAATCTTTCTGGGTTGATGCAAATTTTTGGGTTGTGGTCATGGGACAGCCCCAGTGTTGTGGTCATGGGACAGCCCGGTGTTGTGGTCATGGGACAGCCCCGGTGTTGTGGTCATGGGACAGCCCCGGTGTTGTGGTCATGGGACAGCCCCGGTGTTGTGGTCATGGGACAGCCCCGGTGTTGTGGTCATGGGACAGCCCCGGTGTTGTGGTCATGGGACAGACCCGGTGTTGTGGTCATGGGACAGCCCAGGGTTGTGGTCATGGGACAGACCCGGTGTTGTGGTCATGGGACAGACCCGGTGTTGTGGTCATGGGACAGCCCCGGGGTTGTGGTCATGGGACAGACCCGGTGTTGTGGTCATGGGACAGCCCCGGTGTTGTGGTCATGGGACAGCCCAGGGTTGTGGTCATGGGACAGACCCGGTGTTGTGGTCATGGGACAGACCCGGTGTTGTGGTCATGGGACAGCCCCGGTGTTGTGGTCATGGGACAGCCCCGGGGTTGTGGTCATGGGACAGCCCCGGGGTTGTGGTCATGGGACAGCCCCAGTGTTGTGGTCATGGGACAGCCCGGTGTTGTGGTCATGGGACAGCCCGGTGTTGTGGTCATGGGACAGACCCGGTGTTGTGGTCATGGGACAGCCCCGGTGTTGTGGTCATGGGACAGCCCAGGGTTGTGGTCATGGGACAGACCCGGTGTTGTGGTCATGGGACAGACCCGGTGTTGTGATCATGGGACAGCCCCGGTGTTGTGGTCATGGGACAGCCCGGGGTTGTGGTCATGGGACAGCCCGGGGTTGTGGTCATGCGACAGCCCCGGTGTTGTGGTCATGCGACAGCCCCGGTGTTGTGGTCGTGCGACAGCCCCGGTGTTGTGGTCGTGCGACAGCCCCGGTGTTGTGGTCGTGCGACAGCCCCGGTGTTGTGGTCGTGCGACAGCCCCGGTGTTGTGGTCGTGCGACAGCCCCGGTGTTGTGGTCGTGCGACAGCCCCGGTGTTGTGGTCGTGCGACAGCCCCGGTGTTGTGGTCGTGCGACAGCCCCGGGGTTGTGGTCGTGCGACAGCCCCGGGGTTGTGGTCGTGCGACAGCCCCGGGGTTGTGGTCGTGCGACAGCCCCGGGGTTGTGGTCATGGGACAGACCCGGGGTTGTGGTCATGGGACAGGCCCGGGGTTGCGGTCGTGCGACAGCCGCGGGGTTGCGGTCATGGGACAGCCGCGGGGTTGTGGTCATGCGACAGCCCCGGGGTTGTGGTCATGGGACAGGCCCGGGGTTGCGGTCGTGCGACAGCGGTTGTGGTCGTGCGACAGCCCCGGGGTTGTGGTCATGGGACAGCCCGGGGTTGCGGTCGTGCGACAGGCCCGGGGTTGCGGTCGTGCGACAGTCCCGGGGTTTCGGTCGTGCGACAGCGGTTGTGGTCATGGAACAGCCCGGGGTTGTGGTCATGCGACAGGCCCGGGGTGTCGGTCGTGCAACAGCGGTTGTGGTCATGGTACAGCCCGGGGTTGTGGTCATGGGACAGCCCCGGTGTTGTGGTCATGGGACAGCCCGGGGTTGCGGTCGTGCGACAGGCCCGGGGTTGTGGTGGTCATGGGACAGCCCGGGGTTGCGGTCATGCGACAGCCCGGTGTTCTGGTCATGTGATATGATGCGTGGTTTTTTTTCCCACGTGTTGCAGGACACGCTGGAGTACAGGAAGAAGCAGCGTCCTCTGAAGATCCGCATGTTGGATGGGACAGTGAAAACCGTCATGGTGGACGACTCTAAAACGATGAGCGACCTCCTGATGACCATTTGTGCTCGCATTGGTAAGATGGGACAACTCCCTGCCTACATTATTAGACATCTTATTATCTCACAACGTGTGTAGCTTTCCTCCTATCGTCCAGAGATGGCATAGATTCCCGTATTGTATGATGGGTGGCGTGTAATCATTGCTGGGGGGACAGGATTGAGCCTGGGGGGAGGGGCTGGGCAGAGTCTCGATCTATCAGCAGTAACAGCCTTGCCGATGCCTTGGCCCCAGAAACCTGCAGTGTGTGTATAAAGGTGAATAGGACAACACCTGTCCTGCGCGGGTGAGCTGGGCGCCGGGAGAGTGGAATGTCGGCTCACCCTGCTGCTGATCCCCGGCGGTGTACAATACTATTCCCCCTCCGAGTCCCCTGCTGCTGCTCAAATCCCCGGCGGTGTACAATACTATTCCCCCTCCGAGTCCCCTGCTGCCGCTCAAATCCCCGGCGGTGTACAATACTATTCCCCCTCCGAGTCCCCTGCTGCTGCTCAAATCCCCAGCGGTGTACAATACTATTCCCCCTCCGAGTCCCCTGCTGCCGCTCAAATCCCCGGCGGTGTACAATACTATTCCCCCTCCGAGTCCCCTGCTGCCACTCAAATCCCCAGCAGTGTACAATACTATTCCCCCTCCGAGTCCCCTGCTGCCGCTCAAATCCCCAGCAGTGTACAATACTATTCCCCCTCCGAGTCCCCTGCTGCCGCTCAAATCCCCAGCAGTGTACAATACTATTCCCCCTCCGAGTCCCCTGCTGCCGCTCAAATCCCCGGCGGTGTACAGTACTATTCCCCCTCCGAGTCCCCGGCTGCCGCTCAAATCCCCGGCGGTGTACAATACTATTCCCCCTCCGAGTCCCCTGCTGCTGCTCAAATCCCCAGCGGTGTACAATACTATTCCCCCTCCGAGTCCCCTGCTGCCGCTCAAATCCCCAGCGGTGTACAATACTATTCCCCCTCCGAGTCCCCTTCTGCCGCTCAAATCCCCGGCGGTGTACAATACTATTCCCCCTCCGAGTTCCCTGCTGCCACTCAGATCCCCGGCGGCGTACAATACTATTCCCCCTCCGAGTCCCCTGCTGCCGCTCAAATCCCCGGCGGTGTACAATACTATTCCCCCTCCGAGTCCCCTGCTGCCGCTCAAATCCCCAGCGGTGTACAATACTATTCCCCCTCTGAGTCCCCTGCTGCTAATCAAATCCCCGGCGGTGTACAATACTATTCCCCCTCCGAGTCCCCTGCTGCAGCCCAAATCCCCGGCGGTGTACAATACTATTCCCCCTCCGAGTCCCCGGCTGCTGCTCAAATCCCCGGCGGTGTACAATACTATTCCCCCTCCGAGTCCCCTGCTGCAGCTCAAATCCCCGGCGGTGTACAATACTATTCCACCTCCGAGTCCCCGGCTGCTGCTCAAATCCCCGGCAGTGTACAATACTATTCCCCCTCCGAGTCCCCTGCTGCTGCTCAAATCCCCGGCGGTGTACAATACTATTCCCCCTCCGAGTCCCCTGCTGCCGCTCAAATCCCCGGCGGTGTACAATAGTATTCCCCCTCCGAGTCCCCTGCTGCCGCTCAAATCCCCGGCAGCGTACAATACTATTCCCCCTCCGAGTCCCCTGCTGCTGCTCAAATCCCCAGCGGTGTACAATACTATTCCCCCTCCGAGTCCCCTGCTGCTCAAATCCCCGGCGGTGTACAATACTATTCCCCCTCCGAGTCCCCTGCTGCTGCTAAAATCCCCAGCGGTGTACAATACTGTTCCCTCTCCGAGTCCCCTGCTGCTGCTCAAATCCCTGGCGGCGTACAATACTATTCCCCCTCCGAGTCCCCTGCTGCCGCTCAAATCCCCGGCAGTGTACAATACTATTCCCCCTCCGAGTCCCCTGCTGCTGCTCAAATCCCCGGCGGTGTACAATACTATTCCCCCTCCGAGTCCCCTGCTGCTGCTCAAATCCCTGGCGGTGTACAATACTATTCCCCCTCCGAGTCCCCTGCTGCCGCTCAAATCCCCAGCGGTGTACAATACTATTCCCCCTCCGAGTCCCCTGTTGCTGCTCAAATCCCTGGCGGTGTACAATACTATTCCCCCTCCGAGTCCCCTGCTGCTGCTCAAATCCCCAGCGGTGTACAATACTATTCCCCCTCCGAGTCCCCTGCTGCTGCTCAAATCCCCAGCGGTGTACAATACTATTCCCCCTCCGAGTCCCCTGCTGCTCAAATCCCCGGCGGTGTACAATACTATTCCCCCTCCGAGTACCCTGCTGCTGCTCAAATCCCCGGCGGTGTACAATACTATTCCCCCTCCGAGTCCCCTGCTGCTTCTCAAATCCCCGGCGGCGTACAATACTATTCCCCCTCCGAGTCCCCTGCTGCTGATCCCCGGCGGTGTACAATACTATTCCCCCTCTGAGTCCCCTGCTGCTGCTCAAATCCCCGGCGGTGTACAATACTATTCCCCTCCGAGTCCCCGGCTGCCGCTCAAATCCCCGGCGGCGTACAATACTATTCCCCTCCGAGTGCCCGGCTGCCGCTCAAATCCCCAGCGGTGTACAATACTATTCCCCCTCCGAGTCCCCTGCTGCTGCTCAAATCCCCAGCGGTGTACAATACTATTCCCCCTCCGAGTCCCCTGCTGCCGCTCAAATCCCCGGCGGTGTACAATACTATTCCCCCTCCGAGTCCCCTGCTGCCGCTCAAATCCCCAGCAGTGTACAATACTATTCCCCCTCCGAGTCCCCTGCTGCTGCTCAAATCCCCAACGGTGTACAATACTATTCCCCCTCCGAGTCCCCTGCTGCCGCTCAAATCCCCAGCAGTGTACAATACTATTCCCCCTCCGAGTCCCCTGCTGCTGCTCAAATCCCCGGCGGCATACAATACTATTCCCCCTCCGAGTCCCCTGCTGCTGCTGATCCCCGGCGGTGTACAATACTATTCCCCCTCCGAGTCCCCTGCTGCTGCTCAAATCCCCGGCGGTGTACAATACTATTCCCCCTCCGAGTCCCCTGCTGCTGATCCCCGGCGGTGTACAATACTATTCCCCCTCCGAGTCCCCTGCTGCTGATCCCCGGCGGTGTACAATACTATTCCCCCTCCGAGTCCCCTGCTGCCGCTCAAATCCCCAGCGGTGTACAATACTATTCCCCCTCCGAGTCCCCTGCTGCCGCTCAAATCCCCGGCGGTGTACAATACTATTCCCCCTCCGAGTCCCCTGCTGCTGCTCAAATCCCCGGCGGTGTACAATACTATTCCCCCTCCGAGTCCCCTGCTGCTGCTCAAATCCCCGGCGGTGTACAATACTATTCCCCCTCCGAGTCCCCTGCTGCTTCTCATATCCCCGGCGGCGTACAATACTATTCCCCCTCCGAGTCCCCTGCTGCTGCTCAAATCCCTGGCAGTGTACAATACTATTCCCCTCCGAGTCCCCTGCTGCTGCTCAAATCCCCGGCGGTGTACAATACTATTCCCCCTCCGAGTCCCCTGCTGCCGCTCAAATCCCCAGCGGTGTACAATACTATTCCCCCTCCGAGTCCCCTGCTGCTGCTTAAATCCCCAGCGGTGTACAATACTATTCCCCCTCCGAGTCCCCTGCTGCTGCTCAAATCCCCGGTGGTGTACAATACTATTCCCCCTCCGAGTCCCCTGCTGCTGCTCAAATCCCCGGCGGTGTACAATACTATTCCCCCTCCGAGTCCCCTGCTGCTGCTCAAATCCCCGGCGGTGTACAATACTATTCCCCCTCCGAGTCCCCTGCTGCCGCTCAAATCCCCGGCGGTGTACAATACTATTCCCCCTCCGAGTCCCCTGCTGCTGATCAAATCCCCGGCGGTGTACAATACTATTCCCCCTCCGAGTCCCCTGCTGCTGCTCAAATCCCCGGCGGCGTACAATACTATTCCACCTCCGAGTCCCCTGCTGCTGCTCAAATCCCCGGCGGCGTACAATACTATTCCCCCTCCGAGTCCCCTGCTGCTGCTCAAATCCCCGGCGGTGTACAATACTATTCCCCCTCCGAGTCCCCTGCTGCTGCTCAAATCCCCGGCGGCGTACAATACTATTCCCCTCCGAGTCCCCTGCTGCTGCTCAAATCCCCAGCGGTGTACAATACTATTCCACCTCCGAGTCCCCTGCTGCTGCTCAAATCCCCGACGGCGTACAATACTATTCCCCCTCCGAGTGCCTGGCTGCCGCTCAAATCCCCAGCGGTGTACAATACTATTCCCCCTCCGAGTCCCCTGCTGCTGCTCAAATCCCCAGCGGTGTACAATACTATTCCCCCTCCGAGTCCCCTGCTGCCGCTCAAATCCCCGGCGGTGTACAATACTATTCCCCCTCCGAGTCCCCTGCTGCCGCTCAAATCCCCAGCAGTGTACAATACTATTCCCCCTCCGAGTCCCCTGCTGCTGCTCAAATCCCCGGCGGCGTACAATACTATTCCCCTCCGAGTGCCCGGCTGCCGCTCAAATCCCCAGTGGTGTACAATACTATTCCCCCTCCGAGTCCCCTGCTGCTGCTCAAATCCCCAGCGGTGTACAATACTATTCCCCCTCCGAGTCCCCTGCTGCCGCTCAAATCCCCGGCGGTGTACAATACTATTCCCCCTCCTAGTCCCCTGCTGCTGCTCAAATCCCCAGCGGTGTACAATACTATTCCCCCTCCGAGTCCCCTGCTGCTGCTGATCCCCGGCGGTGTACAATACTATTCCCCTCCGAGTCCCCTGCTGCCGCTCAATTCCCCGACGGTGTACAATACTATTCCCCCTCCGAGTCCCCTGCTGCCGCTCAATTCCCCGACGGTGTACAATACTATTCCCCCTCCGAGTCCCCTGCTGCCGCTCAAATCCCCAGCGGTGTACAATACTATTCCCCCTCCGAGTCCCCTGCTGCTGCTCAAATCCCCAGCGGTGTACAATACTATTCCCCCTCCGAGTCCCCTGCTGCCGCTCAAATCCCCGGCGGTGTACAATACTATTCCCCCTCCGAGTCCCCTGCTGCTGCTCAAATCCCCGGCGGTGTACAATACTATTCAATACTATTCCCCCTCCGAGTCCCCTGCTGCTGCTCAAATCCCCGGCGGTGTACAATACTATTCCCCCTCCGAGTCCCCTGCTGCTTCTCATATCCCCGGCGGCGTACAATACTATTCCCCCTCCGAGTCCCCTGCTGCTGCTCAAATCCCTGGCAGTGTACAATACTATTCCCCTCCGAGTCCCCTGCTGCTGCTCAAATCCCCGGCGGTGTACAATACTATTCCCCCTCCGAGTCCCCTGCTGCCGCTCAAATTTCCAGCGGTGTACAATACTATTCCCCCTCCGAGTCCCCTGCTGCTGCTTAAATCCCCAGCGGTGTACAATACTATTCCCCCTCCGAGTCCCCTGCTGCTGCTCAAATCCCCGGTGGTGTACAATACTATTCCCCCTCCGAGTCCCCTGCTGCTGCTCAAATCCCCGGCGGTGTACAATACTATTCCCCCTCCGAGTCCCCTGCTGCTGCTCAAATCCCCGGCGGTGTACAATACTATTCCCCCTCCGAGTCCCCTGCTGCCGCTCAAATCCCCGGCGGTGTACAATACTATTCCCCCTCCGAGTCCCCTGCTGCTGATCAAATCCCCGGCGGTGTACAATACTATTCCCCCTCCGAGTCCCCTGCTGCTGCTCAAATCCCCGGCGGCGTACAATACTATTCCACCTCCGAGTCCCCTGCTGCTGCTCAAATCCCCGGCGGCGTACAATACTATTCCCCCTCCGAGTCCCCTGCTGCTGCTCAAATCCCCGGCGGTGTACAATACTATTCCCCCTCCGAGTCCCCTGCTGCTGCTCAAATCCCCGGCGGCGTACAATACTATTCCCCTCCGAGTCCCCTGCTGCTGCTCAAATCCCCAGCGGTGTACAATAATATTCCCCCTCCGAGTCCCCTGCTGCTGCTCAAATCCCCGGCGGTGTACAATACTATTCCCCCTCCGAGTCCCCTGCTGCTGCTCAAATCCCCAGCGGTGTACAATACTATTCCCCCTCTGAGTCCCCTGCTGCCGCTCAAATCCCCAGCAGTGTACAATACTATTTCCCCTCTGAGTCCCCTGCTGCCGCTCAAATCCCGGGCGGTGTACAATACTATTCCCCCTCCGAGTCCCCTGCTGCTGCTCAAATCCCTGGCGGTGTACAATACTATTCCCCCTCCGAGTCCCCTGCTGCTGCTCAAATCCCCGGCGGCGTACAATACTATTCCACCTCCGAGTCCCCTGCTGCTGCTCAAATCCCCGGCGGCGTACAATACTATTCCCCCTCCGAGTCCCCTGCTGCTGCTCAAATCCCCGGCGGTGTACAATACTATTCCCCCTCCGAGTCCCCTGCTGCTGCTCAAATCCCCGGCGGCGTACAATACTATTCCCCTCCGAGTCCCCTGCTGCTGCTCAAATCCCCAGCGGTGTACAATACTATTCCACCTCCGAGTCCCCTGCTGCTGCTCAAATCCCCGACGGCGTACAATACTATTCCCCCTCCGAGTGCCTGGCTGCCGCTCAAATCCCCAGCGGTGTACAATACTATTCCCCCTCCGAGTCCCCTGCTGCTGCTCAAATCCCCAGCGGTGTACAATACTATTCCCCCTCCGAGTCCCCTGCTGCCGCTCAAATCCCCGGCGGTGTACAATACTATTCCCCCTCCGAGTCCCCTGCTGCCGCTCAAATCCCCAGCAGTGTACAATACTATTCCCCCTCCGAGTCCCCTGCTGCTGCTCAAATCCCCGGCGGCGTACAATACTATTCCCCTCCGAGTGCCCGGCTGCCGCTCAAATCCCCAGTGGTGTACAATACTATTCCCCCTCCGAGTCCCCTGCTGCTGCTCAAATCCCCAGCGGTGTACAATACTATTCCCCCTCCGAGTCCCCTGCTGCCGCTCAAATCCCCGGCGGTGTACAATACTATTCCCCCTCCTAGTCCCCTGCTGCTGCTCAAATCCCCAGCGGTGTACAATACTATTCCCCCTCCGAGTCCCCTGCTGCTGCTGATCCCCGGCGGTGTACAATACTATTCCCCTCCGAGTCCCCTGCTGCCGCTCAATTCCCCGACGGTGTACAATACTATTCCCCCTCCGAGTCCCCTGCTGCCGCTCAATTCCCCGACGGTGTACAATACTATTCCCCCTCCGAGTCCCCTGCTGCCGCTCAAATCCCCAGCGGTGTACAATACTATTCCCCCTCCGAGTCCCCTGCTGCTGCTCAAATCCCCAGCGGTGTACAATACTATTCCCCCTCCGAGTCCCCTGCTGCCGCTCAAATCCCCGGCGGTGTACAATACTATTCCCCCTCCGAGTCCCCTGCTGCTGCTCAAATCCCCGGCGGTGTACAATACTATTCAATACTATTCCCCCTCCGAGTCCCCTGCTGCTGCTCAAATCCCCGGCGGTGTACAATACTATTCCCCCTCCGAGTCCCCTGCTGCTTCTCATATCCCCGGCGGCGTACAATACTATTCCCCCTCCGAGTCCCCTGCTGCTGCTCAAATCCCTGGCAGTGTACAATACTATTCCCCTCCGAGTCCCCTGCTGCTGCTCAAATCCCCGGCGGTGTACAATACTATTCCCCCTCCGAGTCCCCTGCTGCCGCTCAAATTTCCAGCGGTGTACAATACTATTCCCCCTCCGAGTCCCCTGCTGCTGCTTAAATCCCCAGCGGTGTACAATACTATTCCCCCTCCGAGTCCCCTGCTGCTGCTCAAATCCCCGGTGGTGTACAATACTATTCCCCCTCCGAGTCCCCTGCTGCTGCTCAAATCCCCGGCGGTGTACAATACTATTCCCCCTCCGAGTCCCCTGCTGCTGCTCAAATCCCCGGCGGTGTACAATACTATTCCCCCTCCGAGTCCCCTGCTGCCGCTCAAATCCCCGGCGGTGTACAATACTATTCCCCCTCCGAGTCCCCTGCTGCTGATCAAATCCCCGGCGGTGTACAATACTATTCCCCCTCCGAGTCCCCTGCTGCTGCTCAAATCCCCGGCGGCGTACAATACTATTCCACCTCCGAGTCCCCTGCTGCTGCTCAAATCCCCGGCGGCGTACAATACTATTCCCCCTCCGAGTCCCCTGCTGCTGCTCAAATCCCCGGCGGTGTACAATACTATTCCCCCTCCGAGTCCCCTGCTGCTGCTCAAATCCCCGGCGGCGTACAATACTATTCCCCTCCGAGTCCCCTGCTGCTGCTCAAATCCCCAGCGGTGTACAATAATATTCCCCCTCCGAGTCCCCTGCTGCTGCTCAAATCCCCGGCGGTGTACAATACTATTCCCCCTCCGAGTCCCCTGCTGCTGCTCAAATCCCCAGCGGTGTACAATACTATTCCCCCTCTGAGTCCCCTGCTGCCGCTCAAATCCCCAGCAGTGTACAATACTATTTCCCCTCTGAGTCCCCTGCTGCCGCTCAAATCCCGGGCGGTGTACAATACTATTCCCCCTCCGAGTCCCCTGCTGCTGCTCAAATCCCTGGCGGTGTACAATACTATTCCCCCTCCGAGTCCCCTGCTGCTGCTCAAATCCCCGGCGGCGTACAATACTATTCCACCTCCGAATCCCCTGCTGCTGCTCAAATCCCCGACGGCGTACAATACTATTCCCCCTCCGAGTGCCCGGCTGCCGCTCAAATCCCCAGCGGTGTACAATACTATTCCCCCTCCGAGTCCCCTGCTGCTGCTCAAATCCCCAGCGGTGTACAATACTATTCCCCCTCCGAGTCCCCTGCTGCCGCTCAAATCCCCGGCGGTGTACAATACTATTCCCCCTCCGAGTCCCCTGCTGCCGCTCAAATCCCCAGCAGTGTACAATACTATTCCCCCTCCGAGTCCCCTGCTGCTGCTCAAATCCCCGGCGGCGTACAATACTATTCCCCTCCGAGTGCCCGGCTGCCACTCAAATCCCCAGCGGTGTACAATACTATTCCCCCTCCGAGTCCCCTGCTGCTGCTCAAATCCCCAGCGGTGTACAATACTATTCCCCCTCCGAGTCCCCTGCTGCCGCTCAAATCCCCGGCGGTGTACAATACTATTCCCCCTCCGAGTCCCCTGCTGCCGTTCAAATCCCCAGCAGTGTACAATACTATTCCCCCTCCGAGTCCCCTGCTGCTGCTCAAATCCCCAACGGTGTACAATACTATTCCCCCTCCGAGTCCCCTGCTGCCGCTCAAATCCCCAGCAGTGTACAATACTATTCCCCCTCCGAGTCCCCTGCTGCTGCTCAAATCCCCGGCGGCGTACAATACTATTCCCCCTCCGAGTCCCCTGCTGCTGCTGATCCCCGGCGGTGTACAATACTATTCCCCCTCCGAGTCCCCTGCTGCCGCTCAAATCCCCGGCGGTGTACAATACTATTCCCCCTCCGAGTCCCCTGCTGCCGCTCAAATCCCCGGCGGTGTACAATACTATTCCCCCTCCGAGTCCCCTGCTGCTGCTCAAATCCCCGGCGGTGTACAATACTATTCCCCCTCCGAGTCCCCTGCTGCTTCTCATATCCCCGGCGGCGTACAATACTATTCCCCCTCCGAGTCCCCTGCTGCTGCTCAAATCCCTGGCGGTGTACAATACTATTCCCCTCAGAGTCCCCTGCTGCTGCTCAAATCCCCGGCGGTGTACAATACTATTACCCCTCCGAGTCCCCTGCTGCCGCTCAAATCCCCAGCGGTGTACAATACTATTCCCCCTCCGAGTCCCCTGCTGCTGCTCAAATCCCCGGCGGTGTACAATACTATTCCCCCTCCGAGTCCCCTGCTGCTGCTCAAATCCCCGGCGGTGTACAATACTATTCCCCCTCCGAGTCCCCTGCTGCCGCTCAAATCCCCGGCGGTGTACAATACTATTCCCCCTCCGAGTCCCCTGCTGCTGATCAAATCCCCGGCGGTGTACAATACTATTCCCCCTCCGAGTCCCCTGCTGCTGCTCAAATCCCCGGCGGCGTACAATACTATTCCACCTCCGAGTCCCCTGCTGCTGCTCAAATTCCCGGCGGCGTACAATACTATTCCCCCTCCGAGTCCCCTGCTGCTGCTCAAATCCCCGGCGGTGTACAATACTATTCCCCCTCCGAGTCCCCTGCTGCTGCTCAAATCCCCGGCGGCGTACAATACTATTCCCCTCCGAGTCCCCTTCTGCTGCTCAAATCCCCAGCGGTGTACAATAATATTCCCCCTCCGAGTCCCCTGCTGCTGCTTAAATCCCCGGCGGTGTACAATATTTTCCCCCTCCGAGTCCCCTGCTGCTGCTCAAATCCCCAGCGGTGTACAATACTATTCCCCCTCCGAGTCCCCTGCTGCTGATCAAATCCCCGGCGGTGTACAATACTATTCCCCCTCCGAGTCCCCTGCTGCTGCTCAAATCCCCGGCGGCGTACAATACTATTCCACCTCCGAGTCCCCTGCTGCTGCTCAAATCCCCGACGGCGTACAATACTATTCCCCCTCCGAGTCCCCTGCTGCTGCTCAAATCCCCGGCGGTGTACAATACTATTTCCCCTCCGAGTCCCCTGCTGCTGCTCAAATCCCCGGCGGCGTACAATACTATTCCCCTCCGAGTTCCCTGCTGCTGCTCAAATCCCCAGCGGTGTACAATACTATTCCCCCTCCGAGTCCCCTGCTGCTGCTCAAATCCCCAGCAGTGTACAATACTATTCCCCCTCCGAGTCCCCTGCTGCTGCTCAAATCCCCGGCAGTGTACAATACTATTCCCCCTCCGAGTCCCCTGCTGCCGCTCAAATCCCCGGCGGTGTACAATACTATTCCCCCTCCGAGTCCCCTGCTGCTACTCAAATCCCCAGCGGTGTACAATACAATTCCCCCTCCGAGTCCCCTGCTGCTGCTCAAATCCCAAGCGGTGTACAATACTATTCCCCCTCCGAGTCCCCTGCTGCTGCTCAAATCCCCGGCAGTGTACAATAATAATCCCCCTCAGAGTCCCCTGCTGCCGCTCAAATCCCCGGCGGTGTACAATACTATTCCCCCTCCGAGTCCCCTGCTGCTACTCAAATCCCCGGCGGTGTACAATACTATTCCCCCTCCGAGTCCCCTGCTGCCGCTCAAATCCCCAGCGGTGTACAATACTTTTCCCCCTCCGAGTCCCCTGCTGCTGCTCAAATCCCCGGCGGTGTACAATACTATTCCCCCTCCGAGTCCCCTGCTGCCGCTCAAATCGCCGGCGGTGTACAATACTATTCCCCCTCCGAGTCCCCTGCTGCCGCTCAAATCCCCGGCGGTGTACAATACTATTCCCCTCCGAGTCCCCTGCTGCTGCTCAAATCCCCAGCGGTGTACAATACTATTCCCCCTCCGAGTCCCCTGCTGCCGCTCAAATCCCTGCCGGCGTACAATACTATTCCCCCTCCGAGTCCCCTGCTGCTGCTAAAATCCCCGGCAACGTACAATACTATTCCCCCTCCGAGTCCCCTGCTGCCGCTCAAATCCCCAGCGGTGTACAATACTATTCCCCCTCCGAGTCCCCTGCTGCCGCTTAAATCCCCGGCGGTGTACAATACTATTCCCCCTCCGAGTCCCCTGCTGCTGATCCCCGGCGGTGTACAATACTATTCCCCCTCCGAGACCCCTGCTGCTGCTCAAATCCCCAGCGGTGTACAATACTATTCCCCCTCCGAGTCCCCTGCTGCCGCTCAAATCCCCGGCGGTGTACAATACTATTCCCCCTCCGAGTCCTCGGCTGCTGCTCAAATCCCCGGCGGTGTACAATACTATTCCCCCTCCGAGTCCCCTGCTGCCGCTCAAATCCCCGGCGGTGTACAATACTATTCCCCCTCCGAATCCCCTGCTGCTGCTCAAATCCCCGGCGGTGTACAATACTATTCCCCCTCCGAGTCCCCTGCTGCTGCTCAAATCCCCGGCGGTGTACAATACTATTCCCCCTCTGAGTCCCCTGCTGCCGCTCAAATCCCCGGCGGTGTACAATACTATTCCCCTCCGAGTCCCCTGCTGCTGATCAGGTCCCCGGCGGTGTACAATACTATTCCCCTCCGAGTCCCCTGCTGCTGCTTAAATCCCCAGCGGTGTACAATACTATTCCCCCTCCGAGTCCCCTGCTGCTGCTCAAATCCCCGGTGGTGTACAATACTATTCCCCCTCCGAGTCCCCTGCTGCTGCTCAAATCCCCGGCGGTGTACAATACTATTCCCCCTCCGAGTCCCCTGCTGCTGCTCAAATCCCCGGCGGTGTACAATACTATTCCCCCTCCGAGTCCCCTGCTGCCGCTCAAATTCCCGGCGGTGTACAATACTATTCCCCCTCCGAGTCCCCTGCTGCTGATCAAATCCCCGGCGGTGTACAATACTATTCCCCCTCCGAGTCCCCTGCTGCTGCTCAAATCCCCGGCGGCGTACAATACTATTCCACCTCCGAGTCCCCTGCTGCTGCTCAAATTCCCGGCGGCGTACAATACTATTCCCCCTCCGAGTCCCCTGCTGCTGCTCAAATCCCCGGCGGTGTACAATACTATTCCCCCTCCGAGTCCCCTGCTGCTGCTCAAATCCCCGGCGGCGTACAATACTATTCCCCTCCGAGTCCCCTGCTGCTGCTCAAATCCCCAGCGGTGTACAATAATATTCCCCCTCCGAGTCCCCTGCTGCTGCTTAAATCCCTGGCGGTGTACAATATTTTCCCCCTCCGAGTCCCCTGCTGCTGCTCAAATCCCCAGCGGTGTACAATACTATTCCCCCTCCGAGTCCCCTGCTGCTGATCAAATCCCCGGCGGTGTACAATACTATTCCCCCTCCGAGTCCCCTGCTGCTGCTCAAATCCCCGGCGGCGTACAATACTATTCCACCTCCGAGTCCCCTGCTGCTGCTCATATCCCCGACGGCGTACAATACTATTCCCCCTCCGAGTCCCCTGCTGCTGCTCAAATCCCCGGCGGTGTACAATACTATTTCCCCTCCGAGTCCCCTGCTGCTGCTCAAATCCCAAGCGGTGTACAATACTATTCCCCCTCCGAGTCCCCTGCTGCTGCTCAAATCCCCAGCAGTGTACAATACTATTCCCCCTCCGAGTCCCCTGCTGCTGCTCAAATCCCCGGCAGTGTACAATACTATTCCCCCTCCGAGTCCCCTGCTGCCGCTCAAATCCCCGGCGGTGTACAATACTATTCCCCCTCCGAGTCCCCTGCTGCTGCTCAAATCCCCAGCGGTGTACAATACAATTCCCCCTCCGAGTCCCCTGCTGCTGCTCAAATCCCAAGCGGTGTACAATACTATTCCCCCTCCGAGTCCCCTGCTGCTGCTCAAATCCCCGGCAGTGTACAATAATAATCCCCCTCAGAGTCCCCTGCTGCCGCTCAAATCCCCGGCGGTGTACAATACTATTCCCCCTCCGAGTCCCCTGCTGCTACTCAAATCCCCGGCGGTGTACAATACTATTCCCCCTCCGAGTCCCCTGCTGCCGCTCAAATCCCCAGCGGTGTACAATACTATTCCCCCTCCGAGTCCCCTGCTGCTGCTCAAATCCCCGGCGGTGTACAATACTATTCCCCCTCCGAGTCCCCTGCTGCCGCTCAAATCGCCGGCGGTGTACAATACTATTCCCCCTCCGAGTCGCCTGCTGCCGCTCAAATCCCCGGCGGTGTACAATACTATTCCCCTCCGAGTCCCCTGCTGCTGCTCAAATCCCCAGCGGTGTACAATACTATTCCCCCTCCGAGTCCCCTGCTGCCGCTCAAATCCCTGCCGGCGTACAATACTATTCCCCCTCCGAGTCCCCTGCTGCTGCTAAAATCCCCGGCAACGTACAATACTATTCCCCCTCCGAGTCCCCTGCTGCCGCTCAAATCCCCAGCGGTGTACAATACTATTCCCCCTCCGAGTCCCCTGCTGCCGCTTAAATCCCCGGCGGTGTACAATACTATTCCCCCTCCGAGTCCCCTGCTGCTGATCCCCGGCGGTGTACAATACTATTCCCCCTCCGAGACCCCTGCTGCTGCTCAAATCCCCAGCGGTGTACAATACTATTCCCCCTCCGAGTCCCCTGCTGCCGCTCAAATCCCCGGCGGTGTACAATACTATTCCCCCTCCGAGTCCCCGGCTGCTGCTCAAATCCCCGGCGGTGTACAATACTATTCCCCCTCCGAGTCCCCTGCTGCCGCTCAAATCCCCGGCAGTGTACAATACTATTCCCCCTCCGAATCCCCTGCTGCTGCTCAAATCCCCGGCGGTGTACAATACTATTCCCCCTCCGAGTCCCCTGCTGCTGCTCAAATCCCCGGCGGTGTACAATACTATTCCCCCTCTGAGTCCCCTGCTGCCGCTCAAATCCCCGGCGGTGTACAATACTATTCCCCTCCGAGTCCCCTGCTGCTGATCAGGTCCCCGGCGGTGTACAATACTATTCCCCTCCGAGTCCCCTGCTGCTGCTCAAATCCCCGGCGGTGTACAATACTATTCCCCCTCCGAGTCCCCTGCTGCCGCTCAAATCCCCGGCGGTGTACAATACTATTCCCCCTCCGAGTCCCCTGCTGCTGCTCAAATCCCCGGCGGTGTACAATACTATTCCCCCTCCGAGTCCCCTGCTGCTGCTCAAATCCCTGGCAGCGTACAATACTATTCCCCCTCCGAGTCCCCTGCTGCCGCTCAAATCCCCGGCGGTGTACAATACTATTCCCCCTCCGAGTCCCCTGCTGCTGCTCAAATCCCTGGCGGTGTACAATACTATTCCCCCTCCGAGTCACCTGCTGCTGCTCAAATCCCCAGCGGTGTACAATACTATTCCCCCTCCGAGTCCCCTGCTGCTGCTCAAATCCCCGGCGGTGCACAATACTATTCCCCCTCCGAGTCCCCTGCTGCCGCTCAAATCCCCAGCGGTGTACAATACTATTCCCCCTCCGAGTCCCCTGCTGCTGCTCAAATCCCTGGCGGTGTACAATACTATTCCCCCTCCGAGTCCCCTGCTGCTGCTCAAATCCCCGGCGGTGTACAATACTATTCCCCCTCCGAGTCCCCTGCTGCCGCTCAAATCCCCGGCAACGTACACTACTATTCCCCTCCGAGTCCCCTGCTGCCGCTCAACTCCCCGGCGGTGTACAATACTATTCCCCCTCCGAGTCCCCTGCTGCTGCTCAAATCCCCGGCGGTGTACAATACTATTCCCTCTCCGAGTCCCCTGCTGCTGCTCAAATCCCCAGCGGTGTACAATACTATTCCCCCTCCGAGTCCCCTGCTGCTGCTCAAATCCCCGGCGGTGTACAATACTATTCCCCCACCGAGTCCCCTGCTGCCGCTCAAATCCCCAGCGGTGTACAATACTATTCCCCCTCCGAGTCCCCTGCTGCTGCTCAAATCCCCGGCGGTGTACAATACTATTCCACCTCCGAGTCCCCTGCTGCTGCTCAAATCCCCGGCGGTGTACAATACTATTCCCCTCCGAGTCCCCTGCTGCTGATCAGGTCCTCGGCGGTGTACAATACTATTCCCCCTCCGAGTCCCCTGCTGCCGCTCAAATCCCCGGCGGTGTACAATACTATTCCCCTCCGAGTCCCCTGCTGCTGATCAGGTCCCCGGCGGTGTACAATACTATTCCCCTCCGAGTCCCCTGCTGCTGCTCAAATCCCCGGCGGTGTACAATACTATTCCCCCTCCGAGTCCCCTGCTGCCGCTCAAATCCCCGGCGGTGTACAATACTATTCCCCCTCCGAGTCCCCTGCTGCTGCTCAAATCCCCGGCGGTGTACAATACTATTCCCCCTCCGAGTCCCCTGCTGCTGCTCAAATCCCTGGCAGCGTACAATACTATTCCCCCTCCGAGTCCCCTGCTGCCGCTCAAATCCCCGGCGGTGTACAATACTATTCCCCCTCCGAGTCCCCTGCTGCTGCTCAAATCCCCGGCGGTGTACAATACTATTCCCCCTCCGAGTCACCTGCTGCTGCTCAAATCCCCAGCGGTGTACAATACTATTCCCCCTCCGAGTCCCCTGCTGCTGCTCAAATCCCCGGCGGTGTACAATACTATTCCCCCTCCGAGTCCCCTGCTGCCGCTCAAATCCCCAGCGGTGTACAATACTATTCCCCCTCCGAGTCCCCTGCTGCTGCTCAAATCCCTGGCGGTGTACAATACTATTCCCCCTCCGAGTCCCCTGCTGCTGCTCAAATCCCCGGCGGTGTACAATACTATTCCCCCTCCGAGTCCCCTGCTGCCGCTCAAATCCCCGGCAACGTACACTACTATTCCCCTCCGAGTCCCCTGCTGCTACTCAAATCCCCGGCGGTGTACAATACTATTCCCCCTCCGAGTCCCCTGCTGCTACTCAAATCCCCGGCGGTGTACAATACTATTCCCCCTCCGAGTCCCCTGCTGCCACTCAAATCCCCGGCGGTGTACAATACTATTCCCCCTCCGAGTCCCCTGCTGCCGCTCAAATCCCCAGCGGTGTACAATACTATTCCCCCTCCGAGTCCCCTGCTGCTGCTCAAATCCCCGGCGGTGTACAATACTATTCCCCCTCCGAGTCCCCTGCTGCCGCTCAAATCGCCGGCGGTGTACAATACTATTCCCCTCCGAGTCCCCTGCTGCTGCTCAAATCCCCGGCGGTGTACAATACTATTCCCCCTCCGAGTCCCCTGCTGCCGCTCAAATCCCCGGCGGTGTACAATACTATTCCCCCTCCGAGTCCCCTGCTGCTGCTCAAATCCCCGGCGGTGTACAATACTATTCCCCCTCCGAGTCCCCTGCTGCCACTCAAATCCCCGGCGGTGTACAATACTATTCCCCCTCCGAGTCCCCTGCTGCCGCTCAAATCCCCAGCGGTGTACAATACTATTCCCCCTCCGAGTCCCCTGCTGCTGCTCAAATCCCCGGCGGTGTACAATACTATTCCCCCTCCGAGTCCCCTGCTGCCGCTCAAATCGCCGGCGGTGTACAATACTATTCCCCTCCGAGTCCCCTGCTGCTGCTCAAATCCCCGGCGGTGTACAATACTATTCCCCCTCCGAGTCCCCTGCTGCCACTCAAATCCCCGGCAGTGTACAATACTATTCCCCCTCCGAGTCCCATGCTGCTGCTCAAATCCCCAGCGGTGTACAATACTATTCCCCCTCCGAGTCCCCTGCTGCCACTCAAATCCCCGGCAGTGTACAATACTATTCCCCCTCCGAGTCCCCTGCTGCCGCTCAAATCCCCAGCGGTGTACAATACTATTCCCCCTCCGAGTCCCCTGCTGCTGCTCAAATCCCCGGCGGTGTACAATACTATTCCCCCTCCGAGTCCCCTGCTGCCGCTCAAATCGCCGGCGGTGTACAATACTATTCCCCCTCCGAGTCCCCTGCTGCCGCTCAAATCCCCGGCGGTGTACAATACTATTCCCCTCCGAGTCCCCTGCTGCTGCTCAAATCCCCAGCGGTGTACAATACTATTCCCCCTCCGAGTCCCCTGCTGCCGCTCAAATCCCTGCCGGCGTACAATACTATTCCCCCTACGAGTCCCCTGCTGCTGCTAAAATCCCCGGCAACGTACAATACTATTCCCCCTCCGAGTCCCCTGCTGCCGCTCAAATCCCCAGCGGTGTACAATACTATTCCCCCTCCGAGTCCCCTGCTGCTGCTCAAATCCCCGGCGGTGTACAATACTATTCCCCCTCCGAGTCCCCTGCTGCCGCTCAAATCCCCGGCAACGTACACTACTATTCCCCTCCGAGTCCCCTGCTGCTACTCAAATCCCCGGCGGTGTACAATACTATTCCCCCTCCGAGTCCCCTGCTGCTACTCAAATCCCCGGCGGTGTACAATACTATTCCCCCTCCGAGTCCCCTGCTGCCACTCAAATCCCCGGCGGTGTACAATACTATTCCCCCTCCGAGTCCCCTGCTGCCGCTCAAATCCCCAGCGGTGTACAATACTATTCCCCCTCCGAGTCCCCTGCTGCTGCTCAAATCCCCGGCGGTGTACAATACTATTCCCCCTCCGAGTCCCCTGCTGCCGCTCAAATCGCCGGCGGTGTACAATACTATTCCCCTCCGAGTCCCCTGCTGCTGCTCAAATCCCCGGCGGTGTACAATACTATTCCCCCTCCGAGTCCCCTGCTGCCGCTCAAATCCCCGGCGGTGTACAATACTATTCCCCCTCCGAGTCCCCTGCTGCTGCTCAAATCCCCGGCGGTGTACAATACTATTCCCCCTCCGAGTCCCCTGCTGCCACTCAAATCCCCGGCGGTGTACAATACTATTCCCCCTCCGAGTCCCCTGCTGCCGCTCAAATCCCCAGCGGTGTACAATACTATTCCCCCTCCGAGTCCCCTGCTGCTGCTCAAATCCCCGGCGGTGTACAATACTATTCCCCCTCCGAGTCCCCTGCTGCCGCTCAAATCGCCGGCGGTGTACAATACTATTCCCCTCCGAGTCCCCTGCTGCTGCTCAAATCCCCGGCGGTGTACAATACTATTCCCCCTCCGAGTCCCCTGCTGCCACTCAAATCCCCGGCAGTGTACAATACTATTCCCCCTCCGAGTCCCATGCTGCTGCTCAAATCCCCAGCGGTGTACAATACTATTCCCCCTCCGAGTCCCCTGCTGCCACTCAAATCCCCGGCAGTGTACAATACTATTCCCCCTCCGAGTCCCCTGCTGCCGCTCAAATCCCCAGCGGTGTACAATACTATTCCCCCTCCGAGTCCCCTGCTGCTGCTCAAATCCCCGGCGGTGTACAATACTATTCCCCCTCCGAGTCCCCTGCTGCCGCTCAAATCGCCGGCGGTGTACAATACTATTCCCCCTCCGAGTCCCCTGCTGCCGCTCAAATCGCCGGCGGTGTACAATACTATTCCCCCTCCGAGTCCCCTGCTGCCGCTCAAATCCCCGGCGGTGTACAATACTATTCCCCTCCGAGTCCCCTGCTGCTGCTCAAATCCCCAGCGGTGTACAATACTATTCCCCCTCCGAGTCCCCTGCTGCCGCTCAAATCCCTGCCGGCGTACAATACTATTCCCCCTACGAGTCCCCTGCTGCTGCTAAAATCCCCGGCAACGTACAATACTATTCCCCCTCCGAGTCCCCTGCTGCCGCTCAAATCCCCAGCGGTGTACAATACTATTCCCCCTCCGAGTCCCCTGCTGCTGCTCAAATCCCCGGCGGTGTACAATACTATTCCCCCTCCGAGTCCCCTGCTGCCGCTCAAATCCCCGGCAACGTACACTACTATTCCCCTCCGAGTCCCCTGCTGCTACTCAAATCCCCGGCGGTGTACAATACTATTCCCCCTCCGAGTCCCCTGCTGCTACTCAAATCCCCGGCGGTGTACAATACTATTCCCCCTCCGAGTCCCCTGCTGCCACTCAAATCCCCGGCGGTGTACAATACTATTCCCCCTCCGAGTCCCCTGCTGCCGCTCAAATCCCCAGCGGTGTACAATACTATTCCCCCTCCGAGTCCCCTGCTGCTGCTCAAATCCCCGGCGGTGTACAATACTATTCCCCCTCCGAGTCCCCTGCTGCCGCTCAAATCGCCGGCGGTGTACAATACTATTCCCCTCCGAGTCCCCTGCTGCTGCTCAAATCCCCGGCGGTGTACAATACTATTCCCCCTCCGAGTCCCCTGCTGCCGCTCAAATCCCCGGCGGTGTACAATACTATTCCCCCTCCGAGTCCCCTGCTGCTGCTCAAATCCCCGGCGGTGTACAATACTATTCCCCCTCCGAGTCCCCTGCTGCCACTCAAATCCCCGGCGGTGTACAATACTATTCCCCCTCCGAGTCCCCTGCTGCCGCTCAAATCCCCGGCGGTGTACAATACTATTCCCCCTCCGAGTCCCCTGCTGCTACTCAAATCCCCGGCGGTGTACAATACTATTCCCCCTCCGAGTCCCCTGCTGCCACTCAAATCCCCGGCGGTGTACAATACTATTCCCCCTCCGAGTCCCCTGCTGCCGCTCAAATCCCCAGCGGTGTACAATACTATTCCCCCTCCGAGTCCCCTGCTGCTGCTCAAATCCCCGGCGGTGTACAATACTATTCCCCCTCCGAGTCCCCTGCTGCCGCTCAAATCGCCGGCGGTGTACAATACTATTCCCCTCCGAGTCCCCTGCTGCTGCTCAAATCCCCGGCGGTGTACAATACTATTCCCCCTCCGAGTCCCCTGCTGCCGCTCAAATCCCCGGCGGTGTACAATACTATTCCCCCTCCGAGTCCCCTGCTGCTGCTCAAATCCCCGGCGGTGTACAATACTATTCCCCCTCCGAGTCCCCTGCTGCCACTCAAATCCCCGGCGGTGTACAATACTATTCCCCCTCCGAGTCCCCTGCTGCCGCTCAAATCCCCAGCGGTGTACAATACTATTCCCCCTCCGAGTCCCCTGCTGCTGCTCAAATCCCCGGCGGTGTACAATACTATTCCCCCTCCGAGTCCCCTGCTGCCGCTCAAATCGCCGGCGGTGTACAATACTATTCCCCTCCGAGTCCCCTGCTGCTGCTCAAATCCCCGGCGGTGTACAATACTATTCCCCCTCCGAGTCCCCTGCTGCCACTCAAATCCCCGGCAGTGTACAATACTATTCCCCCTCCGAGTCCCATGCTGCTGCTCAAATCCCCAGCGGTGTACAATACTATTCCCCCTCCGAGTCCCCTGCTGCCACTCAAATCCCCGGCAGTGTACAATACTATTCCCCCTCCGAGTCCCCTGCTGCCGCTCAAATCCCCAGCGGTGTACAATACTATTCCCCCTCCGAGTCCCCTGCTGCTGCTCAAATCCCCGGCGGTGTACAATACTATTCCCCCTCCGAGTCCCCTGCTGCCGCTCAAATCGCCGGCGGTGTACAATACTATTCCCCCTCCGAGTCCCCTGCTGCCGCTCAAATCCCCGGCGGTGTACAATACTATTCCCCTCCGAGTCCCCTGCTGCTGCTCAAATCCCCAGCGGTGTACAATACTATTCCCCCTCCGAGTCCCCTGCTGCCGCTCAAATCCCTGCCGGCGTACAATACTATTCCCCCTACGAGTCCCCTGCTGCTGCTAAAATCCCCGGCAACGTACAATACTATTCCCCCTCCGAGTCCCCTGCTGCCGCTCAAATCCCCAGCGGTGTACAATACTATTCCCCCTCCGAGTCCCCTGCTGCCGCTCAAATCCCCGGCGGTGTACAATACTATTCCCCCTCCGAGTCCCCTGCTGCTGATTCCCGGCGGTGTACAATACTATTCCCCCTCCGAGACCCCTGCTGCTGCTCAAATCCCCAGCGGTGTACAGTACTATTCCCCCTCCGAGTCCCCTGCTGCCGCTCAAATCCCCGGCGGTGTACAATACTATTCCCCCTCCGAGTCCCTGGCTGCTGCTCAAATCCCCGGCGGTGTACAATACTATTCCCCCTTTGAGTCCCCTGCTGCCGCTCAAATCCCCGGCGGTGTACAATACTATTCCCCCTCCGAATCCCCTGCTGCTGCTCAAATCCCCGGCGGTGTACAATACTATTCCCCTCCGAGTCCCCTGCTGCTGCTCAAATCCCCAGCGGTGTACAATACTATTCCCCCTCCGAGTCCCCTGCTGCCGCTCAAATCCCTGCCGGCGTACAATACTATTCCCCCTACGAGTCCCCTGCTGCTGCTAAAATCCCCGGCAACGTACAATAATATTCCCCCTCCGAGTCCCCTGCTGCCGCTCAAATCCCCGGCGGTGTACAATACTATTCCCCCTCAGAGTCCCCTGCTGCTGCTCAAATCCCCGGCGGTGTACAATACTATTCCCCCTCCGAGTCCCCTGCTGCCGCTCAAATCCCCAGCGGTGTACAATACTATTCCCCCTCCGAGTCCCCTGCTGCCGCTCAAATCCCCGGCGGTGTACAATACTATTCCCCCTCCGAGTCCCCTGCTGCTGCTCAAATCCCCGGCGGTGTACAATACTATTCCCCCTCCGAGTCACCTGCTGCTGCTCAAATCCCCAGCGGTGTACAATACTATTCCCCCTCCGAGTCCCCTGCTGCTGCTCAAATCCCCGGCGGTGCACAATACTATTCCCCCTCCGAGTCCCCTGCTGCCGCTCAAATCCCCAGCGGTGTACAATACTATTCCCCCTCCGAGTCCCCTGCTGCTGCTCAAATCCCCGGCGGTGTACAATACTATTCCCCCTCCGAGTCCCCTGCTGCCGCTCAAATCCCCGGCAACGTACACTACTATTCCCCTCCGAGTCCCCTGCTGCCGCTCAAATCCCCGGCGGTGTACAATACTATTCCCCCTCCGAGTCCCCTGCTGCTGCTTTAATCCCCGGCGGTGTACAATACTATTCCCTCTCCGAGTCCCCTGCTGCTGCTCAAATCCCCAGCGGTGTACAATACTATTCCCCCTCTGAGTCCCCTGCTGCTGCTCAAATCCCCGGCGGTGTACAATACTATTCCCCCACCGAGTCCCCTGCTGCCGCTCAAATCCCCAGCGGTGTACAATACTATTCCCCCTCCGAGTCCCCTGCTGCTGCTCAAATCCCTGGCGGTGTACAATACTATTCCCCCTCCGAGTCCCCTGCTGCTGCTCAAATCCCCGGCGGTGTACAATACTATTCCCCCTCCGAGTCCCCTGCTGCCGCTCAAATCCCAGGCAACGTACACTACTATTCCCCTCCGAGTCCCCTGCTGCTACTCAAATCCCCGGCGGTGTACAATACTATTCCCCCTCCGAGTCCCCTGCTGCTACTCAAATCCCCGGCGGTGTACAATACTATTCCCCCTCCGAGTCCCCTGCTGCCACTCAAATCCCCGGCGGTGTACAATACTATTCCCCCTCCGAGTCCCCTGCTGCCGCTCAAATCCCCAGCGGTGTACAATACTATTCCCCCTCCGAGTCCCCTGCTGCTGCTCAAATCCCCGGCGGTGTACAATACTATTCCCCCTCCGAGTCCCCTGCTGCCGCTCAAATCGCCGGCGGTGTACAATACTATTCCCCTCCGAGTCCCCTGCTGCTGCTCAAATCCCCGGCGGTGTACAATACTATTCCCCCTCCGAGTCCCCTGCTGCCGCTCAAATCCCCGGCGGTGTACAATACTATTCCCCCTCCGAGTCCCCTGCTGCTGCTCAAATCCCCGGCGGTGTACAATACTATTCCCCCTCCGAGTCCCCTGCTGCCACTCAAATCCCCGGCGGTGTACAATACTATTCCCCCTCCGAGTCCCCTGCTGCCGCTCAAATCCCCAGCGGTGTACAATACTATTCCCCCTCCGAGTCCCCTGCTGCTGCTCAAATCCCCGGCGGTGTACAATACTATTCCCCCTCCGAGTCCCCTGCTGCCGCTCAAATCGCCGGCGGTGTACAATACTATTCCCCTCCGAGTCCCCTGCTGCTGCTCAAATCCCCGGCGGTGTACAATACTCTTCCCCCTCCGAGTCCCCTGCTGCCGCTCAAATCCCTGGCGGTGTACAATACTATTCCCCCTCCGAGTCCCCTGCTGCTGCTCAAATCCCCGGCGGTGTACAATACTATTCCCCCTCCGAGTCCCCTGCTGCTGCTCAAATCCCTGGCAGCGTACAATACTATTCCCCCTCCGAGTCCCCTGCTGCCGCTCAAATCCCCGGCGGTGTACAATACTATTCCCCCTCCGAGTCCCCTGCTGCTGCTCAAATCTCCGGCGGTGTACAATACTATTCCCCCTCCGAGTCACCTGCTGCTGCTCAAATCCCCAGCGGTGTACAATACTATTCCCCCTCCGAGTCCCCTGCTGCTGCTCAAATCCCCGGCGGTGCACAATACTATTCCCCCTCCGAGTCCCCTGCTGCCGCTCAAATCCCCAGCGGTGTACAATACTATTCCCCCTCCGAGTCCCCTGCTGCTGCTCAAATCTCTGGCGGTGTACAATACTATTCCCCCTCCGAGTCCCCTGCTGCTGCTCAAATCCCCAGCGGTGTACAATACTATTCCCCCTCCGAGTCCCCTGCTGCCACTCAAATCCCCGGCAGTGTACAATACTATTCCCCCTCCGAGTCCCCTGCTGCTGCTCAAATCCCCGGCGGTGTACAATACTATTCCCCCTCCGAGTCCCCTGCTGCCGCTCAAATCGCCGGCGGTGTACAATACTATTCCCCCTCCGAGTCCCCTGCTGCCGCTCAAATCCCCGGCGGTGTACAATACTATTCCCCTCCGAGTCCCCTGCTGCTGCTCAAATCCCCAGCGGTGTACAATACTATTCCCCCTCCGAGTCCCCTGCTGCCGCTCAAATCCCTGCCGGCGTACAATACTATTCCCCCTACGAGTCCCCTGCTGCTGCTAAAATCCCCGGCAACGTACAATACTATTCCCCCTCCGAGTCCCCTGCTGCCGCTCAAATCCCCAGCGGTGTACAATACTATTCCCCCTCCGAGTCCCCTGCTGCCGCTCAAATCCCCGGCGGTGTACAATACTATTCCCCCTCCGAGTCCCCTGCTGCTGATTCCCGGCGGTGTACAATACTATTCCCCCTCCGAGACCCCTGCTGCTGCTCAAATCCCCAGCGGTGTACAGTACTATTCCCCCTCCGAGTCCCCTGCTGCCGCTCAAATCCCCGGCGGTGTACAATACTATTCCCCCTCCGAGTCCCTGGCTGCTGCTCAAATCCCCGGCGGTGTACAATACTATTCCCCCTTTGAGTCCCCTGCTGCCGCTCAAATCCCCGGCGGTGTACAATACTATTCCCCCTCCGAATCCCCTGCTGCTGCTCAAATCCCCGGCGGTGTACAATACTATTCCCCTCCGAGTCCCCTGCTGCTGCTCAAATCCCCAGCGGTGTACAATACTATTCCCCCTCCGAGTCCCCTGCTGCCGCTCAAATCCCTGCCGGCGTACAATACTATTCCCCCTACGAGTCCCCTGCTGCTGCTAAAATCCCCGGCAACGTACAATAATATTCCCCCTCCGAGTCCCCTGCTGCCGCTCAAATCCCCGGCGGTGTACAATACTATTCCCCCTCAGAGTCCCCTGCTGCTGCTCAAATCCCCGGCGGTGTACAATACTATTCCCCCTCCGAGTCCCCTGCTGCTGCTCAAATCCCTGGCAGCGTACAATACTATTCCCCCTCCGAGTCCCCTGCTGCCGCTCAAATCCCCGGCGGTGTACAATACTATTCCCCCTCCGAGTCCCCTGCTGCTGCTCAAATCCCCGGCGGTGTACAATACTATTCCCCCTCCGAGTCACCTGCTGCTGCTCAAATCCCCAGCGGTGTACAATACTATTCCCCCTCCGAGTCCCCTGCTGCTGCTCAAATCCCCGGCGGTGCACAATACTATTCCCCCTCCGAGTCCCCTGCTGCCGCTCAAATCCCCAGCGGTGTACAATACTATTCCCCCTCCGAGTCCCCTGCTGCTGCTCAAATCCCTGGCGGTGTACAATACTATTCCCCCTCCGAGTCCCCTGCTGCTGCTCAAATCCCCGGCGGTGTACAATACTATTCCCCCTCCGAGTCCCCTGCTGCCGCTCAAATCCCCGGCAACGTACACTACTATTCCCCTCCGAGTCCCCTGCTGCCGCTCAAATCCCCGGCGGTGTACAATACTATTCCCCCTCCGAGTCCCCTGCTGCTGCTCAAATCCCCGGCGGTGTACAATACTATTCCCTCTCCGAGTCCCCTGCTGCTGCTCAAATCCCCAGCGGTGTACAATACTATTCCCCCTCCGAGTCCCCTGCTGCTGCTCAAATCCCCGGCGGTGTACAATACTATTCCCCCACCGAGTCCCCTGCTGCCGCTCAAATCCCCGGCGGTGTACAATACTATTCCCCCTCCGAGTCCCCTGCTGCTGCTCAAATCCCCGGCGGTGTACAATACTATTCCACCTCCGAGTCCCCTGCTGCTGCTCAAATCCCCGGCGGTGTACAATACTATTCCACCTCCGAGTCCCCTGCTGCTGCTCAAATCCCCGGCGGTGTACAATACTATTCCCCTCCGAGTCCCCTGCTGCTGATCAGGTCCTCGGCGGTGTACAATACTATTCCCCCTCCGAGTCCCCTGCTGCCGCTCAAATCCCCGGCGGTGTACAATACTTTTCCCCTCCGAGTCCCCTGCTGCTGATCAGGTCCCCGGCGGTGTACAATACTATTCCCCTCCGAGTCCCCTGCTGCTGCTCAAATCCCCAGCGGTGTACAATACTATTCCCCCTCCGAGTCCCCTGCTGCTGCTCAAATCCCCGGCGGTGTACAATACTATTCCCCCTCCGAGTCCCCTGCTGCCGCTCAAATCCCCAGCGGTGTACAATACTATTCCCCCTCCGAGTCCCCTGCTGCTGCTCAAATCCCTGGCGGTGTACAATACTATTCCCCCTCCGAGTCCCCTGCTGCTGCTCAAATCCCCGGCGGTGTACAATACTATTCCCCCTCCGAGTCCCCTGCTGCCGCTCAAATCCCCGGCAACGTACACTACTATTCCCCTCCGAGTCCCCTGCTGCTACTCAAATCCCCGGCGGTGTACAATACTATTCCCCCTCCGAGTCCCCTGCTGCTACTCAAATCCCCGGCGGTGTACAATACTATTCCCCCTCCGAGTCCCCTGCTGCCACTCAAATCCCCGGCGGTGTACAATACTATTCCCCCTCCGAGTCCCCTGCTGCCGCTCAAATCCCCGGCGGTGTACAATACTATTCCCCCTCCGAGTCCCCTGCTGCTGCTCAAATCCCCGGCGGTGTACAATACTATTCCCTCTCCGAGTCCCCTGCTGCTGCTCAAATCCCCAGCGGTGTACAATACTATTCCCCCTCCGAGTCCCCTGCTGCTGCTCAAATCTCCGGCGGTGTACAATACTATTCCCCCACCGAGTACCCTGCTGCCGCTCAAATCCCCAGCGGTGTACAATACTATTCCCCCTCCGAGTCCCCTGCTGCTGCTCAAATCCCCGGCGGTGTACAATACTATTCCACCTCCGAGTCCCTTGCTGCTGCTCAAATCCCCGGCGGCGTACAATACTATTCCCCCTCCGAGTCCCCTGCTGCCGCTCAAATCCCCAGCGGCGTACAATACTATTCCCCCTCCGAGTCCCCTGCTGCTGCTCAAATCCCCGGCGGTGTACAATACTAATCCCCCTCCGAGTCCCCTGCTGCCGCTCAAATCCCCAGCGGTGTACAATACTATTCCCCCTCCAAATCCCCTGCTGCTGCACAATTCCCCGGCGGTGTACAATACTATTCCCCCTCCGAGTCCCCTGCTGCTGCCGCTCAAATCCCCAGCGGTGTACAATACTATTCCCCCTCCGAGTCCCCTGCTGCCGCTCAAATCCCCAGCGGTGTACAATACTATTCCCCCTCCGAGTCCCCTGCTGCCGCTCACATCCCCGGTGGTGTACAATACTATTCCCCCTCCGAGTCCCCTGCTGCCGCTCACATCCCCGGTGGTGTACAATACTATTCCCCCACCGAGTCCCCTGCTGCCGCTCACATCCCCGGTGGTGTACAATACTATTCCCCCTCCGAGTCCCCTGCTGCTGCTCAAATCCCTGCCGGTGTACAATACTATTCCCCCTCCGAGTCCCCTGCTGCTGCTCAAATCCCCGGCGGTGTACAATACTATATCCCCTCCGAGTCCCCTGCTGCTGCTCAAATCCCCAGCGGTGTACAATACTATTCCCCCTCCGAGTCCCCTGCTGCCGCTCAAATCCCCGGCGGTGTACAATACTATTCCCCCTCCGAGTCCCCTTCTGCCGCTCAAATCCCCAGCAGTGTACAATACTATTCCCCCTCCGAGTCCCCTGCTGCTGCTCAAATCCCCGGCGGTGTACAATACTATTCCCCCTCCGAGTCCCCTGCTGCCGCTCAAATCCCCGGCGGTGTACAATACTATTCCCCCTCCGAGTCCCCTGCTGCCGCTCAATTCCCCGGCAGCGTACAATACTATTCCCCCTCCGAGTCCCCTGCTGCCGCTCAAATCCCCGGCGGTGTACAATACTATTCCCCCTCCGAGTCCCCTGCTGCTGCTCAAATCCCTGCCGGTGTACAATACTATTCCCCTTCCGAGTCCCCTGCTGCTGCTCAAATCCCCGGCAGCGTACAATACTATTCCCCCTCCGAGTCCCCTGCTGCTGATCAGGTCCCCGGCGGTGTACAATACTATTCCCCCTCCGAGT
This sequence comes from Hyperolius riggenbachi, assembly GCF_040937935.1. NCBI lineage: Eukaryota > Metazoa > Chordata > Amphibia > Anura > Hyperoliidae > Hyperolius > Hyperolius riggenbachi. Next base: position 688,762,663 of record NC_090646.1, on the reverse strand, counting down.
CCCCGGCTGCCGCTCAAATCCCCGACGGTGTACAATACTATTCCCCCTCCGAGTCCCCGGCTGCCGCTCAAATCCCCGGCGGTGTAAAATACTATTCCCCCTCCGAGTCCCCTGCTGCTGCTCAAATCCCCAGCGGTGCACAATACTAATCCCCCTCCGAGTCCCCGGCTGCCGCTCAAATCCCCGGCGGTGTACAATACTATTCCCCTCCGAGTCCCCTGCTGCTGCTCAAATCCCCAGCGGTGTACAATAATATTCCCTCTCCGAGTACACTGCTGCTGATCCCCGGCTGTGTACAATACTATTCCCCCTCTGAGTTCCCTGCTGCCGCTCAAATCCCCAGCGGTGTACAATACTATTCCCCCTCCGAGTCCCCTGCTGCTGCTCAAATCCCCGGCGGTGTACAATACTATTCCCCCTCCGAGTCCCCTGCTGCCTCTCAAATCCCCGGCGGCGTCCAATACTATTCCCCCTACGAGTCCTCTGCTGCTGCTCAAATCCCCGGCGGTGTACAATACTATTCCCCCTCCGAGTCCCCTGCTGCTGATCCCCGGCGGCGTACAATACTATTCCCCCTCCGAGTCCCCTGCTGCCGCTCAAATCCCCGGCGGTGTACACTACTATTCCCCTCCGAGTCCCCTGCTGCCGCTCAAATCCCCGGCGGTGTACAATACTATTCCCTCTCCGAGTACCCTGCTGCTGCTCAAATCCCCAGCGGTGTACAATACTATTCCCCCTCCGAGTCCCCTGCTGCTGCTCAAATCTCCGGCGGTGTACAATACTATTCCCCCACCGAGTCCCCTGCTGCCGCTCAAATCCCCAGCGGTGTACAATACTATTCCCCCTCCGAGTCCCCTGCTGCTGCTCAAATCCCCGGCGGTGTACAATACTATTCCACCTCCGAGTCCCCTGCTGCCGCTCAAATCCCCAGCGGTGTACAATACTATTCCCCCTCCGAGTCCCCTGCTGCTGCTCAAATCCCCGGCGGCGTACAATACTATTCCCCCTCCGAGTCCCCTGCTGCCGCTCAAATCCCCAGCGGCGTACAATACTATTCCCACTCCGAGTCCCCTGCTGCTGCTCAAATCCCCGGCAGCGTACAATACTATTCCCCCTCCGAGTCCCCTGCTGCTGCTCAAATCCCCGGCGGTGTACAATACTAATCCCCCTCCGAGTCCCCTGCTGCCGCTCAAATCCCCAGCGGTGTACAATACTATTCCCCCTCCAAATCCCCTGCTGCTGCACAATTCCCCGGTGGTGTACAATACTATTCCCCCTCCGAGTCCCCTGCTGCCGCTCAAATCCCCAGCGGTGTACAATACTATTCCCCCTCCGAGTCCCCTGCTGCCGCTCACATCCCCGGTGGTGTACAATACTATTCCCCCTCCGAGTCCCCTGCTGCCGCTCACATCCCCGGTGGTGTACAATACTATTCCCCCACCGAGTCCCCTGCTGCCGCTCACATCCCCGGTGGTGTACAATACTATTCCCCCTCCGAGTCCCCTGCTGCCGCTCAAATCCCCGGCGGTGTACAATACTATTCCCCCTCCGAGTCCCCTACTGCTGCTCAAATCCCCGGCGGTGTACAATACTATTCCCCCTCCGAGTCCCCTGCTACTGCTCAAATCCCCGGGGGTGTACAATACTATTCCCCCTCCGAGTCCCCTGCTGCTGCTCAAATCCCTGCCGGTGTACAATACTATTCCCCCTCCGAGTCCCCTGCTGCTGCTCAAATCCCCGGCGGTGTACAATACTATATCCCCTCCGAGTCCCCTGCTGCTGCTCAAATCCCCAGCGGTGTACAATACTATTCCCCCTCCGAGTCCCCTGCTGCCGCTCAAATCCCCGGCGGTGTACAATACTATTCCCCCTCCGAGTCCCCTTCTGCCGCTCAAATCCCCAGCAGTGTACAATACTATTCCCCCTCCGAGTCCCCTGCTGCTGCTCAAATCCCCGGCGGTGTACAATACTATTCCCCCTCCGAGTCCCCTGCTGCCGCTCAAATCCCCGGCGGTGTACAATACTATTCCCCCTCCGAGTCCCCTGCTGCCGCTCAAATCCCCGGCAGCGTACAATACTATTCCCCCTCCGAGTCCCCTGCTGCCGCTCAAATCCCCGGCGGTGTACAATACTATTCCCCCTCCGAGTCCCCTGCTGCTGCTCAAATCCCTGCCGGTGTACAATACTATTCCCCTTCCGAGTCCCCTGCTGCTGCTCAAATCCCCGGCAGCGTACAATACTATTCCCCCTCCGAGTCCCCTGCTGCTGATCAGGTCCCCGGCGGTGTACAATACTATTCCCCCTCCGAGTCCCCGGCTGCCGCTCAAATCCCCGACGGTGTACAATACTATTCCCCCTCCGAGTCCCCGGCTGCCGCTCAAATCCCCGGCGGTGTAAAATACTATTCCCCCTCCGAGTCCCCTGCTGCTGCTCAAATCCCCAGCGGTGCACAATACTAATCCCCCTCCGAGTCCCCGGCTGCCGCTCAAATCCCCGGCGGTGTACAATACTATTCCCCTCCGAGTCCCCTGCTGCTGCTCAAATCCCCAGCGGTGTACAATACTATTCCCTCTCCGAGTACACTGCTGCTGATCCCCGGCGGTGTACAATACTATTCCCCCTCCGAGTTCCCTGCTGCCGCTCAAATCCCCAGCGGTGTACAATACTATTCCCCCTCCGAGTCCCTTGCTGCTGCTCAAATCCCCGGCGGTGTACAATACTATTCCCCCTCCGAGTCCCCTGCTGCCGCTCAAATCCCCGGCGGCGTCCAATACTATTCCCCCTACGAGTCCTCTGCTGCTGCTCAAATCCCCGGCGGTGTACAATACTATTCCCCCTCCGAGTCCCCTGCTGCTGATCCCCGGCGGCGTACAATACTATTCCCCCTCCGAGTCCCCTGCTGCCGCTCAAATCCCCGGCGGTGTACAATACTATTCCCCCTCCGAGTCCCCTGCTGCCGCTCAAATCCCCGGCGGTGTACAATACTATTCCCCCTCCGAGTCCCCTGCTGCTGCTCAAATCCCCGGCGGTGTACAATACTATTCCACCTCCGAGTCCCCTGCTGCTGATCAAATCCCCGGCGGTGTACAATACTATTCCCCCTCCGAGTCCCCTGCTGCTGCTCAAATCCCCGGCGTCATACAATACTATTCCCCCTCCGAGTCCCCTGCTGCTGCTCACATCCCCGGCGGTGTACAATACTATTCCCCCTCCGAGTCCCCTGCTGCTGATCAAATCCCCGGCGGTGTACAATACTATTCCCCCTCCGAGTCCCCTGCTGCTGCTCAAATCCCCGGCGTCATACAATACTATTCCCCCTCCGAGTCCCCTGCTGCTCATCAAATCCCCGGCGGTGTACAATACTATTCCCCCTCCGAGTCCCCTGCTGCTGATCAAATCCCCGACGTCGTACAATACTATTCCCCCTCCAAGTCCCCTGCTGCTGCTCAAATCCCTGGCAGCGTACAATACTATTCCCCCTCCGAGTCCCCTGCTGCTGATCAAATCCCCGGCGGTGTACAATACTATTCCCCCTCCGAGTCCCCTGCTGCTGCTCAAATCCCCGGCGGTGTACAATACTATTCCCTCTCCGAGTCACCTGCTGCTGCTCAAATCCCCGGCGGTGTACAATACTATTCCCCCTCCGAGTCCCCTGCTGCCGCTCAAATCCCCGGCGGCGTCCAATACTATTCCCCCTACGAGTCCTCTGCTGCTGCTCAAATCCCCGGCGGTGTACAATACTATTCCCCCTCCGAGTCCCCTGCTGCTGATCCCCGGCGGCGTTCAATACTATTCCCCCTCCGAGTCCCCTGCTGCCGCTCAAATCCCCGGCGGTGTACAATACTATTCCGCCTCCGAGTCCCCTGCTGCCGCTCAAATCCCCGGCGGTGTACAATACTATTCCCCCTCCGAGTCCCCTGCTGCTGCTCAAATCCCCGGCGGTGTACAATACTATTCCACCTCCGAGTCCCCTGCTGCCGCTCAAATCCCCGGCGGTGTACAATACTATTCCCCCTCCGAGTCCCCTGCTGCTGATCAAATCCCCGGCGGTGTACAATACTATTCCCCCTCCGAGTCCCCTGCTGCTGCTCAAATCCCCGGCGTCATACAATACTATTCCACCTCCGAGTCCCCTGCTGCTGCTCAAATCCCCGGCGGTGTACAATACTATTCCCCCTCCGAGTCCCCTGCTGCTGATCAAATCCCCGGCGTCGTACAATACTATTCCCCCTCCAAGTCCCCTGCTGCTGCTCAAATCCCTGGCAGCGTACAATACTATTCCCCCTCCGAGTCCCCTGCTGCTGCTCAAATCCCTGGCGGCGTACAATACTATTCCCCCTCCGAGTCCCCTGCTGCTGCTCAAATCCCTGGCGGTGTACAATACTATTCCCCCTCCGAGTCCCCTGCTGCTGATCAAATCCCCGGCGGTGTACAATACTATTCCTCCTCCGAGTCCCCTGCTGCTGCTCAAATCCCCGGCGGTGTACAATACTATTCCCCCTCCGAGTCCCCTGCTGCTGCTCAAATCCCCGGCGGTGTACAATACTATTCCCCCTCCGAGTCCCCTGCTGCTGATCCCCGGCGGCGTACAATACTATTCCCCCTCCGAGTCCCCTGCTGCTGCTCAAATCCCTGGCGGCGTACAATACTATTCCCCCTCCGAGTCCCCTGCTGCTGCTCAAATCCCCGGCGGCGTACAATACTATTCCCCCTCCGAGTCCCCTGCTGCTGCTCAAATCCCCAGCGGTGTACAATACTATTCCCCCTCCGAGTCCCCTGCTGCCGCTCAAATCCCCGGCGGTGTCCAATACTATTCCCCCTCCGAGTCCCCTGCTGCCGCTCAAATCCCCGGCGGTGTACAATACTATTCCCCCTCTGAGTCCCCTGCTGCCGCTCAAATCCCCAGCGGTGTACAATACTATTCCCCCTCCGAGTCCCCTGCTGCCGCTCAAATCCCCGGCGGTGTACCATACTATTCCCCCTCCGAGTCCCCTGCTGCCGCTCAAATCCCCAGCGGTGTACAATACTATTCCACCTCCGAGTCCCCTGCTGCCGCTCAAATCCCCGGCGGTGTACAATACTATTCCCCCTCCGAGTCCCCTGCTGCCGCTCAAATCCCCAGCGGTGTACAATACTATTCCCCCTCCGAGTCCCCTGCTGCTGCTCAAATCCCTGGCGGTGTACAATACTATTCCCCCTCCGAGTCCCCTGCTGCTGCTCAAATCCCTGCCGGTGTACAATACTATTCCCCCTCCGAGTCCCCTGCTGCTGCTCAAATCCCCGGCGGTGTACAATACTATTCCCCCTCCGAGTCCCCTGCTGCTGCTCAAATCCCCAGCGGTGTACAATACTATTCCCCCTCCAAGTCCCCTGCTGCCGCTCAAATCCCCGGCGGTGTACAATACTGTTCCCCCTCCGACTCCCCTGCTGCCGCTCAAATCCCCAGCAGTGTACAATACTATTCCCCCTCCGAGTCCCCTGCTGCTGCTCAAATCCCCGGCGGTGTACAATACTATTCCCCCTCCGAGTCCCCTGCTGCCGCTCAAATCCCCGGCGGTGTACAATACTATTCCCCCTCCGAGTCCCCTGCTGCCGCTCAAATCCCCGGCGGTGTACAATACTATTCCCCCTCCGAGTCCCCTGCTGCCGCTCAAATCCCCGGCAGCGTACAATACTATTCCCCCTCCGAGTCCCCTGCTGCCGCTCAAATCCCCGGCGGTGTACAATACTATTCCCCCTCCGAGTCCCCTGCTGCTGCTCAAATCCCTGCCGGTGTACAATACTATTCCCCCTCCGAGTCCCCTGCTGCTGCTCAAATCCCCGGCAGCGTACAATACTATTCCCCCTCCGAGTCCCCTGCTGCTGATCAGGTCCCCGGCGGTGTACAATACTATTCCTCCTCCGAGTCCCCGGCTGCCGCTCAATTCCCCGACGGTGTACAATACTATTCCCCCTCCGAGTCCCCGGCTGCCGCTCAAATCCCCGGCGGTGTACAATACTATTCCCCCTCTGAGTCCCCTGCTGCTGCTCAAATCCCCGGCGGTGTACAATACTATTCCCCCTCCGAGTCCCCTGCTGCTGCTCAAATCCCCGGCGGTGTACAATACTATTCCCCCTCCGAGTCCCCTGCTGCTGCGCAAATCCCCAGCGGTGTACAATACTATTCCCCCTCTGAGTCCCCGGCTGCCGCTCAAATCCCCGGCGGTGTACAATACTATTCCCCTCCGAGTCCCCTGCTGCCGCTCAAATCCCCGGCGGTGTACAATACTATTCCCCTCCGAGTCCCCTGCTGCTGCTCAAATCCCCAGCGGTGTACAATACTATTCCCCCTCCGAGTCCCCTGCTGCCGCTCAAATCCCCGGCGGTGTACAATACTATTCCCCCTCCGAGTCCCCTGCTGCTGCTCAAATCCCCAGCGGTGTACAATACTATTCCCCCTCCGAGTCCCCGGCTGCCGCTCAAATCCCCGGCGGTGTACAATACTATTCCCCCTCCGAGTCCCCTGCTGCTGCTCAAATCCCCGGCGGTGTACAATACTATTCCCCCTCCGAGTCCCCTGCTGCCGCTCAAATCCCCGGCGGTGTCCAATACTATTCCCCCTACGAGTCCTCTGCTGCTGCTCAAATCCCCGGCGGTGTACAATACTATTCCCCCTCCGAGTCCTCTGCTGCTGATCCCTGGCGGCGTACAATACTATTCCCCCTCCGAGTCCCCTGCTGCTGCTCAAATCCCCGGCGGTGTACAATACTATTCCCCCTCCGAGTCCCCTGCTGCCGCTCAAATCCCCAGCGGTGTACAATACTATTCCCCCTCCGAGTCCCCTGCTGCTGCTCAAATCCCCGGCGGTGTACAATACTATTCCACCTCCGAGTCCCTTTCTGCCGCTCAAATCCCCGGCGGTGTACAATACTATTCCCCCTCCGAGTCCCCTGCTGCCGCTCAAATCCCTGGCGGTGTACAATACTATTCCCCCTCCGAGTCCCCTGCTGCCGCTCAAATCCCAGGCGGTGTACAATACTATTCCCCCTCCGAGTCCCCTGCTGCTGCTCAAATCCCCGGCAGCGTACAATACTATTCCCCCTCCGAGTCCCCTGCTGCTGATCAGGTCCCCGGTGGTGTACAATACTATTCCCCCTCCGAGTCCCCTGCTGCCGCTCAAATCCCCGGCGGTGTACAATACTATTCCCCTCCGAGTCCCCTGCTGCTGATCAAATCCCCGGCGGTGTACAATACTATTCCCCTCCGAGTCCCCTGCTGCTGATCAAATCCCCGGCGGTGTACAATACTATTCCCCCTCCGAGTCCCCTGCTGCCGCTCAAATCCCCGGCGGTGTACAATACTATTCCCCTCCGAGTCCCCTGCTGCTGATCAAATCCCCGGTGGTGTACAATACTATTCCCCCTCCGAGTCCCCTGCTGCTCATCAAATCCCCGGCGGCGTACAATACTATTCCCCCTCCGAGTCCCCTGCTGCTGCTCAAATCCCCGGCGGCGTACAATACTATTCCCCCTCCGAGTCCCCTGCTGCTGCTCAAATCCCCAGCGGTGTACAATACTATTCCCCCTCCGAGTCCCCTGCTGCCGCTCAAATCCCCAGCGGTGTCCAATACTATTCCCCCTCCGAGTCCCCTGCTGCCGCTCAAATCCCCGGCGGTGTACAATACTATTCCCCCTCCGAGTCCCCTGCTGCCGCTCAAATCCCCAGCGGTGTACAATACTATTCCCCCTCCGAGTCTCCTGCTGCTGCTCAAATCCCCAACGGTGTACAATACTATTTCACCTCCGAGTCCCCTGCTGCTGCTCAAATCCCCGGCGGTGTACAATACTATTCCCCCTCCAAGTCCCCTGCTGCTGCTCAAATCCCCAACGGTGTACAATACTATTTCACCTCCGAGTCCCCTGCTGCTGCTCAAATCCTCGGCGGTGTACAATACTATTCCCCCTCCGAGTCCCCTGCTGCCGCTCAAATCCCCGGCGGTGTACAATAATATTCCCCCTCCGAGTCCCCTGCTGCCGCTCAAATCCCCAGCGGTGTACAATACTATTCCCCCTCCGAGTCCCCTGCTGCTGCTCAAATCCCCAGCGGTGTACAATACTATTCCACCTCCGAGTCCCCTGCTGCTGCTCAAATCCCCGGCGGTGTACAATACTATTCCCCCTCCGAGTCCCCTGCTGCCGCTCAAATCCCCGGCGGTGTACAATACTATTCCCCCTCCGAGTCCCCTGCTGCCGCTCAAATCCCAGGCGGTGTACAATACTATTCCCCCTCCGAGTCCCCTGCTGCTGCTCAAATCCCCGGCAGCGTACAATACTATTCCCCCTCCGAGTCCCCTGCTGCTGATCAGGTCCCCGGTGGTGTACAATACTATTCCCCCTCCGAGTCCCCTGCTGCCGCTCAAATCCCCGGCGGTGTACAATACTATTCCCCTCCGAGTCCCCTGCTGCTGATCAAATCCCCGGCGGTGTACAATACTATTCCCCCTCCGAGTCCCCTGCTGCTGCTCAAATCCCCAGCGGTGTACAATACTATTCCACCTCCGAGTCCCCTGCTGCTGCTCAAATCCCCGGCGGTGTACAATACTATTCCCCCTCCGAGTCCCCTGCTGCTGCTCAAATCCCCGGCGGTGTACAATACTATTCCACCTCCGAGTCCCTTTCTGCCGCTCAAATCCCCGGCGGTGTACAATACTATTCCCCCTCCGAGTCCCCTGCTGCCGCTCAAATCCCCGGCGGTGTACAATACTATTCCCCCTCCGAGTCCCCTGCTGCCGCTCAAATCCCAGGCGGTGTACAATACTATTCCCCCTCCGAGTCCCCTGCTGCTGCTCAAATACCCGGCAGCGTACAATACTATTCCCCCTCCGAGTCCCCTGCTGCTGATCAGGTCCCCGGTGGTGTACAATACTATTCCCCCTCCGAGTCCCCTGCTGCCGCTCAAATCCCCGGCGGTGTACAATACTATTCCCCTCCGAGTCCCCTGCTGCTGATCAAATCCCCGGCGGTGTACAATACTATTCCCCTCCGAGTCCCCTGCTGCTGATCAAATCCCCGGCGGTGTACAATACTATTCCCCCTCCGAGTCCCCTGCTGCCGCTCAAATCCCCGGCGGTGTACAATACTATTCCCCTCCGAGTCCCCTGCTGCTGATCAAATCCCCGGTGGTGTACAATACTATTCCCCCTCCGAGTCCCCTGCTGCTCATCAAATCCCCGGCGGCGTACAATACTATTCCCCCTCCGAGTCCCCTGCTGCTGCTCAAATCCCCGGCGGCGTACAATACTATTCCCCCTCCGAGTCCCCTGCTGCTGCTCAAATCCCCAGCGGTGTACAATACTATTCCCCCTTTCGAGTCCCCTGCTGCCGCTCAAATCCCCGGCGGTGTCCAATACTATTCCCCCTCCGAGTCCCCTGCTGCCGCTCAAATCCCCGGCGGTGTACAATACTATTCCCCCTCCGAGTCCCCTGCTGCCGCTCAAATCCCCAGCGGTGTACAATACTATTCCCCCTCCGAGTCCCCTGCTGCTGCTCAAATCCCCAACGGTGTACAATACTATTTCACCTCCGAGTCCCCTGCTGCTGCTCAAATCCCCGGCGGTGTACAATACTATTCCCCCTCCGAGTCCCCTGCTGCTGCTCAAATCCCCAACGGTGTACAATACTATTTCACCTCCGAGTCCCCTGCTGCTGCTCAAATCCCCGGCGGTGTACAATACTATTCCCCCTCCGAGTCCCCTGCTGCCGCTCAAATCCCCGGCGGTGTACAATACTATTCCCCCTCCGTGTCCCCTGCTGCCGCTCAAATCCCCAGCGGTGTACAATACTATTCCCCCTCCGAGTCCCCTGCTGCCGCTCAAATCCCAGGCGGTGTACAATACTATTCCCCCTCCGAGTCCCCTGCTGCTGCTCAAATCCCCGGCAGCGTACAATACTATTCCCCCTCCGAGTCCCCTGCTGCTGATCAGGTCCCCGGTGGTGTACAATACTATTCCCCCTCCGAGTCCCCTGCTGCCGCTCAAATCCCCGGCGGTGTACAATACTATTCCCCTCCGAGTCCCCTGCTGCTGATCAAATCCCCGGCGGTGTACAATACTATTCCCCTCCGAGTCCCCTGCTGCTGATCAAATCCCCGGCGGTGTACAATACTATTCCCCCTCCGAGTCCCCTGCTGCCGCTCAAATCCCCGGCGGTGTACAATACTATTCCCCTCCGAGTCCCCTGCTGCTGATCAAATCCCCGGTGGTGTACAATACTATTCCCCCTCCGAGTCCCCTGCTGCTCATCAAATCCCCGGCGGCGTACAATACTATTCCCCCTCCGAGTCCCCTGCTGCTGCTCAAATCCCCGGCGGCGTACAATACTATTCCCCCTCCGAGTCCCCTGCTGCTGCTCAAATCCCCAGCGGTGTACAATACTATTCCCCCTCCGAGTCCCCTGCTGCCGCTCAAATCCCCGGCGGTGTCCAATACTATTCCCCCTCCGAGTCCCCTGCTGCCGCTCAAATCCCCGGCGGTGTACAATACTATTCCCCCTCCGAGTCCCCTGCTGCCGCTCAAATCCCCAGCGGTGTACAATACTATTCCCCCTCCGAGTCTCCTGCTGCTGCTCAAATCCCCAACGGTGTACAATACTATTTCACCTCCGAGTCCCCTGCTGCTGCTCAAATCCCCGGCGGTGTACAATACTATTCCCCCTCCAAGTCCCCTGCTGCTGCTCAAATCCCCAACGGTGTACAATACTATTTCACCTCCGAGTCCCCTGCTGCTGCTCAAATCCTCGGCGGTGTACAATACTATTCCCCCTCCGAGTCCCCTGCTGCCGCTCAAATCCCCGGCGGTGTACAATAATATTCCCCCTCCGAGTCCCCTGCTGCCGCTCAAATCCCCAGCGGTGTACAATACTATTCCCCCTCCGAGTCCCCTGCTGCTGCTCAAATCCCCAGCGGTGTACAATACTATTCCACCTCCGAGTCCCCTGCTGCTGCTCAAATCCCCGGCGGTGTACAATACTATTGCCCCTCCGAGTCCCCTGCTGCTGCTCAAATCCCCGGCGGTGTACAATACTATTCCACCTCCGAGTCCCCTGCTGCCGCTCAAATCCCCGGCGGTGTACAATACTATTCCCCCTCCGAGTCCCCTGCTGCCGCTCAAATCCCAGGCGGTGTACAATACTATTCCCCCTCCGAGTCCCCTGCTGCTGCTCAAATCCCCGGCAGCGTACAATACTATTCCCCCTCCGAGTCCCCTGCTGCTGATCAGGTCCCCGGTGGTGTACAATACTATTCCCCCTCCGAGTCCCCTGCTGCCGCTCAAATCCCCGGCGGTGTACAATACTATTCCCCTCCGAGTCCCCTGCTGCTGATCAAATCCCCGGCGGTGTACAATACTATTCCCCCTCCGAGTCCCCTGCTGCTGCTCAAATCCCCAGCGGTGTACAATACTATTCCACCTCCGAGTCCCCTGCTGCTGCTCAAATCCCCGGCGGTGTACAATACTATTCCCCCTCCGAGTCCCCTGCTGCTGCTCAAATCCCCGGCGGTGTACAATACTATTCCACCTCCGAGTCCTTTTCTGCCGCTCAAATCCCCGGCGGTGTACAATACTATTCCCCCTCCGAGTCCCCTGCTGCCGCTCAAATCCCCGGCGGTGTACAATACTATTCCCCCTCCGAGTCCCCTGCTGCCGCTCAAATCCCAGGCGGTGTACAATACTATTCCCCCTCCGAGTCCCCTGCTGCTGCTCAAATACCCGGCAGCGTACAATACTATTCCCCCTCCGAGTCCCCTGCTGCTGATCAGGTCCCCGGTGGTGTACAATACTATTCCCCCTCCGAGTCCCCTGCTGCCGCTCAAATCCCCGGCGGTGTACAATACTATTCCCCTCCGAGTCCCCTGCTGCTGATCAAATCCCCGGCGGTGTACAATACTATTCCCCTCCGAGTCCCCTGCTGCTGATCAAATCCCCGGCGGTGTACAATACTATTCCCCCTCCGAGTCCCCTGCTGCCGCTCAAATCCCCGGCGGTGTACAATACTATTCCCCTCCGAGTCCCCTGCTGCTGATCAAATCCCCGGTGGTGTACAATACTATTCCCCCTCCGAGTCCCCTGCTGCTCATCAAATCCCCGGCGGCGTACAATACTATTCCCCCTCCGAGTCCCCTGCTGCTGCTCAAATCCCCGGCGGCGTACAATACTATTCCCCCTCCGAGTCCCCTGCTGCTGCTCAAATCCCCAGCGGTGTACAATACTATTCCCCCTTTCGAGTCCCCTGCTGCCGCTCAAATCCCCGGCGGTGTCCAATACTATTCCCCCTCCGAGTCCCCTGCTGCCGCTCAAATCCCCGGCGGTGTACAATACTATTCCCCCTCCGAGTCCCCTGCTGCCGCTCAAATCCCCAGCGGTGTACAATACTATTCCCCCTCCGAGTCCCCTGCTGCTGCTCAAATCCCCAACGGTGTACAATACTATTTCACCTCCGAGTCCCCTGCTGCTGCTCAAATCCCCGGCGGTGTACAATACTATTCCCCCTCCGAGTCCCCTGCTGCTGCTCAAATCCCCAACGGTGTACAATACTATTTCACCTCCGAGTCCCCTGCTGCTGCTCAAATCCCCGGCGGTGTACAATACTATTCCCCCTCCGAGTCCCCTGCTGCCGCTCAAATCCCCGGCGGTGTACAATACTATTCCCCCTCCGTGTCCCCTGCTGCCGCTCAAATCCCCAGCGGTGTACAATACTATTCCCCCTCCGAGTCCCCTGCTGCTGCTCAAATCCCCAGCGGTGTACAATACTATTCCACCTCCGAGTCCCCTGCTGCTGCTCAAATCCCCGGCGGTGTACAATACTATTCCCCCTCCGAGTCCCCTGCTGCCGCTCAAATCCCCGGCGGTGTACAATACTATTCCCCCTCCGAGTCCCCTGCTGCTGCTCAAATCCCCGGCGTCGTACAATACTATTCCCCCTCCGAGTCCCCTGCTGCTGCTCAAATCCCCGTCTCCCCTCTCCATAGCAACAGTACGCATGGCCAGCGACCCGTCTCCCCTCTCCATAGCTACAGAACGCATGGCCAGCGACCCGTCTCCCCTCTCCATAGCAACAGTACGCAAGGCCAGCCACCAGTCTCCCCTCTCCATAGCAACAGAATGCATGGCCAGCGACTGATCTCCCCTCCATAGCTACAGAACGCATGGCCAGCGACCAGTCTCCCCTCTCCATAGCAACAGAATGCATGGCCAGCGACTGATCTCCCCTCCATAGCTACAGAACGCATGTCCAGCGACCCGTCTCCCCTCTCCATAGCAACAGTACGCATGGCCAGCGACCAGTCTCCCCTCTCCATCGCTACAGAACGCATGGCCAGCGACCAGTCTCCCCTCTCCATAGTAACAGAACGCATGGCCAGCGACCAGTCTCCCCTCTCCATAGCAACAGAATGCATGGCCAGCGACCCATCTCCCCTCTCTATAGCAACAGTACGCATGGCCAGCCACCAGTCTCCCCTCTCCATAGCAACAGAACGCATGGCCAGCGACCCATCTCTCCTCTCTATAGCAATAGTACGCATGGCCAGCGACCCGTCTCCCGTCTCCCCTCTCCATAGCAACAGAACGCATGGCCAGCGAACAGTCTCCCCTCTCCATAGCAGCAGAACGCATGGCCAGCGACCAGTCTCCCCTCTCCATAGTAACAGAACGCATGGCCAGCGACCAGTCTCCCCTCTCCATAGTAACAGAACGCATGGCCAGCGACCAGTCTCCCCTCTCCATAGTAACAGAATGCATGTCCAGCGACCCGTCTCCCGTCTCCCCTCTCCATAGCAACAGAACGCATGGCCAGCGACCTGTCTCCCCTCTCCATAGCAGCAGAACTCATGTCTAGTTGACCTGCTTCCCCTTCAGTGACAAACAAAGGGCATGTCTGTAAAGTTCTGCGGCGCTGATCTGCACCACGTGACTAGGACAAGATGGCCACCTCCGGGAGTGCCTCATGTGTCTTTCATATACTCCTCACCAGGTATCACCAACTATGATGAGTATTCTCTGGTGCGGGACATCCTGGAGGAGAAGAAGGAAGAGATAACTGGAACCCTAAAGAGGGACAAGACTCTCCTCCGAGATGACAAGAAGATGGAGAAGCTGAAGCAGAAGCTGCACACAGACGATGAGTGTGAGTCCAATCAGATGCCAGAGATAGGGGGCTGAGTGTTGTAAGGAGCTGGTGCTGCAGCACCCCCTGTAGGTGGTGATGAGTAATTGAGGAGGAGTTGGGATCTGAGGTTACCGGTTCCTCTGGGGAGGAGTCACTGATGCATGTAAGGAGCTGGTGCTGCAGCGCCCCCTGTAGGTGAGGAGGAGTTGGGATCTGAGGTGCAGGTTCCTCTTGGGAGGAGTCACTGATGGATATTAGGAGCTGGTGCTGCAGCGCCCCCTGTAGGTGAGGAGGAGTTGGGATCTGAGGTGCAGGTTCCTCTGGAGAGGAGACACTGATGGATACGAGGAGCTGGTGCTGCAGCACCCCCTGTAGGTGGGGAGGAGTAAGCATATGAGGTGCAGGTTCCTCTGGGGAGAAGACACTGATGAATATAAGAAGCTGGTGCTGCAGTGCCCTCTGTAGGTGGTGAGAAGTAATTGGGGAGGAGTTATTATTTGAGGTGCAGGTTCCTCTGGGGAGGAGACACTGGTGGATATAAGGAGCTGGTGCTGCAGCACCCCCTGTAGGTGAGGAGGAGTTGGGATCTGAGGTGCAGGTTCCTCTGGGGAGGAAACACTGATGGATATAAGGAGCTGGTGCTGCAGCGCCCCCTGTAGGTGAGGAGAAGCTGGGATCTGAGGTGCAGGTTCCTCTGGGGAGGGGCACTTATGGATATAAGGCGCTGGTGCTACAGTGCCCCCTGTAGGTGGTGATGAGTAATTGGGAAGGAGTTGGGATCTGAGGTTACTGGTTCCTCTGGGGAGGAGTCACTGATGGATATAAGGAGCTGGTGCTGCAGCACCCCCTGTAGGTGGGGAGGAGTTGGCATCTGAGATGCAGGTTCTTCTGGGGAGGAGTCACTGATGGATATAAGGAGCTGGTGCTTCAGCACCCTTTGTATTTGAGGATGAGTAATTGGGGAGGAGTTGGGATCTGAGGTTACCGGTTCCTCTGGGGGGGGGGGGGGGGGGAGGGAGGAGTCACTGATGGATATAAGGAGCTGGTGCTGCAGAGCCCCCTGTAGGTGGTGATAATTGGGGAGGAGTTGGGATCTGAGATTACCGGTTCCTCTGCGGAGGCGCAGTGATGGATATAAGGAGGTTTTGCTGCAGCGCCCCCTGTAGGTAGTGATGAGTAATTGGGGAGGAACTAGGTGTGTGTGTGCGCTGTGTGTACAGTATGGTGTGTTTGTATACTGTGTGTGATCTGAGGTTACCAGTTCCTCTGGGGAGGAGTCACTGATGGATATAGGGAGCTGGTGTTGCAGCGCCCTCTGTAGGTGGTGATGAGTAATTGGGGAGGAGTTGGGATCTGAGGTTACCGGTTCCTCCGGGACAGAGTCACTGATGGATATAAGGAGCTGATGCTGCAGCGCCCTCTGTGGGTGGTAATGAGTAATTGGGGAGGAGTTGGGATCTAAGGTTACCAGTTCCTCTGGGGAGGAGTCACTGATGCATATAAGGAGCTGGTGCTGCGCTGCCCCCTGTAGGTGGTGAGTAATTGGGGAGAAGTTGGGATTTGAGGTTACCGGTTCCTCTGGGGAGGAGTCACTGATGGATATAAGGAGCTTGTGTTGCAGCTCCCTCTGTAGGTGGGGAGGAGTTGGGATCTGAGGTTACCGGCTCCTCTGGGGAGGAGACACTGATGGATATAAGGAGCTGGTGCTGCAGCGCCCCCTGTAGGTGGTGATGAGTAATTGGGGAGGAAGTGAGATCTGTGGTTACTGGTTCCTCTGGGGAGGAGTCACTGATGGATATAAGGAGCTGGTGCTCCGCTGCCCCCTGTAGGTGGTGATGAGTAATTGGGGAGGCGTTGTGATCTGAGGTTACCGATTCCTCTGGGAAGGAGTCACTGATGGATATAAGAAGCTGGTGCTGCAGTGCCCCCTGTAGGTGGTGATGAGTAATTGGGGAGGAGTTGAGATCTGTGGTTACTGGTTTCTCTGGGGAGGAGTCACTGTTGGATATAAAGAGCTGGTGCTGCAGTGCCCCCTGTAGGTGGTGATGAGTAATTGGGGAGGAGTTGAGATCTGAGGTTACCAGTTCCTCTGGGGAGGAGTCACTGATGGATATAAGGAGCTGGTGCTGCAGCGCCCCCTGTGGGTGGTGATGAATAATTGGGGAAGAATTGAGATCTGAGGTTACGGTTCCTCTGGGGAGGAGTCACTGATGGATATAAGGAGCAGGTGCTGCAGCGCCCTCTGTGGGTGGTAATAAGTAATTGGGGAGGAATTGAGATCTGAGGTTACGGTTCCTCTGGGGAGGAGTCACTGATGGATATAAGGAGCTGGTGCTGCAGCGCCCCCTCTATGTAGTAATAAGTATGAGTCATGAATAGATGTTCCCCATTAATGTAGTTGCTTAATCCTGGCTTTGTGCTTCTTGTACAGTGAATTAGTTGTGTGTGTGTGTGTGTGTGTGTGTGTGTGTGTGTGTGTGTGTGTGTGTGTGTGTGTGTGTGTGTGTGGGGGGGGGGGGGGGGGGGGGGGGGTGTTCACTGATGGATATAAGAAGCTGGTGCTGCAGCGCCCCCTGTAGGTGGTGATGAGTAATTGGGGAGGAGTTGAGATCTGTGGTTACTGGTTTCTCTGGGGAGGAGTCACTGTTGGATATAAAGAGCTGGTGCTGCAGTGCCCCCTGTAGGTGGTGATGAGTAATTGGGGAGGAGTTGAGATCTGAGGTTACGGTTCCTCTGGGGAGGAGTCACTGATGGATATAAGGAGCTGGTGCTGCAGCGCCCCCTCTATGTAGTAATGAGTATGAGTCATGAATAGATGTCCCCCATTAATGTAGTGGCTTAATCCTGGCTTTGTGCTTCTTGTACAGTGAATTGGTTAGACCCGGGTCGGACATTACGGGAACAAGGGGTGGATGAAAATGAGACTCTTCTCTTGAGGCGGAAGTTCTTTTACTCGGATCAGAATGTGGATTCACGGGACCCTGTCCAGCTCAATCTCCTCTACGTACAGGTGACTTCCCTGACCTGTGACCCGCCCCTCTCTGTTCCTGCCCCTAATCTGTGACCCGCCCCTGTCTGTGACCCGCCCCTAATCTGTGACCCGCCCCTGTCTGTACCTGCACCTAATCTGTGACCCGCCCCTGTCTGTACCTGCCCCTAATATGTGACCCGCCCCTAATCTGTACCTGCCCTTGGCCGTACCCACCCCTAATCTGTGACCTGCCCCTAATCTGTACCCACCCCTAATCTGTGACCCGTCCCTGTCTGTACCCGCCCCTAATATGTGACCCGCCCTTAATATGTGACCCGCCCCTAATCTGTACCTGCCCTTGGCCATACCCACCTCTAATCTGTGACCTGCCCCTGTCTGTACCCACCCCTAATCTGTGACCCGCCCCTGTCTGTACCCGCCCCTGTCTGTCCCTGCCACTAATCTGTGACCCGCACCTAATCTGTGACCCACCCCTGTCTGTACCCGCCCCTAATCTATGACCCGCTCCTGTCTGTACCTGCCCCTAATCTGTGACCCGCCCCTGTCTGTACCAGCCCCTAATCTGTGACCCGCCCCTGTCTGTACCCACTCCTAATATGTGACCTGCCCCTGTCTGTACCTGCCCCTAATCTGTGACCTGCCCCTGTCTGTACCACCCCTAATCTGTGACCCGCCCCTGTCTGTACCTGCCCCTAATCTGTGACCCGCTGCTGTCTGTACCTGCCCCTAATCTGTGACCCGCACCTAATCTGTGACCCGCCCCTGTCTGTACCCGCCCCTAATCTATGACCCGCTCCTGTCTGTACCTGCTCCTAATCTGTGACCCGCCCCTGTCTGTACCAGCCCTTAATCTGTGACCCGCCCCTGTCTTTACCTGCCCCTGTCTTTACCTGCCCCTAATCTGTGACCCGCCCCTCTCTGTACCAGCCCCTAATCTGTGACCCGCCCCTGTCTGTACCAGCCCCTAATCTGTGACCTGCCCCTGTCTGTACCCACCCCTAATCTGTGACCCGCCCCTGTCTGTACCTGGATTTATTCTGTGACCTGCCCCTGTCTGTACCCGCCCCTAATCTTTGACCCGCCCCTGTCTGTACCCGCTCCTAATCTGTGACCCGCCCCTGTCTGTACCCGCCCCTAATCTGTGACCCGCCCCTGTCTGTACCCGCCCCTAATCTGTGACCCGCCCCTGTCTGTACCCGCCCCTAATCTGTGACCCGCCCCTGTCTGTACCTGCCCCTAATCTGTGACCCGCACCTGTCTGTCCCTGCCACTAATCTGTGACCCGCCCATGTCTTTACCTGCCCCTAATCTGTGACCCGCCCCTGTCTGTACCCACCCCTAATCTGTGACCTGCTCCTGTCTGTACCCACACTTATTCTGTGACCCGCTGCTGTCTGTACCCGCCCCTAATCTGTGACCCGCCCCTGTCTGTACCTGCCCCTATTCTGTGACCCGCCCCTGTCTGTACCTGCCCCTATTCTGTGACCTGCCCCTATTCTGTGACCTGCCCCTATTCTGTGACCTGCCCCTCTCTGTACCTGCCCCTAATCTGTGACCCGCTGCTTTCTGTACCTGCCCCTAATCTGTGACCCGCCCCTGTCTGTACCCACCCCTAATCTGTGACCTGCTCCTGTCTGTACCCACCCCTAATCTGTGACCTGCTCCTGTGTGTACCTACACCTAATCTGTGACCCGCCCCTGTCTGTACCCACACTTATTCTGTGACCCGCCCCTGTCTGTACCCACACCTAATCTGTGACCTGCTGCTGTCTGTACCTGCCCCTAATCTGTGACCCGCACCTAATCTGTGACCCGCCCCTGTCTGTACCCGCCCCTAATCTATGACCCGCTCCTGTCTGTACCTGCTCCTAATCTGTGACCCGCCCCTGTCTGTACCAGCCCCTAATCTGTGACCCGCCCCTGTCTTTACCTGCCCCTGTCTTTACCTGCCCCTGTCTTTACCTGCCCCTGTCTTTACCTGCCCCTAATCTGTGACCCGCCCCTCTCTGTACCAGCCCCTAATCTGTGACCCGCCCCTGTCTGTACCAGCCCCTAATCTGTGACCTGCCCCTGTCTGTACCCGCCTCTAATCTGTGACCCGCCCCTGTCTGTACCCACCCCTAATCTGTGACCCGCCCCTGTCTGTACCTGGATTTATTCTGTGACCTGCCCCTGTCTGTACCCGCCCCTAATCTTTGACCCGCCCCTGTCTGTACCCGCCCCTAATCTGTGACCCGCCCCTGTCTGTACCCGCCCCTAATCTGTGACCCGCCCCTGTCTGTACCCGCCCCTAATCTGTGACCCGCCCCTGTCTGTACCTGCCCCTAATCTGTGACCCGCCCCTGTCTGTCCCTGCCACTAATCTGTGACCCGCCCATGTCTTTACCTGCCCCTAATCTGTGACCCGCCCCTGTCTGTACCCACCCCTAATCTGTGACCTGCTCCTGTCTGTACCCACACTTATTCTGTGACCCGCTGCTGTCTGTACCCGCCCCTAATCTGTGACCCGCCCCTGTCTGTACCTGCCCCTATTCTGTGACCCGCCCCTGTCTGTACCTGCCCCTATTCTGTGACCTGCCCCTATTCTGTGACCTGCCCCTCTCTGTACCTGCCCCTAATCTGTGACCCGCTGCTTTCTGTACCTGCCCCTAATCTGTGACCCGCCCCTGTCTGTACCCACCCCTAATCTGTGACCCGCTCCTGTCTGTACCCACCCCTAATCTGTGACCTGCTCCTGTGTGTACCTACACCTAATCTGTGACCCGCCCCTGTCTGTACCCACACTTATTCTGTGACCCGCCCCTGTCTGTACCCACCCCTAATCTGTGACCCGCCCCTGTCTGTACCTGCCCCTAATCAGTTACCCGCCCCTCTCTGTACCTGCCCCTAATCTGTGACCCGCTGCTGTCTGTACACACACTTATTCTGTGACCCGCCCCTGTCTGTACCCACCCCTAATCTGTGACCCACCCCTAATCTGTGACCCACCCCTGTCTGTACCCGCCCCTAATCTATGACCCGCTCCTGTCTGTACCTGCTCCTAATCTGTGACCCGCCCCTGTCTGTACCAGCCCCTAATCTGTGACCCGCCCCTGTCTTTACCTGCCCCTGTCTTTACCTGCCCCTGTCTTTACCTGCCCCTAATCTGTGACCCGCCCCTCTCTGTACCAGCCCCTAATCTGTGACCCGCCCCTGTCTGTACCAGCCCCTAATCTGTGACCTGCCCCTGTCTGTACCCGCCTCTAATCTGTGACCCGCCCCTGTCTGTACCCACCCCTAATCTGTGACCCGCCCCTGTCTGTACCTGGATTTATTCTGTGACCTGCCCCTGTCTGTACCCGCCCCTAATCTTTGACCCGCCCCTGTCTGTACCCGCTCCTAATCTGTGACCCGCCCCTGTCTGTACCCGCCCCTAATCTGTGACCCGCCCCTGTCTGTACCCGCCCCTAATCTGTGACCCGCCCCTGTCTGTACCTGCCCCTAATCTGTGACCCGCCCCTGTCTGTCCCTGCCACTAATCTGTGACCCGCCCATGTCTTTACCTGCCCCTAATCTGTGACCCGCCCCTGTCTGTACCCACCCCTAATCTGTGACCTGCTCCTGTCTGTACCCACACTTATTCTGTGACCCGCTGCTGTCTGTACCCGCCCCTAATCTGTGACCCGCCCCTGTCTGTACCTGCCCCTATTCTGTGACCCGCCCCTGTCTGTACCTGCCCCTATTCTGTGACCTGCCCCTATTCTGTGACCTGCCCCTCTCTGTACCTGCCCCTAATCTGTGACCCGCTGCTTTCTGTACCTGCCCCTAATCTGTGACCCGCCCCTGTCTGTACCCACCCCTAATCTGTGACCTGCTCCTGTCTGTACCCACCCCTAATCTGTGACCTGCTCCTGTGTGTACCTACACCTAATCTGTGACCCGCCCCTGTCTGTACCCACACTTATTCTGTGACCCGCCCCTGTCTGTACCCACACCTAATCTGTGACCTGCTCCTGTCTGTACCCCCCCCAAATCTGTGACCCGCCCCTGTCTGTACCTGCCCCTAATCAGTTACCCGCCCCTCTCTGTACCTGCCCCTAATCTGTGACCCGCTGCTGTCTGTACACACACTTATTCTGTGACCCGCCCCTGTCTGTACCCACCCCTAATCTGTGACCCACCCCTAATCTGTGACCCACCCCTGTCTGTACCTGCCCCTAATCTGTGACCCGCCCCTAATCTGTGACCCGCCCCTGTCTGTACCTGCACTTATTCTGTGACCCGCCCCTCTCTGTACCTGCCCCTATTCTGTGACCCGCCTCTCTCTGTACCTGCCCCTATTCTGTGACCCGCCCCTCTCTGTACCTGCCCCTATTCTGTGACCCGCCCCTCTTTACCTACCCCTAGCCTGTGACCCGCCCCTGTCTTTTCCCGCCCCTATTCTGGGACTCCTCCTGCTGGGTTGTATCCACTGGTGTCCCCACATTCAGCCTCTGCTTTGCTCTATAGAATGATGGTTGTTTGGGGTTTTCAGGCTCGAGATGACATCTTGAACGGATCACACCCGGTCTCCTTCGATAAGGCCTGCGAATTTGCTGGATTTCAGTGCCAGGTGCAGTTTGGACCCCACAACGAGATGAAGCATAAGCCTGGCTTCTTGGAGTGAGTATGGAACCTGTGGGGGGAACGGTATTTGGGTGGAGCCTCCGGCTCGGGGGAGGGGCATGGGCGAGAAAGGTATATGGGGAGGTGATATGTGAAGGGAAGGTCTGCCTGCTGGCGGAGAGGTATGTGGGGAGAGTCGCCTGGTGGGGGGTGATATATGGAGGGAGGGGCATGTGGCGGGAGCCACCTGCTGGGTGAGGGTTAGGGACATGTGCGGGGATGGTATATGAGGAGGCGGTATGTGGGGGAGGAGTCTGCCTGCTGGGGAGGGGCATGTGCGGCGATGGTATGTGGGGAAGCAGTATGTGAGGGAGGAGTCTGCCTGCTGGGGAGGGGCATGTGCGGGGATGGTATATAGGGAGGCGGTATGTGGGGGAGGAGTCTGCCTGCTGGGGAGGGGCATGTGTGGGGATGGTATATGGGGAGGCGGTATGTGGGGGAGGAGTCTGCCTGCTGGGGAGGGGCATGTGTGGGGATGGTATATGAGGAGGCGGTATGTGAGGGAGGAGTCTGCCTGCTGGGGAGGGGCATGTGTGGGGATGGTATATGGGGAGGCGGTATGTGGGGAGGAGTCTGCCTGCTGGGGAGGGGCATGTGTGGGGATGGTATGTGGGGGAGGAGTCTGCCTGCTGGGGAGGGGCATGTGCGGGGATGGTATATGGGGAAGCGGTATGTGGGGGAGGAGTCTGCCTGCTGGGGAGGGGCATGTGGAGGGTATATATTTGTGGAGCTGGTGAGTGACAGATCAGGGGTGTGGAACAATCAGTGATATGGTGATGGGACATCTCATGTCACCTCTCTGTTGTCTTTCAGCCTGAAGGACTTCCTGCCTAAGGAATATATCAAGCAAAAAGGGGAGCGCAAGATCTTCCTGGTGAGTGCTGTGTGAATGTGTGCACACTGTGTGTACTGTATGGTGTGTGTACACTACATTGTGTGTGTGTGTACTGTATGGTGTGTGTACTGTTAGTACACTATGATGTGTGTGTGTGTACAGTACGGTGTGTGTGTGTACTGTGTGTGTACAGTACGGTGTGTGTGTGTGTGTGTACTGTGTGTGTACAGTACGGTATGTGTGTACTGTATGGTGTGTGTGCACTACATTGTGTGTGTACTGTATGGTGTGTGTACTGTTAGTACACTACGATGTGTGTGGGTGTACAGTACGGTGTGAGTGTACTGTGTGTACAGTACGGTGTGTGTGTGTACAGTACGGGGTGTGTGTGTGTACACACTACATTGTGTGTGTGTGTGTACACACTACATTGTGTGTGTGTGTGTACACACTACATTGTGTGTGTGTACACACTACATTGTGTGTGTGTGTGTACACACTACATTGTGTGTGTGTGGGTACACACACTACATTGTGTGTGTGTACTGTATGGTGTGTGTACTGTTAGTAAACTACGATGTGTGTGTGTGTGTGTGTACAGTACGGTGTGTGTGTGTGTGTACTGAGTGTGTACAGTACGGTGTGTCTGTGTACTGTGTGTACACTACATTGTGTGTGTGTGTGTACAGTGCGGTGTGTGTGTGTGCGTACTGTGTGTACAGTACGGTGTGCGTGTGCGTACTGTGTGTACACTACGATGTGTGTGTGTGTGTATGTGTACTTTGTGTCTCTCGTGTGTTGCTGGTGGGTGTGTGTGTACAGTATGGTGTGTGTACAGTACGGTGTGTGTGTGTGCATACTGTGTGTACAGTATGATGTGTGTGTACAGTATGGTGTGTGTGTACAGTATGGTGTGTGTGTACAGTATGGTGTGTGTGTACTGTGTGTACAGTACGGTGTGTGTGTGCGTACTGTGTACACTACGATGTGTGTGTGTGTGTGTACTGTGTGTCTCTCGTGTGTTGCTGGTGGGTGTGAGTGTACTGTGTCTCTCGTGTGTTGCTGGTGGGGTGTGAGTGTACTGTGTGTGTCTCTCGTGTGTTGCTGGTGGGTGTGAGTGTACTGTGTGTGTCTCTCGTGTGTTTGCTGGTGGGGTGTGAGTGTGTACTGTGTGTCTCTCGTGTGTTGCTGGTGGGTGTGAGTGTACTGTGTGTCTCTCGTGTGTTGCTGGTGGGTGTGTGTGTACAGTATGGTGTGTGTGTACTGTGTGTACAGTACGGTGTGTGTTTGCGTACTGTGTGTACAATACGATGTGTGTGTGTGTACAGTACGGGGGTGTGTGTGTACAGTATGGTGTGTGTGTACAGTATGGTGTGTGTGTACAGTATGGTGTGTGTGTACAGTATGGTGTGTGTGTACAGTATGGGGTGTGTGTACAGTATGGGGTGTGTGTACAGTATGGGGTGTGTGTACAGTATGGTGTGTGTGTACAGTATGGTGTGTGTGTACAGTATGGTGTGTGTGTACAGTATGGTGTGTGTGTACAGTATGGTGTGTGTGTACAGTATGGTGTGTGTGTACAGTACGGTGTATGTGTGTACAGTACGGTGTGTGTTGCTGGTGGTGTGAGTGTACTGTGTGTCTCGTGTGTTGCTGGTGGGTGTGAGTGTACTATGTGTCTCTCGTGTGTTGCTGGGTGGGTGTGAGTGTACTGTGTGTCTCTCGTGTGTTGCTGGTGGGTGTGTGTGTACAGTATGGTGTGTGTGTACTGTGTGTACAGTACGGTGTGTGTGTGCGCACTGTGTGTACACTACGATGTGTGTGTGTGTGTACAGTACGGGGTGTGGTGTGTGTACAGTATGGTGTGTGTATACAGTATGGTGTGCAGTATGATGTGTGTGTGTACAGTACGGTGTATGTGTACAGTATGGTGTGTGTGTGTACTGTGTGTACAGTACGGTGTGTGTGTGCGTACTGTGTGTACACTACGATGTGTGTGTGTACAGTACGGTGTGTGTGTACAGTACGGTGTATGTGTGTACAGTACGGTGTATGTGTGTACAGTACGGTGTGTGTGCGTACTGTGTACACTACGATGTGTGTGTGTGTACTGTGTGTCTCTAGTGTGTTGCTGGTGGGTGTGAGTGTACTGTGTGTCTCTAGTGTGTTGCTGGTGGGTGCTGTGTGTACAGTATGGTGTGTGTGTGTGTACTGTGTGTGTACAGTATGGTGTGTGTGTGTGTGTACTGTGTGTGTACAGTATGGTGTGTGTGTGTGTGTACTGTGTGTGTACAGTATGGTGTTTGTGTGTACAGTACGGTGTGTGTGTGCGCGTACTGTGTGTACACTACGATTTGTGTGTGTACTGTGTGTGTACAGTACGGTGTATGTGTGTACAGTACGGTGTGTGTGTGTGCGTACTGTGAACACTACGATGTGTGTGTGTGTGTGTACTGTGCGTCTCTTGTGTGTTGCTGGTGGGTGTGAGTGTACTGTGTCTCTCTCGTGTGTTGCTGGTGGGTGTGAGTGTACTGTGTGTCTCTCATGTGTTGCTGGTGGGTGTGTGTGTACAGTATGGTGTGTGTACTGTGGTTTACAGTACGGTGTGCTTGTGTGCGTACTGTGTGTACACTACGATGTGTGTGTACTGTGTGTCTCTCGTGTGTTGCTGGTGGGTGTGAGTGTACTGTGTGTCTCTCGTGTGTTGCTGGTGGGTGTGTGTGTACAGTACGGTGTGTGTGTGTGCGTACTGTGTACACTACGATGTGTGTGTGTGTGTGTGTGTGTGTGTGTGTGTGTGTGTGTGTGTGTGTGTACTGTGTGTCTCTCGTGTGTTGCTGGTGGGTGTATGTGTACTGTGTGTCTCTCGTGTGTTGCTGGTGGGTGTGAGTGTACTGTGTGTCTCTCGTGTGTTGCTGGTGGGTGTGAGTGTACTGTGTCTCTCTCGTGTGTTGCTGGTGTGTGTGTACTGTGTGTCTCTTGTGTGTTGCTGGTGTGTGTGTACTGTGTGTCTCTCGTGTGTTGCTGGTGGGTGTGAGTGTACTGTGTGTCTCTCGTGTGTTGCTGGTGGGTGTGTGTGTACTGTGTGTGTCTCGTGTGTTGCTGGTGGATGTGTGTGTACAGTGTGTCTCTCGTGTGTTGCTGGTGGGTGTGAGTGTACTGTGTGTCTCTCGTGTGTTGCTGGTGGATGTGTGTGTACAGTGTGTCTCTCGTGTGTTGCTGGTGGGTGTGAGTGTACTGTGTGTCTCTCGTGTGTTGCTGGTGGATGTGAGTGTACTGTGTGTCTCTCGTGTGTTGCTGGTGGATGTGAGTGTACTGTGTGTCTCTCGTGTGTTGCTGGTGGGTGTGTGTGTACTGTATGTCTCTCGTGTGTTGCTGGTGGATGTGTGTGTCTCTGGTGTGTTGCTGGTGGGTGTGTGTGTACTGTTTGTCTCTGGGGTGTTGCTGGTGTGTGTGTACTGTGTGTCTCTGGTGTGTTGCTGGTGGGTGTGTGTGTACTGTGTGTCTCTGGTGTGTTGCTGGTGGGTGTGAGTGTACTGTGTGTCTCTCGTGTGTTGCTGGTGGATGTGAGTGTACTGTGTGTCTCTCGTGTGTTGCTGGTGGATGTGAGTGTACTGTGTGTCTCTCGTGTGTTGCTGGTGGATGTGTGTGTCTCTGGTGTGTTGCTGGTGGGTGTGTGTGTACTGTTTGTCTCTGGGGTGTTGCTGGTGTGTGTGTACTGTGTGTCTCTGGTGTGTTGCTGGTGGGTGTGTGTGTACTGTGTGTCTCTGGTGTGTTGCTGGTGGGTGTGTGTGTACTGTGTGTCTCTCGTGTGTTGCTGGTGGGTGTGAGTGTACTGTGTGTCTCTCGTGTGTTGCTGGTGGGTGTACTGTGTGGTGAGATAGACGAGGACTGCCTGTAGTGAGCATTATCACAGGTCCTATGTTCCAGCACTGGTGTCTGGTTCGTGTGGTGTGTCATGATCTTCTCTCTCCCTTTCCACAGGCCCATAAGCAGTGTGGCAACATGAGTGAGATTGAGGCCAAGGTGCGCTATGTGAAGCTGGCACGCTCTCTGAAGACCTATGGCGTCTCCTTCTTCCTGGTGAAGGTGAGGAAGGGATCGGTTGGTGGGGATAGATCTGCTCCTAACGACATAGAATTGTCCGAGCTCCCATAGTGCTCATTTGACTCGCGGGAACTCGCGGTGTAAAAAGGACCACCAGCTTTAAACCCGGGCACAGACTTGCAAACACACACTGGCCACCGGAGTTCAACCTAATGACCTTTACTGGTGACAGTGAGGAGACAACACAGTTACAGACAGGCAAATTGGGTCTTACACCCCGACGTGGTTTGCTCATGTCCACCAAACTGTTGTGGTGTTTGTGGTTCTTCCCTGGGCACGGTGTCTTCTTACTGGTGATGGTGAGGAAGGTATAGGTTGGTTTGGGAGATGTTGGCACAGATCTGTTCCTGCCTTTCAGGTGATATTACCCCAGGCACAGTGTCTTCATACTGGTGATGGTGAGGAAGGTATAGGTTGGTTTGGGTGATCTTGGCACCGATCTGGTCCTGCCTTTCAGGTGATATTACACCAGGCACGGTGTCTTCATACTGGTGATGGTGAGGAAGGTATAGGTTGGTTTGGGAGATGTTGGCACAGATCTCTTCCTGCCTTTCAGGTGATCTTACCCCAGGCACAGTGTCTTCATACTGGTTATGGTGAGGAAGGTGTAGGTTGGTTTGGGAGATGTTGGCACAGATCTGGTCCTGCCTTTCAGGTGATATTACCCCAGGCACTGTTTCTTCATACTGGTTATGGTGAGGAAGGTATAGGTTGGTTTGGGAGATGTTGGCACAGATCTGGTCCTGCCTTTCAGGTGATATTACCCCAGGCACAGTGTCTTCATACTGGTGATGGTGAGGAAGGTATAGGTTGGTTTGGGAGATGTTGGCTTAGATCCGGTCCTGCCTTTCAGGTGATATTACCCCAGGCACAGTGTCTTCATACTGGTGATGGTGAGGAAGGTATAGGTTGGTTTGGGAGATGTTGGCACAGATCTAGTCCTGCCTTTCAGGTGATATTACCCCAGGCACGGTGTCTTCATACTGGTGATGGTGAGGAAGGTATAGGTTGGTTTGGGTGATCTTGGCACCGATCTGGTCCTGCCTTTCAGGTGATATTACACCAGGCACGGTGTGTTCATACTGGTGATGGTGAGGAAGGTATAGGTTGGTTTGGGAGATGTTGGCACAGATCTGGTCCTGCCTTTCAGGTGATATTACCCCAGGCACAGTGTCTTCTTACTGGTGATGGTGAGGAAGGTATAGGTTGGTTTGGGAGATGTTGGCACCGATCTAGTCCTGCCTTTCAGGTGATATTACCCTAGGCACGGTGTCTTCATACTGGTGATGGTGAGGAAGGTATAGGTTCGTTTGGGTGATCTTGGCACCGATCTGGTCCTGCCTTTCAGGTGATATTACACCAGGCACGGTGTCTTCATACTGGTGATGGTGAGGAAGGTATAGGTTGGTTTGGGAGATGTTGGCACAGATCTGGTCGTGCCTTTCAGGTGATATTATCCCAGGCACGGTGTCTTCATACTGGTGATGGTGAGGAAGGTATAGGTTGGTTTGGGAGATGTTGGCACAGATTTGGTCCTGCCTTTCAGGTGATATTACCCCAGGCACAGTGTCTTCTTACTGGTGATGGTTAGGAAGGTATAGGTTGGTTTGGGAGATGTTGGCACAGATCTAGTCCTGCCTTTCAGGTGATCTTACCCCAGGCACGGTGTCTTCATACTGGTGATGGTGAGGAAGGTATAGGTTGGTTTGGGAGATGTTGGCTTAGATCTGGGCCTGCCTTTCAGGTGATATTACCCCAGGCACGGTGTCTTCATACTGGTTATGGTGAGGAAGGTATAGGTTGGTTTGGGAGATGTTGGCACAGATCTGCTCCTGCGTTTCAGGTGATATTACCCCAGGCACAGTGTCTTCTTACTGGTGATGGTGAGGAAGGTATAGGTTGGTTTGGGAGATGTTGGCTTAGATCTGGTCTTGCCTTTCAGGTGATATTACCCCAGGCACAGTGTCTTCATACTGGTGATGGTGAGGAAGGTATAGGTTGGTTTGGGAGATGTTGGCACCGATCTGGTCCTGCCTTTCAGGTGATATTACCCCAGGCACGGTGTCTTCATACTGGTAATGGTGAGGAAGGTATAGGTTGGTTTGGGAGATGTTGGCACAGATCTGGTCGTGCCTTTCAGGTGATCTTACCCCAGGCACGGTGTCTTCATACTGGTGATGGTGAGGAAGGTATAGGTTGGTTTGGGAGATGTTGGCACAGATCTGGTCCTGCCTTTCAGGTGATATTACCCCAGGCACAGTGTCTTCTTACTGGTGATGGTGAGGAAGGTATAGGTTGGTTTGGGAGATGTTGGCACAGATCTGGTCCTGCCTTTCAGGTGATCTTACCCCAGGCACGGTGTCTTCATACTGGTGATGGTGAGGAAGGTATAGGTTGGTTTGGGAGATGTTGTTTTAGATCTGGGCCTGCCTTTCAGGTGATAATAACCCCAGGCACGGTGTCTTCATACTGGTTATGGTGAGGAAGGTATAGGTTGGTTTGGGAGATGTTGGAACAGATCTGCTCCTGCCTTTCAGGTGATATTACCCCAGGCACAGTGTCTTCTTACTGGTGATGGTGAGGAACGTATAGGTTGGTTTGGGAGATGTTGGCTTAGATCTGGTCCTGCCTTTCAGGTGATATTACCCCAGGCACAGTGTCTTCATACTGGTGATGGTGAGGAAGGTATAGGTTGGTTTGGGAGATGTTGGCACCGATCTGGTCCTGCCTTTCAGGTGATATTACCCCAGGCACAGTGTCTTCATACTGGTGATGGTGAGGAAGGTATAGGTTGGTTTGGGAGATGTTGGCACCGATCTGGTCCTGCCTTTCAGGTGATATTGCCCCAGGCACGGTGTCTTCATACTGGTTATGGTGAGGAAGGTATAGGTTGGTTTGGGAGATGTTGGCACAGATCTCTTCCTGCCTTTCAGGTGATATTTCCCCAGGCACAGTGTCTTCATACTGGTGATGGTGAGGAAGGTATAGGTTGATTTGGGAGATAATTGTCTTAGATCTGGTCCTGCCTTTCAGGTGATATTACCCCAGGCACAGTGTCTTCATACTGGTGATGGTGAGGAAGGTATAGGTTGGTTTGGGAGATGTTGGCTCAGATCTGGTCCTGCCTTTCAGGTGATATTACCCCAGGCACAGTGTCTTCATACTGGTTATGGTGAGGAAGGTATAGGTTGGTTTGGGAGATAATTGTCTTACATCTGGTCCTGCCTTTCAGGTGATATTACCCCAGGCACAGTGTCTTCATACTGGTTATGGTGAGCAAGGTATAGGTTGGTTTGGGAGATGTTGGCACAGATCTGGTCCTGCCTTTCAGGTGATATTACCCCAGGCACAGTGTCTTCATACTGGTTATGGTGAGGAAGGTGTAGGTTGGTTTGGGAGATGTTGGCACAGATCTGGTCCTGCCTTTCAGGTGATATTACCCCAGGCACTGTTTCTTCATACTGGTTATGGTGAGGAAGGTATAAGTTGGTTTGGGAGATGTTGGCACAGATCTGGTCCTGCCTTTCAGGTGATATTACCCCAGGCACAGTGTCTTCATACTGGTGATGGTGAGGAAGGTATAGGTTGGTTTGGGAGATGTTGGCACAGATCTGTTCCTGCCTTTCAGGTGATATTACCCCAGGCACGGTGTCTTCATACTGGTGATGGTGAGGAAGGTATAGGTTGGTTTGGGAGATGTTGGCTTAGATCTGGTCCTGCCTTTCAGGTGATATTACCCCAGGCACAGTGTCTTCATACTGGTGATGGTGAGGAAGGTATAGGTTGGTTTGGGAGATGTTGGCACAGATCTAGTCCTGCCTTTCAGGTGATATTACCCCAGGCACGGTGTCTTCATACTGGTGATGGTGAGGAAGGTATAGGTTGGTTTGGGTGATCTTGGCACCAATCTGGTCCTGCCTTTCAGGTGATATTACACCAGGCACGGTGTCTTCATACTGGTGATGGTGAGGAAGGTATAGGTTGGTTTGGGAGATGTTGGCACAGATCTGTTCCTGCCTTTCAGGTGATATTACCCCAGGCACAGTGTCTTCATACTGGTGATGGTGAGGAAGGTATAGGTTGGTTTGGGAGATGTTGGCACAGATCTAGTCCTGCCTTTCAGGTGATATTACCCCAGGCACGGTGTCTTCATACTGGTGATGGTGAGGAAGGTATAGGTTGGTTTGGGAGATGTTGGCTTAGATCTGGGCCTGCCTTTCAGGTGATATTACCCCAGGCACGGTGTCTTCATACTGGTTATGGTGAGGAAGGTATAGGTTGGTTTGGGAGATGTTGGCACCGATCTAGTCCTGCCTTTCAGGTGATATTACCCTAGGCACGGTGTCTTCATACTGGTGATGGTGAGGAAGGTATAGGTTCGTTTGGGTGATCTTGGCACCGATCTGGTCCTGCCTTTCAGGTGATATTACACCAGGCACGGTGTCTTCATACTGGTGATGGTGAGGAAGGTATAGGTTGGTTTGGGAGATGTTGGCACAGATCTGGTCGTGCCTTTCAGGTGATATTATCCCAGGCACGGTGTCTTCATACTGGTGATGGTGAGGAAGGTATAGGTTGGTTTGGGAGATGTTGGCACAGATTTGGTCCTGCCTTTCAGGTGATATTACCCCAGGCACAGTGTCTTCTTACTGGTGATGGTTAGGAAGGTATAGGTTGGTTTGGGAGATGTTGGCACAGATCTAGTCCTGCCTTTCAGGTGATCTTACCCCAGGCACGGTGTCTTCATACTGGTGATGGTGAGGAAGGTATAGGTTGGTTTGGGAGATGTTGGCTTAGATCTGGGCCTGCCTTTCAGGTGATATTACCCCAGGCACGGTGTCTTCATACTGGTTATGGTGAGGAAGGTATAGGTTGGTTTGGGAGATGTTGGCACAGATCTGCTCCTGCGTTTCAGGTGATATTACCCCAGGCACAGTGTCTTCTTACTGGTGATGGTGAGGAAGGTATAGGTTGGTTTGGGAGATGTTGGCTTAGATCTGGTCTTGCCTTTCAGGTGATATTACCCCAGGCACAGTGTCTTCATACTGGTGATGGTGAGGAAGGTATAGGTTGGTTTGGGAGATGTTGGCACCGATCTGGTCCTGCCTTTCAGGTGATATTACCCCAGGCACGGTGTCTTCATACTGGTAATGGTGAGGAAGGTATAGGTTGGTTTGGGAGATGTTGGCACAGATCTGGTCGTGCCTTTCAGGTGATCTTACCCCAGGCACGGTGTCTTCATACTGGTGATGGTGAGGAAGGTATAGGTTGGTTTGGGAGATGTTGGCACAGATCTGGTCCTGCCTTTCAGGTGATATTACCCCAGGCACGGTGTCTTCATACTGGTGATGGTGAGGAAGGTATAGGTTGGTTTGGGAGATGTTGGCACAGATCTGGTCGTGCCTTTCAGGTGATATTATCCCAGGCACGGTGTCTTCATACTGGTGATGGTGAGGAAGGTATAGGTTGGTTTGGGAGATGTTGGCACAGATTTGGTCCTGCCTTTCAGGTGATATTACCCCAGGCACAGTGTCTTCTTACTGGTGATGGTGAGGAAGGTATAGGTTGGTTTGGGAGATGTTGGCACAGATCTAGTCCTGCCTTTCAGGTGATCTTACCCCAGGCACGGTGTCTTCATACTGGTGATGGTGAGGAAGGTATAGGTTGGTTTGGGAGATGTTGGCTTAGATCTGGGCCTGCCTTTCAGGTGATATTACCCCAGGCACGGTGTTTTCATACTGGTTATGGTGAGGAAGGTATAGGTTGGTTTGGGAGATATTGGCACAGATCTGCTCCTGCGTTTCAGGTGATATTACCCCAGGCACAGTGTCTTCTTACTGGTGATGGTGAGGAAGGTATAGGTTGGTTTGGGAGATGTTGGCTTAGATCTGGTCCTGCCTTTCAGGTGATATTACCTCAGGCACAGTGTCTTCATACTGGTGATGGTGAGGAAGGTATAGGTTGGTTTGGAAGATGTTGGCACCGATCTGGTCCTGCCTTTCAGGTGATATTACCCCAGGCACGGTGTCTTCATACTGGTGATGGTGAGGAAGGTATAGGTTGGTTTGGGAGATGTTGGCTTAGATCTGGGCCTGCCTTTCAGGTGATATTACCCCAGGCACGGTGTCTTCATACTGGTAATGGTGAGGAAGGTATAGGTTGGTTTGGGAGATGTTGGCACAGATCTGGTCGTGCCTTTCAGGTGATATTACCCCAGGCACGGTGTCTTCATACTGGTGATGGTGAGGAAGGTATAGGTTGGTTTGGGAGATGTTGGCACAGATCTGGTCCTGCCTTTCAGGTGATATTACCCCAGGCACAGTGTCTTCTTACTGGTGATGGTGAGGAAGGTATAGGTTGGTTTGGGAGATGTTGGCACAGATCTAGTCCTGCCTTTCAGGTGATCTTACCCCAGGCACGGTGTCTTCATACTGGTGATGGTGAGGAAGGTATAGGTTGGTTTGGGAGATGTTGTCTTAGATCTGGGCCTGCCTTTCAGGTGATATTAACCCCAGGCACGGTGTCTTCATACTGGTTATGGTGAGGAAGGTATAGGTTGGTTTGGGAGATGTTGGCACCGATCTGCTCCTGCCTTTCAGGTGATATTACCCCAGGCACAGTGTCTTCTTACTGGTGATGGTGAGGAAGGTATAGGTTGGTTTGGGAGATGTTGGCACCGATCTGGTTCTGCCTTTCAGGTGATATTACCCCAGGCACGGTGTCTTCATACTGGTGATGGTGAGGAAGGTATAGGTTGGTTTGGGAGATGTTGGCTTAGATCTGGGCCTGCCTTTCAGGTGATATTACCCCATGCACGGTGTCTTCATACTGGTGATGGTGAGGAAGGTATAGGTTGGTTTGGGAGATGTTGGCTTAGATCTTTCCTGCCTTTCAGATGATATTACCCCAGGCACGGTGTCTTCATACTGGTGATGGTGAGGAAGGTATAGGTTGGTTTGGGAGATGGCACCGATCTGGTCCTCCCTTTCAGGTGGTCTTTCTGGGCTTTGACTGGGAAATTAGACTCTACACTTCAGGACATCTTACTTTGGATGTTGTCTCTTCTTCCAGGAAAAGATGAAAGGGAAGAACAAGCTGGTACCACGGCTGCTTGGCATCACCAAGGAGTGTGTAATGAGAGTGGATGAAAAGACCAAGGAAGTTATTCAAGAGTGGAACCTTACCAACATCAAGCGCTGGGCTGCCTCTCCGAAGAGCTTCACATTGGTGAGTTGGCTGCACCGGCTGTGGACTTCTCGGGGTCCAGCAGTCTGTATTTATCTCATACATTTCTTTTCACAGGACTTCGGAGACTACCAGGACGGGTATTACTCGGTGCAGACCACAGAAGGGGAGCAGATCGCTCAGCTCATTGCTGGATACATTGACATCATCCTGAAAAAGGTGATTTCTGAAGATCTGTATTTTTCCCTGGTGTGGGTGGGGGTGGTGTCTGGGGGTTACCTCTTGTCCTACAGCTTTCTCATATCCTGCATTTGTCTGTCTCCCATTGTAAGTAGATGAATGGGCAGTTTTTGGAGCTGCTTATGGTAAAATAGCTTCTTCATAGCCCACAATTGTCTTTCTCCCAGCATATGTCAGGAAATGCGGGGCGGGCCTTCTCCTGATATAATCGTAATCCTGCGCCCTTCCCCTGACGTAATCCTCTGCCCTTCCCCTGACGTAATCCTCTGCCCTTCCCCTGACGTAATCCTCTGCCCTTCCCCTGACGTAATCCTCTGCCCTTCCCCTGACGTAATCCTCTGCCCTTCCCCTGACGTAATCCTCTGCCCTTCCCCTGACGTAATCCTCTGCCCTTCCCCCGGCGTAATCCTGCACCCTTCCCCCGGCGTAATCCTCCGGCCTTCCCCCGGCGTAATCCTCCGGCCTTCCCCCGGCGTAATTCTCCGGCCTTCCCCCGGCGTAATTCTCCGGCCTTCCCCCGGCGTAATTCTCCGGCCTTCCCCCGGCGTAATTCTCCGGCCTTCCCCCGGCGTAATTCTCCGGCCTTCCCCCGGCGTAATTCTCCGGCCTTCCCCCGGCGTAATCCTCCGGCCTTCCCCCGGCGTAATCCTCCGGCCTTCCCCCGGCGTAATCCTCCGGCCTTCCCCCGGCGTAATCCTCCGGCCTTCCCCCGGCGTAATCCTCCGGCCTTCCCCCGGCGTAATCCTCCGGCCTTCCCCCGGCGTAATCCTCCGGCCTTCCCCCGGCGTAATCCTCCGGACTTCCCCCGGCGTAATCCTCCGGACTTCCCCCGGCGTAATCCTCCGGCCTTCCCCCGGCGTAATCCTCCGGCCTTCCCCCGGCGTAATCCTCCGGCCTTCCCCCGGCGTAATCCTCCGGCCTTCCCCCGGCGTAATCCTCCGGCCTTCCCCCGGCGTAATCCTCCGGCCTTCCCCCGGCGTAATCCTCCGGCCTTCCCCCGGCGTAATCCTCCGGCCTTCCCCCGGCGTAATCCTCCGGCCTTCCCCCGGCGTAATCCTCCGGCCTTCCCCCGGCGTAATCCTCCGGCCTTCCCCCGGCGTAATCCTCCGGCCTTCCCCCGGCGTAATCCTCCGGCCTTCCCCCGGCGTAATCCTCCGGCCTTCCCCCGGCGTAATCCTCCGGCCTTCCCCCGGCGTAATCCTCCGGCCTTCCCCCGGCGTAATCCTCCGGCCTTCCCCCGGCGTAATCCTCCGGCTTTCCCCCCGCGTAAGCCTCCCCCCCGCCCAAGCCTCCGCCCCTCCCCCCCGCCCCAAGCCTCCCCCCCGCCCAAGCCTCCGCCCCTCCCCCCGCCCAAGCCTTCGCCCCTCCCCCCCGCCCAAGCCTCCCCCGCCCAAGCCTCCGCCCCTCCCCCCCGCCCAAGCCTCCGCCCAAGCCTCCGCCCCCCGCCCAAGCCTCCGCCCCCCGCCCAAGCCTCCGCCCCTCTCCCCCGCCAAAGCCTCCGCCCCTCCCCTACCGGCCCAAGCCTCCGCCCCTCCGCCGGCCCAAGCCTCCGCCCCTCCGCCGGCCCAAGCCTCCGCCCCTCCGCCGGCCCAAGCCTCCGCCCCTCCGCCGGCCCAAGCCTCCGCCCCTCCGCCGGCCCAAGCCTCCGCCCCTCCGCCGGACCAAGCCTCCGCCCCTCCGCCGGCCCAAGCCTCCGCCCCTCCGCCGGCCCAAGCCTCCGCCCCTCCGCCGGCCCAAGCCTCCGCCCCTCCGCCGGCCCAAGCCTCCGCCCCTCCGCCGGCCCAAGCCTCCGCCCCTCCGCCGGCCCAAGCCTCCGCCCCTCCGCCGGCCCAAGCCTCCGCCCCTCCGCCGGCCCAAGCCTCCGCCCCTCCGCCGGCCCAAGCCTCCGCCCCTCCGCCGGCCCAAGCCTCCGCCCCTCCGCCGGCCCAAGCCTCCGCCCCTCCGCCGGCCCAAGCCTCCGCCCCTCCGCCGGCCCAAGCCTCCGCCCCTCCGCCGGCCCAAGCCTCCGCCCCTCCGCCGGCCCAAGCCTCCGCCCCTCCGCCGGCCCAAGCCTCCGCCCCTCCGCCGGCCCAAGCCTCCGCCCCTCCGCCGGCCCAAGCCTCCGCCCCTCCGCCGGCCCAAGCCTCTGCCCCTCCGCCGGCCCAAGCCTCTGCCCCTCCGCCGGCCCAAGCCTCTGCCCCTCCGCCGGCCCAAGCCTCTGCCCCTCCGCCGGCCCAAGCCTCTGCCCCTCCGCCGGCCCAAGCCTCTGCCCCTCCGCCGGCCCAAGCCTCTGCCCCTCCGCCGGCCCAAGCCTCTGCCCCTCCGCCGGCCCAAGCCTCTGCCCCTCCGCCGGCCCAAGCCTCTGCCCCTCCGCCGGCCCAAGCCTCTGCCCCTCCGCCGGCCCAAGCCTCCGCCCCTCCGCCGGCCCAAGCCTCCGCCCCTCCGCCGGCGAAACTATGCCAGCTCTCACATCTCTTTGCGTTAGGCAAAGCTGATCAGTTTTTCAGGGATTGAGGTTGTCTGTTTTCCGTTCATGTGATGTCTTTGATGTTGGCATTAACCCTTTACGGCTCCATTTCTTTCTTTATAGAAAAAAAGTAAAGACCATTTTGGTTTGGAGGGAGATGAAGAATCGACTATGCTGGAGGATTCCGTATCACCCAAGAAGTAAGATGCTCTGATGACTTACAGTGTTTCATTTCTGGGCTACTTCATGGGAGACTGGGGGAGGGGCTTCTAATGTTGTGCCACTTCTGGGGTGTCTTATGGGTAATCAGAGGGAGGGGCTTCTTATGTCACATCCGGGCTGCCTGATGGGTAATCAGAGGGAGAGGCTTCTAATGTCACTTCCGGGCTGTCTGATGGGAGATCAGAGGGAGGGGCTTCTAATGTCACTTCCGGGCTGTCTGATGGGAGATCAGAGGGAGGGGCTTCTAATGTCACTTCTGGGCTGCCTGATGGGAGATCAGAGGAAGGGGCTTCTAATGTCAGTCCCGGGCTGTCTTCTTGGAGATCAGAGGGAGGGGCTTCTAATGTCAGTCCCGGGCTGTCTTCTTGGAGATCAGAGGGAGGGGCTTCTAATGTCACTTCCGGGCTGCCTGATGGGAGATCAGAGGGAGGGGCTTCTAATGTCAGTCCCGGGCTGTCTTCTGGGAGATCAGAGGGAGGTGCTTCTAATGTCACTTCTGGGCTGTCTGATGGGAGATCAGAGGGAGGGGCTTCTAATGTCACTTCTGGGCTGTCTGATGGGAGATCAGAGGGAGGGGCTTCTAATGTCACTTCTGGGCTGTCTGATGGGAGATCAGAGGGAGGGGCTTCTAATGTCACTTCCGGGCTGCCTGATGGGAGATCAGAGGGAGAGGCTTCTAATGTCACTTCCGGGCTGTCTGATGGGAGATCAGAGGGAGGGGCATCTAATGTTTTGTCACTTCCGGGCTGTCTGATGAGAGATCAGAGGGAGGGGCTTCTAATGTTGTCACTTCTTGGCTGCATGATGGGAGATCAGAGGGAGGGGCATCTAATGTTTTGTCACTTCCGCGCTCATTTCTTGGAGATCAGAGGGAGGGGCTTCTAATGTTATGTCACTTCCTTGTCTCATGAGACAATTACTCTTTCACAGTACAATAAGGTATTGTCACACTGGTTTCCTATCTGCTGTATGTCACTATACATTCCCCTCTGTGACTTGCCCAGGTCAGCCTTCAGTATTGCCCGACACAGGTGACGTTATGCTAGTAATAATGATCTTGCCTTGCTATTTTCCATGTGTGGATGTCATTGCATGTCCTGCGCTGAGCTTCACTATTCTCCATCCTCTCTCGCAGGTCCACCCTCCTCCAGCAACAGTTCAACACGGTGGGAAAGGTGGAACATGGGTCGGTGGCTCTTCCGGCAATCATGCGATCTGGGGCTGGAGGTCCTGAGAATTTCCAGGTTGGATCCATGCCTCAGGCGCAGCAGCAGATCACCAGCGGACAGATGCACTGGGGACACATGCCACCGCTGGTAAGGCGCACCACTGTCTCAGACTGGAGGGTTCCTCACTTTGTGACCACCTCTTTGTCAATTATTGTAGGTCGTCCAGCTTTCTGTAGTGTTGGTACCACCTACCTGAAATCAATCAGCCTGTCCCATTGTCCTCCATGTCTTCTCCTCACCGTTCCTTATCACCAGCCTGTCCTATGGTCCTCCATGTCTTCTCCTCACCATTCCTCATCTCCAGCCTGTCCTATGGTCCTCCATGTCTTCTCCTCACCGTTCCTTATCACCAGCCTGTCCTATGGTCCTCCATGTCTTCTCCTCACCATTCCTCATCTCCAGCCTGTCCTATGGTCCTCCATGTCTTCTCCTCACCATTCCTTATCACCAGCCTGTCCCGTTGTCCTCCATGTCTTCTCCTCACCATTCCTTATCACCAGCCTGTCCCATTGTCCTCCATGTCTTCTCTTCACCGTTCCTTATCACCAGCCTGTCCTATGGTCCTCCATGTCTTCTCCTCACCATTCCTCATCTCCAGCCTGTCCTATGGTCCTCCATGTCTTCTCCTCACCATTCCTTATCACCATCCTGTCCCGTTGTCCTCCATGTCTTCTCCTCACCATTCCTTATCACCAGCCTGTCCCATTGTCCTCCATGTCTTCTCTTCACCATTCCTTATCACCAGCCTGTCCTATGGTCCTCCATGTCTTCTCCTCGCCATTCCTTATCACTAGCCTGTCCCATAGTCCTCCATGTTTTCTCCTCACCATTCCTTATCACCAGCCTGTCCCGTTGTCCTCCATGTCTTCTACTCACCATTCCTTATCACCAGCCTTGTCCTATTGTCCTCCATGTCTTCTACTCACCATTCCTTATCACCAGCCTTGTCCTATTGTCCTCCATGTCTTCTCCTCACCATTCCTTATCACCAGCCTGTCCTATGGTCCTCCATGTCTTCTCCTCACCATTCCTTTTCACCAGCCTGTCCTATGGTCCTCCATGTCTTCTCCTCGCCATTCCTTATCACTAGCCTGTCCCATAGTCCTCCATATTTTCTCCTCACTATTCCTTATCACCAGCCTGTCCCGTTGTCCTCCATGTCTTCTCACCATTCCTTATCACCAGCCTTGCCCTATTGTCCTCCATGTCTTCTCCTCACCGTTCCTTATCACCAGCCTGTCCTCCATGTCTTCTCCTCCCCATTCCTTATCACCAGCCTGTCCCGTTGTCCTCCATGTCTTCTAATCACCATTCCTTATCACCAGCCTTGTCCTATGGTCCTCCATGTCTTCTCCTCACCGTTCCTTATCACCAGCCTGTCCTCCATGTCTTCTCCTCACCATTCCTTATCACCAGTTTGTCCCATGGTCCTCCATGTCTTCTCCTCACCATTCCTTATCACCAGCCTGTCCCATTG
Source organism: Hyperolius riggenbachi (assembly GCF_040937935.1). Lineage (NCBI taxonomy): Eukaryota > Metazoa > Chordata > Amphibia > Anura > Hyperoliidae > Hyperolius > Hyperolius riggenbachi. The sequence continues at coordinate 688,723,145 of NC_090646.1, read as the reverse complement.
TCCTCCATGTCTTCTCACCGTTCCTTATCACCAGCCTGTCCTTTGGTCCTCCATGTCTTCTCATCATCGTTCCTTCTCACCAGCCTGTCCTATGGTCCTCCATTCCTTATCCCCAGCCTGTCCTATGGTCCTCCATGTCTTCTCATCACCATTCCTTATCCCCAGCCTGTCCCGTTGTCCACCATGTCTTCTCCTCACGGTTCCTTATCACCAGCCTATCCCATTGTCCTCCATGTCTTCTCCTCACCATTCCTTATCATCAGCCTGTCCTAATGTCCTCCATGTCTTCTCCTCACCATTCCTTATCATCAGCCTGTCCTAATGTCCTCCATGTCTTCTCCTCACCATTCCTTATCACCAGCCTTTCCTATGGTCCTCCATGTCTTCTCCTCACCATTCCTTATTACCAGCCTGTCCCATGGCCCTCCGTCTTCTCCTCACCATTCAGTATCTCCAGCCTATATCCCATGGTCCTCCATGTCTTCTCCTCACCATTCCTTATCACCAGCCTGTCCTATTGTCCTCCATTCCTTATCCCCAGCTTGTCCTATGGTCCTCCATGTCTTCTCCTCACCGTTCCTTATCACCAGCCTGTCCCATGGCCCTCCATGTCTTCTCCTCACCATTCCTTATCAGCAGCCTTTCCTATGGTCCTCCATGTCCTCTCACCATTCCTTATCACCAGTCTGTGCTATGGTCCTCCATGTCTTCTCCTCACCATTCAGTATCACCAGTCTGTCCTATGGTCCTCCATGTCTTCTCCTCACCATTCAGTATCACCAGCCTGTCCCATGGCCCTCCATGTCTTCTCCTCACCATTCAGTATCTCCAGCCTATATCCCATGGTCCTCCATGTCTTCTCCTCACCATTCCTTATCATCAGCCTGTCCTAATGTCATCCATGTCTTCTCCTCACCATTCCTTATCACCAGCCTGTCCCATGGCCCTCCTTTTCTCCTCACCATTCAGTATCTCCAGGCTATATCCCATGGTCCTCCATGTCTTCTCCTCACCATTCCTTATCATCAGCCTGTCCTAATGTCATCCATGTCTTCTCCTCACCATTCCTTATCACCAGCCTGTTCCATGGCCCTCCATTTCTTTTCACCATTCAGTATCTCCAGCCTATATCCCATGGTCATCCATGTCTTCTCACCTTACCTTATCTCCAGTCCAGAGAAAAGCCTCACAATGATCATGGCTGCTCTCTTCTTGCAGACCTCAGCCCAGCAGGCTCTGACCGGTACTATAAACTCCAGCATGAATGCCGTGAATGCAGCACAGGCCACCCTCGATGACTTTGATACTCTTCCACCCCTCGGGCAAGATGCGGTGAGTACAATGCAAGGTGTAACACCATCGCAATGTCCCCAGACACTGGCCTGACACACAGATTATCACCATTACAGGCAGCCAAGGCCTGGAGGAAGAACAAGATGGATGAATCCAAACACGAGATCCATTCACAGGTAGATGCCATCACAGCCGGTACCGCCTCCGTGGTGAACCTGACTGCAGGTAAGCACAAGGTAGATGGTGGGCTGACTGGGAATGGCTGGTGGGTTTTAGAGGAGGATTTTCCTTGCTGAGCCTATAACATCTGGTGTGTCATTGGGGGAGGATTTCCCTTGTTGAGCCTATTGGCTGGTGGTTTATCAGGGGTTGGGTTCCCTTACGATATAACATCTGGTGAGTCCTCGGGGAGGGGTTTCGTTGCTGAGCCTATAACGGCTGGTGGGTCCTCTGGGGAGGGTTTTCCTTGCTGGCTCTCTAATGTCTGGTGGTTCCTCAAAGGAAGGGTCCCCTGGCTGAGCCTATAACGTCTGATGCGTGCTTGGGGGAAGGTTTCCCTGGCTGAGCCTATAACGTCTGATGCGTGCTTGGGGGATGGGTCCCCTGGCTGAGCCTATAATGTCTGGTGCGTGCTTGGGGGAAGGGTCCCCTGGCTGAGCCTATAATGGCTGGTGGGTTATGAGGTGAGGGGTTCCCTGACTGAGCTTATAACATCTAGTGGGTCCTAGGGGTGTGGTTCCCTGGCTGAGCTTATAATGGCTGGTGGATCATTGGGGCGGGGTTCCCTGGAAGAGCCTGTAATGTCTGGTGGTTCCTCGGGGGAGGGGTCCCCTGGCTGAGCCTATAACGTCTGATGCGTGCTTGGGGGAAGGTTTCCCTGGCTGAGCCTATAATGTCTGGTGCGTGCTTGGGGGAAGGGTCCCCTGGCTGAGCCTATAATGTCTGATGCAGGTTTGGGGGGAATGATTCCCTGGCTGAGCCTATAGTTGGCTGGTGAGTCCTAGGCGGAATGGTTCCCTGGCTAAGCCTATAATGGCTGGTGGGTTATGAGGTGAGGGGTTCCCTGACTGAGCTTATAACATCTAGTGGGTCCTAGGGGTGTGGTTCCCTGGCTGAGCTTATAATGGCTGGTGGATCATTGGGGCGGGGTTCCCTGGAAGAGCCTGTAATGTCTGGTGGTTCCTCGGAGGAGGGGTTCCCTGGAAGAGCCTATAACGTCTGGTGCGTGCTTGGGGGAAGGTTTCCCTGGCTGAGCCTATAACGTCTGGTGCATGCTTGGGGGAAGGTTTCCCTGGCTGAGCCTATAACGTCTGGTGCGTGCTTGGGGGAAGGTTTCCCTGGCTGAGCCTATAACGTCTGGTGCATGCTTGGGGGAATGATTCCCTGGCTGAGCCTATAACGTCTGGTGCATGCTTGGGGGAAGGTTTCCCTGGCTGAGCCTATAACGTCTGGTGCATGCTTGGGGGAAGGTTTCCCTGGCTGAGCCTATAGTTGACTGGTGAGTCCTAGGCGGAATGGTTCCCTGGCTAAGCCTATAATGGCTGGTGGGTTATGAGGTGAGGGGTTCCCTGACTGAGCTTATAACATCTAGTGGGTCCTAGGGGTGTGGTTCCCTGGCTGAGCTTATAATGGCTGGTGGATCATTGGGGCGGGGTTCCCTGGAAGAGCCTGTAATGTCTGGTGGTTCCTCGGAGGAGGGGTTCCCTGGAAGAGCCTATAACGTCTGGTGCATGCTTGGGGGAAGGTTTCCCTGGCTGAGCCTATAATGTCTGGTGCATGCTTGGGGGAAGGTTTCCCTGGCTGAGCCTATAATGTCTGATGCGTGCTTGGGGGAAGTTTTCCCTGGCTGAGCCTATAACGTCTGGTGCATGCTTGGGGGAAGGTTTCCCTGGCTGAGCCTATAACGTCTGGTGCGTGCTTGGGGGAAGGTTTCCCTGGCTGAGCCTATAACGTCTGGTGCATGCTTGGGGGAATGATTCCCTGGCTGAGCCTATAACGTCTGGTGCATGCTTGGGGGAATGATTCCCTGGCTGAGCCTATAACGTCTGGTGCATGCTTGGGGGAAGGTTTCCCTGGCTGAGCCTATAACGTCTGGTGCATGCTTGGGGGAAGGTTTCCCTGGCTGAGCCTATAACGTCTGGTGCATGCTTGGGGGAAGGTTTCCCTGGCTGAGCCTATAACGTCTGGTGCATGCTTGGGGGAAGGTTTCCCTGGCTGAGCCTATAACGTCTGGTGCGTGCTTGGGGGAAGGTTTCCCTGGCTGAGCCTATAACGTCTGGTGCGTGCTTGGGGGAAGGTTTACCTGGCTGAGCCTATAACGTCTGGTGCATGCTTGGGGGAAGGTTTCCCTGGCTGAGCCTATAACGTCTGGTGCGTGCTTGGGGGAAGGTTTCCTGGCTGAGCCTATAACGTCTGGTGCATGCTTGGGGGAAGGTTTCCCTGGCTGAGCCTATAACGTCTGGTGCATGCTTGGGGGAATGATTCCCTGGCTGAGCCTATAACGTCTGGTGCATGCTTGGGGGAATGATTCCCTGGCTGAGACTATAACGTCTGGTGCATGCTTGGGGGAAGGTTTCCCTGGCTGAGCCTATAACGTCTGGTGCATGCTTGGGGGAATGATTCCCTGGCTGAGCCTATAACGTCTGGTGCATGCTTGGGGGAATGATTCCCTGGCTGAGCCTATAACGTCTGGTGCATGCTTGGGGGAAGGTTTCCCTGGCTGAGCCTATAACGTCTGGTGCGTGCTTGGGGGAATGATTCCCTGGCTGAGCCTATAACGTCTGGTGCATGCTTGGGGAAAGGTTTCCCTGGCTGAGCCTATAACGTCTGGTGCGTGCTTGGGGGAAGGTTTCCCTGGCTGAGCCTATAATGTCTGATGCGTGCTTGGGGGAAGGTTTCCCTGGCTGAGCCTATAACGTCTGGTGCATGCTTGGGGGAATGATTCCCTGGCTGAGCCTATAACGTCTGGTGCATGCTTGGGGGAAGGTTTCCCTGGCTGAGCCTATAACGTCTGGTGCATGCTTGGGGGAATGATTCCCTGGCTGAGCCTATAACGTCTGGTGCGTGCTTGGGGGAATGATTCCCTGGCTGAGCCTATAACGTCTGGTGCGTGCTTGGGGGAAGGTTTCCCTGGCTGAGCCTATAACGTCTGGTGCATGCTTGGGGGAAGGTTTCCCTGGCTGAGCCTATAATGTCTGGTGCATGCTTGGGGGAAGGTTTCCCTGGCTGAGCCTATAACGTCTGGTGCGTGCTTGGGGGAAGGTTTCCCTGGCTGAGCCTATAACGTCTGGTGCATGCTTGGGGGAAGGTTTCCCTGGCTGAGCCTATAACGTCTGGTGCATGCTTGGGGGAATGATTCCCTGGCTGAGCCTATAATGTCTGGTGCGTGCTTGGGGGAAGGTTTCCCTGGCTGAGCCTATAACGTCTGGTGCATGCTTGGGGGAAGGTTTCCCTGGCTGAGCCTATAACGTCTGGTGCATGCTTGGGGGAAGGTTTCCCTGGCTGAGCCTATAACGTCTGGTGCGTGCTTGGGGGAAGGGTCCCCTGGCTGAGCCTATAACGTCTGGTGCGTGCTTGGGGGAAGGGTCCCCTGGCTGAGCCTATAACGTCTGGTGCGTGCTTGGGGGAAGGTTTCCCTGGCTGAGCCTATAACGTCTGGTGCGTGCTTGGGGGAAGGTTTCCCTGGCTGAGCCTATAACGTCTGGTGTGTGCTTGGGGGAAGGGTCCCCTGGCTGAGCCTATAACGTCTGGTGCGTGCTTGGGGGAAGGGTCCCCTGGCTGAGCCTATAACGTCTGGTGCGTGCTTGGGGGAAGGTTTCCCTGGCTGAGCCTATAACGTCTGGTGCATGCTTGGGGGAATGATTCCCTGGCTGAGCCTATAACGTCTGGTGCATGCTTGGGGGAAGGTTTCCCTGGCTGAGCCTATAACGTCTGGTGCATGCTTGGGGGAAGGTTTCCCTGGCTGAGCCTATAACGTCTGGTGCATGCTTGGGGGAAGGTTTCCCTGGCTGAGCCTATAACGTCTGGTGCGTGCTTGGGGGAAGGTTTCCCTGGCTGAGCCTATAACGTCTGGTGCGTGCTTGGGGGAAGGTTTCCCTGGCTGAGCCTATAACGTCTGGTGCGTGCTTGGGGGAAGGGTCCCCTGGCTGAGCCTATAACGTCTGGTGCGTGCTTGGGGGAAGGGTCCCCTGGCTGAGCCTATAACGTCTGGTGCGTGCTTGGGGGAATGATTCCCTGGCTGAGCCTATAACGTCTGGTGCATGCTTGGGGGAAGGTTTCCCTGGCTGAGCCTATAACGTCTGGTGCATGCTTGGGGGAAGGTTTCCCTGGCTGAGCCTATAACGTCTGGTGCGTGCTTGGGGGAAGGGTCCCCTGGCTGAGCCTATAACGTCTGGTGCATGCTTGGGGGAAGGTTTCCCTGGCTGAGCCTATAACGTCTGGTGCGTGCTTGGGGGAATGATTCCCTGGCTGAGCCTATAACGTCTGGTGCGTGCTTGGGGGAAGGTTTCCCTGGCTGAGCCTATAACGTCTGGTGCATGCTTGGGGGAAGGTTTCCCTGGCTGAGCCTATAATGTCTGGTGCATGCTTGGGGGAAGGGTCCCCTGGCTGAGCCTATAACGTCTGATGCGTGCTTGGGGGAATGATTCCCTGTCTGAGCCTATAACGTCTGGTGCGTGCTTGGGGGAAGGATCCCCTGGCTGAGCCTATAACGTCTGGTGCATGCTTGGGGGAAGGTTTCCCTGGCTGAGCCTATAACGTCTGGTGCATGCTTGGGGGAAGGTTTCCCTGGCTGAGCCTATAATGTCTGGTGCATGCTTGGGGGAAGGTTTCCCTGGCTGAGCCTATAACGTCTGGTGCATGCTTGGGGGAATGATTCCCTGGCTGAGCCTATAACGTCTGGTGCGTGCTTGGGGGAAGGTTTCCCTGGCTGAGCCTATAACGTCTGGTGCATGCTTGGGGGAAGGTTTCCCTGGCTGAGCCTATAACGTCTGGTGCATGCTTGGGGGAATGATTCCCTGGCTGAGCCTATAACGTCTGGTGCATGCTTGGGGGAAGGTTTCCCTGGCTGAGCCTATAACGTCTGGTGCGTGCTTGGGGGAAGGTTTCCCTGGCTGAGCCTATAACGTCTGGTGCATGCTTGGGGGAAGGTTTCCCTGGCTGAGCCTATAACGTCTAGTGCATGCTTGGGGGAAGGTTTCCCTGGCTGAGCCTATAACGTCTGGTGCGTGCTTGGGGGAAGGGTCCCCTTGCTGAGCCTATAACGTCTGGTGCGTGCTTGGGGGAAGGGTCCCCTGGCTGAGCCTATAACGTCTGGTGCGTGCTTGGGGGAAGGTTTCCCTGGCTGAGCCTATAACGTCTGGTGCGTGCTTGGGGGAAGGTTTCCCTGGCTGAGCCTATAACGTCTGGTGCGTGCTTGGGGGAAGGGTCCCCTGGCTGAGCCTATAACGTCTGGTGCGTGCTTGGGGGAAGGGTCCCCTGGCTGAGCCTATAACGTCTGGTGCATGCTTGGGGGAAGGTTTCCCTGGCTGAGCCTATAACGTCTGGTGCATGCTTGGGGGAAGGTTTCCCTGGCTGAGCCTATAACGTCTGGTGCATGCTTGGGGGAAGGTTTACCTGGCTGAGCCTATAACGTCTGGTGCGTGCTTGGGGGAAGGTTTCCCTGGCTGAGCCTATAACGTCTGGTGCGTGCTTGGGGGAAGGTTTCCCTGGCTGAGCCTATAACGTCTGGTGCGTGCTTGGGGGAAGGTTTCCCTGGCTGAGCCTATAACGTCTGGTGCGTGCTTGGGGGAAGGTTTCCCTGGCTGAGCCTATAACGTCTGGTGCGTGCTTGGGGGAAGGGTCCCCTGGCTGAGCCTACAACGTCTGGTGCGTGCTTGGGGAAATGATTCCCTGGCTGAGCCTATAACGTCTGGTGCATGCTTGGGGGAAGGTTTCCCTGGCTGAGCCTATAACGTCTGGTGCATGCTTGGGGGAATGATTCCCTGGCTGAGCCTATAACGTCTGGTGCGTGCTTGGGGGAATGATTCCCTGGCTGAGCCTATAATGTCTGATGCGTGCTTGGGGGAAGGTTTCCCTGGCTGAGCCTATAACGTCTGGTGCATGCTTGGGGGAAGGTTTCCCTGGCTGAGCCTATAATGTCTGGTGCATGCTTGGGGGAAGGTTTCCCTGGCTGAGCCTATAACGTCTGGTGCATGCTTGGGGGAAGGTTTCCCTGGCTGAGCCTATAACGTCTGGTGCGTGCTTGGGGGAATGATTCCCTGGCTGAGCCTATAACGTCTGGTGCATGCTTGGGGGAAGGTTTCCCTGGCTGAGCCTATAACGTCTGGTGCATGCTTGGGGGAAGGGTCCCCTGGCTGAGCCTATAACGTCTGGTGCGTGCTTGGGGGAAGGTTTCCCTGGCTGAGCCTATAACGTCTGGTGCGTGCTTGGGGGAATGATTCCCTGGCTGAGCCTATAATGTCTGGTGCGTGCTTGGGGGAAGGTTTCCCTGGCTGAGCCTATAACGTCTAGTGCATGCTTGGAGAATGATTCCCTGGCTGAGCCTATAATGTCTGGTGCATGCTTGGGGGAATGATTCCCTGGCTGAGCCTATAACGTCTGGTGCATGCTTGGGGGAAGGTTTCCCTGGCTGAGCCTATAACGTCTGGTGCATGCTTGGGGGAAGGTTTCCCTGGCTGAGCCTATAACGTCTGGTGCATGCTTGGGGGAAGGTTTCCCTGGCTGAGCCTATAACGTCTGGTGCATGCTTGGGGGAAGGTTTCCCTGGCTGAGTCTATAACGTCTGGTGCATGCTTGGGGGAAGGTTTCCCTGGCTGAGCCTATAACGTCTGGTGCATGCTTGGGGGAAGGTTTCCCTGGCTGAGCCTATAACGTCTGGTGCGTGCTTGGGGGAAGGGTCCCCTGGCTGAGCCTATAACGTCTGGTGCGTGCTTGGGGAAGGTTTCCCTGGCTGAGCCTATAACGTCTGGTGCGTGCTTGAGGGAAGGTTTACCTGGCTGAGCCTATAACGTCTGGTGCATGCTTGGGGGAATGATTCCCTGGCTGAGCCTATAACGTCTGGTGCATGCTTGGGGGAAGGTTTCCCTGGCTGAGCCTATAACGTCTGGTGCATGCTTGGGGGAAGGTTTCCCTGGCTGAGCCTATAACGTCTGGTGCATGCTTGGGGGAAGGTTTCCCTGGCTGAGCCTATAACGTCTGGTGCATGCTTGGGGGAATGATTCCCTGGCTGAGCCTATAACGTCTGGTGCATGCTTGGGGGAAGGTTTCCCTGGCTGAGCCTATAACGTCTGGTGCATGCTTGGGGGAAGGTTTCCCTGGCTGAGCCTATAACGTCTGGTGCATGCTTGGGGGAAGGTTTCCCTGGCTGAGCCTATAACGTCTGGTGCGTGCTTGGGGGAAGGTTTCCCTGGCTGAGCCTATAACGTCTGGTGCATGCTTGGGGGAAGGGTCCCCTGGCTGAGCCTACAACGTCTGGTGCGTGCTTGGGGGAATGATTCCCTGGCTGAGCCTATAACGTCTGGTGCATGCTTGGGGGAAGGTTTCCCTGGCTGAGCCTATAACGTCTGGTGCATGCTTGGGGGAATGATTCCCTGGCTGAGCCTATAACGTCTGGTGCGTGCTTGGGGGAATGATTCCCTGGCTGAGCCTATAATGTCTGATGCGTGCTTGGGGGAAGGTTTCCCTGGCTGAGCCTATAACGTCTGGTGCATGCTTGGGGGAAGGTTTCCCTGGCTGAGCCTATAATGTCTGGTGCATGCTTGGGGGAAGGTTTCCCTGGCTGAGCCTATAACGTCTGGTGCATGCTTGGGGGAAGGTTTCCCTGGCTGAGCCTATAACGTCTGGTGCGTGCTTGGGGGAATGATTCCCTGGCTGAGCCTATAACGTCTGGTGCATGCTTGGGGGAAGGTTTCCCTGGCTGAGCCTATAACGTCTGGTGCATGCTTGGGGGAAGGGTCCCCTGGCTGAGCCTATAACGTCTGGTGCGTGCTTGGGGGAAGGTTTCCCTGGCTGAGCCTATAACGTCTGGTGCGTGCTTGGGGGAATGATTCCCTGGCTGAGCCTATAATGTCTGGTGCGTGCTTGGGGGAAGGTTTCCCTGGCTGAGCCTATAACGTCTGGTGCGTGCTTGGGGGAATGATTCCCTGGCTGAGCCTATAACGTCTGGTGCATGCTTGGGGGAATGATTCCCTGGCTGAGCCTATAACATCTGGTGCGTGCTTGGGGGAAGGTTTCCCTGGCTGAGCCTATAACGTCTAGTGCATGCTTGGAGAATGATTCCCTGGCTGAGCCTATAATGTCTGGTGCATGCTTGGGGGAATGATTCCCTGGCTGAGCCTATAACGTCTGGTGCATGCTTGGGGGAAGGTTTCCCTGGCTGAGCCTATAACGTCTGGTGCATGCTTGGGGGAAGGTTTCCCTGGCTGAGCCTATAACGTCTGGTGCATGCTTGGGGGAAGGTTTCCCTGGCTGAGCCTATAACGTCTGGTGCATGCTTGGGGGAAGGTTTCCCTGGCTGAGCCTATAACGTCTGGTGCGTGCTTGGGGGAAGGGTCCCCTGGCTGAGCCTATAACGTCTGGTGCGTGCTTGGGGAAGGTTTCCCTGGCTGAGCCTATAACGTCTGGTGCGTGCTTGGGGGAAGGTTTCCCTGGCTGAGCCTATAACGTCTGGTGCATGCTTGGGGGAATGATTCCCTGGCTGAGCCTATAACGTCTGGTGCATGCTTGGGGGAAGGTTTCCCTGGCTGAGCCTATAACGTCTGGTGCATGCTTGGGGGAAGGTTTCCCTGGCTGAGCCTATAACGTCTGGTGCATGCTTGGGGGAAGGTTTCCCTGGCTGAGCCTATAACGTCTGGTGCATGCTTGGGGGAATGATTCCCTGGCTGAGCCTATAACGTCTGGTGCATGCTTGGGGGAAGGTTTCCCTGGCTGAGCCTATAACGTCTGGTGCGTGCTTGGGGGAATGATTCCCTGGCTGAGCCTATAACGTCTGGTGCATGCTTGGGGGAAGGTTTCCCTGGCTGAGCCTATAACGTCTGGTGCATGCTTGGGGGAAGGTTTCCTTGGCTGAGCCTATAACGTCTGGTGCATGCTTGGGGGAAGGTTTCCCTGGCTGAGCCTATAACGTCTGGTGCATGCTTGGGGGAAGGTTTCCCTGGCTGAGCCTATAACGTCTGGTGCGTGCTTGGGGGAAGGTTTCCCTGGCTGAGCCTATAACGTCTGGTGCGTGCTTGGGGGAAGGTTTCCCTGGCTGAGCCTATAATGTCTGGTGCGTGCTTGGGGGAAGGTTTCCCTGGCTGAGCCTATAACGTCTGGTGCATGCTTGGGGGAATGATTCCCTGGCTGAGCCTATAACGTCTGGTGCATGCTTGGGGGAAGGTTTCCCTGGCTGAGCCTATAACGTCTGGTGCGTGCTTGGGGGAATGATTCCCTGGCTGAGCCTATAACGTCTGGTGCATGCTTGGGGGAAGGTTTCCCTGGCTGAGCCTATAACGTCTGGTGCATGCTTGGGGGAAGGTTTCCCTGGCTGTGCCTATAACGTCTGGTGCATGCTTGGGGGAAGGTTTCCCTGGCTGAGCCTATAACGTCTGGTGCGTGCTTGGTGGAAGGGTCCCCTGGCTGAGCCTATAACGTCTGGTGCGTGCTTGGGGGAAGGTTTCCCTGGCTGAGCCTATAACGTCTGGTGCGTGCTTGGGGGAAGGTTTCCCTGTCTGAGCCTATAACGTCTGGTGCATGCTTGGGGGAAGGGTCCCCTGGCTGAGCCTATAATGTCTGGTGCGTGCTTGGGGGAAGGTTTCCCTGTCTGAGCCTATAACGTCTGGTGCATGCTTGGGGGAATGATTCCCTGGCTGAGCCTATAACGTCTGGTGCATGCTTGGGGGAAGGTTTCCCTGGCTGAGCCTATAATGTCTGGTGCATGCTTGGGGGAAGGTTTCCCTGGCTGAGCCTATAACGTCTGGTGCATGCTTGGGGGAAGGTTTCCCTGGCTGAGCCTATAACGTCTGGTGCATGCTTGGGGGAAGGTTTCCCTGGCTGAGCCTATAACGTCTGGTGCATGCTTGGGGGAAGGTTTCCCTGGCTGAGCCTATAACGTCTGGTGCATGCTTGGGGGAAGGTTTCCCTGGCTGAGCCTATAACGTCTGGTGCATGCTTGGGGGAAGGTTTCCCTGGCTGAGCCTATAACGTCTGGTGCATGCTTGGGGGAAGGTTTCCCTGGCTGAGCCTATAACGTCTGGTGCATGCTTGGGGGAAGGTTTCCCTGGCTGAGCCTATAACGTCTGGTGTGTGCTTGGGGGAAGGTTTCCCTGGCTGAGCCTATAACGTCTGGTGCGTGCTTGGGGGAAGGGTCCCCTGGCTGAGCCTATAACGTCTGGTGCGTGCTTGGAGAAGGTTTCCCTGGCTGAGCCTATAACGTCTGGTGCATGCTTGGGGGAAGGTTTCCCTGGCTGAGCCTATAACGTCTGGTGCATGCTTGGGGGAAGGTTTCCCTGGCTAAGCCTATAACGTCTGGTGCGTGCTTGGGGGAAGGTTTCCCTGGCTGAGCCTATAATGTCTGGTGCATGCTTGGGGGAAGGGTCCCCTGGCTGAGCCTATAACGTCTGGTGCATGCTTGGGGGAAGGTTTCCCTGGCTGAGCCTATAACGTCTGGTGCATGCTTGGGGGAAGTTTTCCCTGGCTGAGCCTATAACGTCTGGTGCATGCTTGGGGGAAGGTTTCCCTGGCTGAGCCTATAACATCTGGTGCATGCTTGGGGGAAGGTTTCCCTGGCTGAGCCTATAACGTCTGGTGCATGCTTGGGGGAAGGTTTCCCTGGCTGAGCCTATAACGTCTGGTGCATGCTTGGGGGAAGGTTTCCCTGGCTGAGCCTATAACGTCTGGTGCATGCTTGGGGGAAGGTTTCCCTGGCTGAGCCTATAACGTCTGGTGCGTGCTTGGGGGAATGATTCCCTGGCTGAGCCTATAACGTCTGGTGCGTGCTTGGGGGAAGGTTTCCCTGGCTGAGCCTATAACGTCTGGTGCATGCTTGGGGGAAGGTTTCCCTGGCTGAGCCTATAACGTCTGGTGCGTGCTTGGGGGAAGGGTCCCCTGGCTGAGCCTATAACGTCTGGTGCGTGCTTGGGGGAAGGTTTCCCTGGCTGAGCCTATAACGTCTGGTGCATGCTTGGGGGAAGGGTCCCCTGGCTGAGCCTATAACGTCTGGTGCATGCTTGGGGGAAGGGTCCCCTGGCTGAGCCTATAACGTCTGGTGCGTGCTTGGGGGAAGGTTTCCCTGGCTGAGCCTATAACGTCTGGTGCGTGCTTGGGGGAAGGGTCCCCTGGCTGAGCCTATAACGTCTGGTGCATGCTTGGGGGAAGGGTCCCCTGGCTGAGCCTATAACGTCTGGTGCGTGCTTGGGGGAAGGTTTCCCTGGCTGAGCCTATAACGTCTGGTGCGTGCTTGGGGGAAGGCTTCCCTGGCTGAGCCTATAACGTCTGGTGCATGCTTGGGGGAAGGTTTCCCTGGCTGAGCCTATAACGTCTGGTGCATGCTTGGGGGAAGGTTTCCCTGGCTGAGCCTATAACGTCTGGTGCATGCTTGGGGGAATGATTCCCTGGCTGAGCCTATAACGTCTGGTGCATGCTTGGGGGAATGATTCCCTGGCTGAGCCTATAACGTCTGGTGCATGCTTGGGGGAATGATTCCCTGGCTGAGCCTATAACGTCTGGTGCATACTTGGGGGAATGATTCCCTGGCTGAGCCTATAATGTCTGGTGCATGCTTGGGGGAATGATTCCCTGGCTGAGCCTATAACGTCTGGTGCGTGCTTGGGGGAAGGTTTCCCTGGCTGAGCCTATAACGTCTGGTGCATGCTTGGGGGAAGGTTTCCCTGGCTGAGCCTATAACGTCTGGTGCGTGCTTGGGGGAAGGTTTCCCTGGCTGAGCCTATAACGTCTGGTGCGTGCTTGGGGGAAGGCTTCCCTGGCTGAGCCTATAACGTCTGGTGCGTGCTTGGGGGAAGGGTCCCCTGGCTGAGCCTATAACGTCTGGTGCATGCTTGGGGGAAGGTTTCCCTGGCTGAGCCTATAACGTCTGGTGCGTGCTTGGGGGAAGGTTTCCCTGGCTGAGCCTATAACGTCTGGTGCATGCTTGGGGGAAGGTTTCCCTGGCTGAGCCTATAACGTCTGGTGCGTGCTTGGGGGAAGGTTTCCCTGGCTGAGCCTATAACGTCTGGTGCATGCTTGGGGGAATGATTCCCTGGCTGAGCCTATAACGTCTGGTGCATGCTTGGGGGAAGGTTTCCCTGGCTGAGCCTATAACGTCTGGTGCATGCTTGGGGGAATGATTCCCTGGCTGAGCCTATAACGTCTGGTGCGTGCTTGGGGGAATGATTCCCTGGCTGAGCCTATAACGTCTGGTGCATACTTGGGGGAATGATTCCCTGGCTGAGCCTATAATGTCTGGTGCATGCTTGGGGGAAGGTTTCCCTGGCTGAGCCTATAACGTCTGGTGCATGCTTGGGGGAATGATTCCCTGGCTGAGCCTATAACGTCTGGTGCATGCTTGGGGGAATGATTCCCTGGCTGAGCCTATAACGTCTGGTGCATACTTGGGGGAATGATTCCCTGGCTGAGCCTATAATGTCTGGTGCATGCTTGGGGGAAGGTTTCCCTGGCTGAGCCTATAACGTCTGGTGCATGCTTGGGGGAATGATTCCCTGGCTGAGCCTATAACGTCTGGTGCATGCTTGGGGGAAGGTTTCCCTGGCTGAGCCTATAACGTCTGGTGCATGCTTGGGGGAATGATTCCCTGGCTGAGCCTATAACGTCTGGTGCATACTTGGGGGAATGATTCCCTGGCTGAGCCTATAATGTCTGGTGCATGCTTGGGGGAAGGTTTCCCTGGCTGAGCCTATAACGTCTGGTGCATGCTTGGGGGAATGATTCCCTGGCTGAGCCTATAACGTCTGGTGCATGCTTGGGAGAAGGTTTCCCTGGCTGAGCCTATAACGTCTGGTGCATGCTTGGGGGAATGATTCCCTGGCTGAGCCTATAACGTCTGGTGCGTGCTTGGGGGAAGGTTTCCCTGGCTGAGCCTATAACGTCTGGTGCATGCTTGGGGGAATGATTCCCTGGCTGAGCCTATAGTTGGCTGGTGAGTCCTAGGCGGAATGGTTCCCTGGCTAAGCCTATAATGGCTGGTGGGTTATGAGGTGAGGGGTTCCCTGACTGAGCTAATAACATCTAGTGGGTCCTAGGGGTGTGGTTCCCTGGCTGAGCTTATAATGGCTGGTGGATCATTGGGGCGGGGTTCCCTGGAAGAGCCTGTAATGTCTGGTGGTTCCTCGGAGGAGGGGTTCCCTGGAAGAGCCTAAATCCTCTTGTGGGTCATGAGGGAGGGGTTCCTGTGAGCCTGAATCAGAACCTTTCAGCCCCATCAAAAACTCTGGTGGAGCAGTGATTCTCTGTGGATGTTACATATAGACTGGATGTGTGTTCCAGGTGACCCCGCGGACACGGATTACACGGCGGTGGGCTGTGCTGTCACCACCATCTCTTCTAACCTCACGGAGATGTCTCGTGGAGTGAAGCTGCTGGCTGCTCTGATGGAGGACGAGGGAGGAAATGGGAGGCAGCTCCTACATGCAGCCAAAAACCTGGCTGGGGCCGTATCTGACCTGCTGAAGACTGCCCAGCCGGCCAGCACTGAGGTGAGTATAACTGCCTGTCTGGTGCTATCCTTACTACTTATTTGAGATCAGCTCTGGCCATGGGACACACCCCACCTCTCTAACTTCCGGTCACAAAATAGCTGTGGCGAGTGCTAATCTCAAAGTATAGCTCAACTGACGTGATATGAAATAAACATGGGTACAGTATAGTACCTGAGCTGACATGTGACATGATGAGATAGACATGGATACATATAGTACCTGAGCTGACATGTGACATGATGAGATAGACATGGGTACATATAGTACCTGAGCTGACATGTGACATGATGAGATAAACATGGGTACATATAGCACCTGAGCTGACATGTGACATGATGGGATAAACATGGGTACATATAGTACCTGAGCTGACATGTGACATGATGAGATAAACATGGGTACATATAGTACCTAAGCTGACATGTGACATGATGAGATAAACATGGGTACATATAGTACCTAAGCTGACATGTGACATAATGAGATAAACATGGGTACATATAGTACCTGAGCTGACATGTGACATGATAGGATAAACATGGGTACATATAGTACCTGAGCTGACATGTGACATGATGAGATAAACATGGGTACATATAGTACCTGAGCTGGCATGATGAGAAAAACATGGGTACATATAGTACCTGAGCTGACATGTGGCATGATAGGATAAACATGGGTACATATAGTACCTGAGCTGACATGTGACATGATAGGATAAACATGGGTACATATAGTACCTGAGCTGACATGTGACATGATAGGATAAACATGGGTACATATAGTACCTGAGCTGACATGTGACATGATAGGATAAACATGGGTACATATAGTACCTGAGCTGACATGTGACATGATGAGATAAACATGGGTACATATAGTACCTGAGCTGACATGTGACATAATGAGATAAACATGGGTACATATAGTACCTGAGCTGACATGTGACATGATGAGATAGACATGGGTACATATAGTACCTGAGCTGACGTGTGACATGATGGGATAAACATGGGTACATATAGTACCTGAGCTGACATGTGACATGATAGGATAAACATGGGTACATATAGTACCTGAGCTGACATGTGACATGATAGGATAAACATGGGTACATATAGTACCTGAGCTGACATGTGACATGATAGGATAAACATGGGTACATATAGTACCTGAGCTGACATGTGACATGATAGGATAAACATGGGTACATATAGTACCTGAGCTGACATGTGACATGATGAGATAAACATGGATACATATAGTACCTGAGCTGACATGTGGCATGATGAGATAAACATGGGTACATATAGTACCTGAGCTGACATGTGACATAATGAGATAAACATGGGTACATATAGTACCTGAGCTAACATGTGACATGATAGGATAAACATGGGTACATATAGTGCCTGAGCTGATGTGACATGATGGGAAAAACATGGGTACATATAGTACCTGAGCTGACATGTGACATGATGAGATAAACATGGGTACATATAGTACCTGAGCTGACATGTGACATAATGAGATAAACATGGGTACATATAGTACCTGAGCTAACATGTGACATGATAGGATAAACATGGGTACATATAGTGCCTGAGCTGATGTGACATGATGGGAAAAACATGGGTACATATAGTACCTGACCTGACATGTGACATGATGAGATAAACATGGGTACATATAGTGCCTGAGCTGACATGTGACATGATGAGATAAACATGGGTACATATAGTACCTGAGCTGACATGTGACATAATGAGATAAACATGGGTACATATAGTACCTGAGCTGACATGTGACATGATAGGATAAACATGGGTACATATAGTACCTGAGCTGACATGTGACATAATGAGATAAACATGGGTACATATAGTACCTGAGCTGACATGTGACATGATAGGATAAACATGGGTACATATAGTACCTGAGCTGACATGTGACATGATGAGATAAACATGGGTACAGTATAGTACCTGAGCTGACATGTGACATGATAGGATAAACATGGGTACATATAGTACCTGAGCTGACATGTGACATGATGAGATAAACATGGGTACATATAGTACCTGAGCTGACATGTGACATGATAGGATAAACATGGGTACATATAGTACCTGAGCTGACATGTGACATGATGAGATAAACATGGGTACATATAGTACCTGAGCTGACATGTGACATGATAGGATAAACATGGGTACATATAGTACCTGAGCTGACATGTGACATGATAGGATAAACATGGGTACATATAGTACCTGAGCTGACATGTGACATAATGAGATAGACATGGGTACATATAGTACCTGAGCTGACATGTGACATGATGAGATAAACATGGGTACATATAGTGCCTGAGCTGATGTGACATGATGGGAAAAACATGGGTACAGTATAGTACCTGAGCTGACATGTGACATGATGAGATAAACATGGGTACATATAGTGCCTGAGCTGATGTGACATGATGGGAAAAACATGGGTACATATAGTACCTGAGCTGACATGTGACATGATAGGATAAACATGGGTACATATAGTGCCTGAGCTGATGTGACATGATGGGAAAAACATGGGTACAGTATAGTACCTGAGCTGACATGTGACATGATAGGATAAACATGGGTACATATAGTACCTGAGCTGACATGTGACATGATAGGATAAACATGGGTACATATAGTACCTGAGCTGACATGTGACATGATAGGATAAACATGGGTACATATAGTACCTGAGCTGACATGTGACATGATGAGATAAACATGAGTGCATATAGTACCTGAGCTGACATGTGACATAATGAGATAAACATGGGTACATATAGTACCTGAGCTGACATGTGACATGATGAGATAAACATGGGTACATATAGTGCCTGAGCTAACATGTGACATGATAGGATAAACATGGGTACATATAGTGCCTGAGCTGACATGTGGCATGATGAGATAAACATGGGTACATATAGTACCTGACCTGACATGTGACATGATGAGATAAACATGGGTACATATAGTACCTGACCTGACATGTGACATGATGAGATAAACATGGGTACATATAGTACCTGAGCTGACATGTGACATAATGAGATAAACATGGGTACATATAGTGCCTGAGCTAACATGTGACATGATAGGATAAACATGGGTACATATAGTACCTGAGCTGATGTGACATGATAGGATAAACATGGGTACATATAGTACCTGAGCTGACATGTGACATGATAGGATAAACATGGGTACATATAGTACCTGAGCTGACATGTGACATGATGAGATAAACATGGGTACAGTATAGTACCTGAGCTGACATGTGACATGATAGGATAAACATGGGTACATATAGTACCTGAGCTGACATGTGACATGATAGGATAAACATGGGTACATATAGTGCCTGAGCTGACATGTGGCATGATAGGATAAACATGGGTACATATAGTACCTGAGCTGACATGTGACATGATAGGATAAACATGGGTACATATAGTACCTGAGCTGACATGTGACATGATAGGATAAACATGGGTACATATAGTGCCTGAGCTGACATGTGGCATGATAGGATAAACATGGGTACATATAGTACCTGAGCTGACATGTGACATGATAGGATAAACATGGGTACATATAGTACCTGAGCTGACATGTGACATGATGAGATAAACATGGATACATATAGTACCTGAGCTGACATGTGACATGATGAGATAAACATGGGTACAGTATAGTACCTGAGCTGACATGTGACATGATGGGATAAACATGGGTACATATAGCACCTGAGCTGACATGTGACATGAGATAAACATGGGTACATATAGTACCTGAGCTGGCATGTGACATGATGAGATAAACATGGGTACATATAGTACCTGAGCTGGCATGTGACATGAGATAAACATGGGTACATATAGTACCTGAGCTGGCATGTGACATGATGAGATAAACATGGGTACATATAGTACCTGAGCTGACATGTGACATGAGATAAACATGGGTACATATAGTACCTGAGCTGACATGTGACATGATAGGATAAACATGGGTACATATAGTACCTGAGCTGATGTGACATGATAGGATAAACATGGGTACATATAGTGCCTGAGCTGACATGTGGCATGATAGGATAAACATGGGTACATATAGTACCTGAGCTGACATGTGACATGATAGGATAAACATGGGTACATATAGTGCCTGAGCTGACATGTGGCATGATAGGATAAACATGGGTACATATAGTACCTGAGCTGACATGTGACATGATAGGATAAACATGGGTACATATAGTACCTGAGCTGACATGTGACATGATAGGATAAACATGGGTACATATAGTACCTGAGCTGACATGTGACATGATAGGATAAACATGGGTACATATAGTACCTGAGCTGACATGTGACATGATGAGATAAACATGGGTACATATAGTACCTGAGCTGACATGTGACATGATGAGATAAACATGGGTAGATATATTACCTGAGCTGCCATGTGACATGATGGGATAAACATGGGTACATAGAGTACCTGAGCTGACATGTGACATGATGAGATAAACATGGGTACAGTATAGTACCTGAGCTGACATGTGGCATGATAGGATAAACATGGGTACATATAGTACCTGAGCTGACATGTGACATGATAGGATAAACATGGGTACATATAGTACCTGAGCTGACATGTGACATGATAGGATAAACATGGGTACATATAGTGCCTGAGCTGACATGTGGCATGATAGGATAAACATGGGTACATATAGTACCTGAGCTGACATGTGACATGATAGGATAAACATGGGTACATATAGTACCTGAGCTGACATGTGACATGATAGGATAAACATGGGTACATATAGTACCTGAGCTGACATGTGACATGATAGGATAAACATGGGTACATATAGTACCTGAGCTGACATGTGACATGATGAGATAAACATGGGTGCATATAGTACCTGAGCTGACATGTGACATGATGAGATAAACATGGGTACATATAGTACCTGAGCTGACATGTGACATGATGAGATAAACATGGGTACATATAGTACCTGAGCTGATGTGACATGATGGGAAAAACATGGGTACATATAGTACCTGAGCTGACATGTGACATGATAGGATAAACATGGGTACATATAGTGCCTGAGCTGACATGTGGCATGATAGGATAAACATGGGTACATATAGTACCTGAGCTGACATGTGACATGATAGGATAAACATGGGTACATATAGTGCCTGAGCTGACATGTGACATGATGAGATAAACATGGGTACATATAGTACCTGAGCTGACATGTGACATGATAGGATAAACATGGGTACATATAGTGCCTGAGCTGACATGTGGCATGATAGGATAAACATGGGTACAGTATAGTACCTGAGCTGATGTGACATGATGGGAAAAACATGGGTACATATAGTACCTGAGCTGACATGTGACATGATAGGATAAACATGGGTACATATAGTGCCTGAGCTGACATGTGGCATGATAGGATAAACATGGGTACATATAGTACCTGAGCTGACATGTGGCATGATAGGATAAACATGGGTACATATAGTACCTGAGCTGACATGTGACATGATGAGATAAACATGGGTACATATAGTACCTGAGCTGACATGTGACATGATAGGATAAACATGGGTACATATAGTGCCTGAGCTGACATGTGGCATGATAGGATAAACATGGGTACATATAGTACCTGAGCTGACATGTGACATGATAGGATAAACATGGGTACATATAGTGCCTGAGCTGACATGTGGCATGATAGGATAAACATGGGTACATATAGTACCTGAGCTGACATGTGACATGATGGGATAAACATGGGTACATATAGTACCTGAGCTGATGTGACATGATGGGAAAAACATGGGTACATATAGTACCTGAGCTGACATGTGACATGATGAGATAAACATGGGTACATATAGTGCCTGAGCTGACATGTGACATGATGAGATAAACATGGGTACATATAGTGCCTGAGCTGACATGTGGCATGATGGGATAAACATGGGTACATATAGTACCTGAGCTGACATGTGACATGATGAGATAAACATGGGTACATATAGTACCTGAGCTGACATGTGACATGATGAGATAAACATGGGTACAGTATAGTACCTGAGCTGATGTGACATGATGGGAAAAACATGGGTACATATAGTACCTGAGCTGACATGTGACATGATAGGATAAACATGGGTACATATAGTGCCTGAGCTGACATGTGGCATGATAGGATAAACATGGGTACATATAGTACCTGAGCTGACATGTGACATGATGGGATAAACATGGGTACATATAGTACCTGAGCTGATGTGACATGATGGGAAAAACATGGGTACATATAGTACCTGAGCTGACATGTGACATGATGAGATAAACATGGGTACATATAGTACCTGAGCTGACATGTGACATGATGAGATAAACATGGGTACATATAGTGCCTGAGCTGACATGTGGCATGATGGGATAAACATGGGTACATATAGTACCTGAGCTGACATGTGGCACGATGAGATAAACATGGGTACATATAGTACCTGAGCTGACATGTGACATGATAGGATAAACATGGGTACATATAGTACCTGAGCTGACATGTGACATGATGAGATAAACATGGGTACATATAGTACCTGAGCTGACATGTGACATGATGAGATAAACATGGGTACATATAGTACCTGAGCTAACATGTGACATGATAGGATAAACATGGGTACATATAGTACCTGAGCTGACATGTGACATGATGAGATAAACATGGGTACATATAGTACCTGAGCTGACATGTGGCATGATAGGATAAACATGGGTACATATAGTACCTGAGCTGACATGTGACATGATAGGATAAACATGGGTACATATAGTACCTGAGCTGACATGTGACATGATAGGATAAACATGGGTACAGTATAGTACCTGAGCTGATGTGACATGATGGGAAAAACATGGGTACATATAGTACCTGAGCTGACATGTGACATGATAGGATAAACATGGGTACATATAGTGCCTGAGCTGACATGTGGCATGATAGGATAAACATGGGTACATATAGTACCTGAGCTGACATGTGACATGATAGGATAAACATGGGTACATATAGTGCCTGAGCTGACATGTGGCATGATAGGATAAACATGGGTACATATAGTACCTGAGCTGACATGTGACATGATGAGATAAACATGGGTACATATAGTACCTGAGCTGACATGTGACATGATGAGATAAACATGGGTACATATAGTGCCTGAGCTGACATGTGACATGATGGGATAAACATGGGTACATATAGTACCTGAGCTGACGTGACATGATAGGATAAACATGGGTATATATAGTACCTGAGCTGACATGTGACATGATGAGATAAACATGGGTACATATAGTACCTGAGCTGACGTGACATGATAGGATAAACATGGGTACATATAGTACCTGAGCTGACGTGACATGATAGGATAAACATGGGTACATATAGTACCTGAGCTGACATGTGACATAATGAGATAAACATGGGTACATATAGTACCTGAGCTGGCATGTGACATGATGAGATAAACATGGGTACATATAGTACCTGAGCTGACATGTGACATGATGAGATAAACATGGGTACATATAGTACCTGAGCTGACAAGATGAGATAAACATGGGTACATATAGTACCTGAGCTGACAAGATGAGATAAACATGGGTACATATAGTACCTGAGCTGACATGTGACATGATGAGATAAACATGGGTACATATAGTACCTGAGCTGACATGTGACATGATGAGATAAACATGGGTACATATAGTACCTGAGCTGACATGATGAGATAAACTTGGGTACATATGGTACCTGAGCTGACATGTGACATGATGAGATAAACATGGGTACATATAGTACCTGAGCTGACATGATGAGATAAACATGGGTATATATAGTACCTGAGCTGCCATGTGACATGAGATAAACATGGGTACATATAGTACCTGAGCTGGCATGTGACATGATGAGATAAACATGGGTACATATAGTACCTGAGCTGACATGTGACATGATGAGATAAACATGGGTGCATATAGTACCTGAGCTGACATGTGACATGATGAGATAAACATGGGTGCATATAGTACCTGAGCTGACATGTGACATGATGAGATAAACATGGGTACATATAGAACCTGAGCTGACATGTGACATGATGAGATAAACATGGGTACATATAGTACCTGAGCTGACATATGACATGATAGGATAAACATGGGTACATATAGTACCTGAGCTGACATGTGGCATGATAGGATAAACATGGGTACATATAGTACCTGAGCTGACATGTGACATGATGAGATAAACATGGGTACATATAGTACCTGAGCTAACATGTGACATAATGAGATAAACATGGGTACATATAGTACCTGAGCTGACATGTGACATGATGAGATAAACATGGGTACATATAGTACCTGAGCTAACATGTGACATAATGAGATAAACATGGGTACATATAGTACCTGAGCTGACATGTGACATGATGAGATAAACATGGGTACATATAGTACCTGAGCTGACATGTGACATGATGAGATAAACATGAGTGCATATAGTACCTGAGCTGACATGTGACATGAGATAAACATGGGTACATATAGTACCTGAGCTGACATGTGACATGATGAGATAAACATGGGTACATATAGTACCTGAGCTGACATGTGACATGATAGGATAAACATGGGTACATATAGTACCTGAGCTGGCATGTGACATGAGATAAACATGGGTACATATAGTACCTGAGCTGGCATGTGACATGATGAGATAAACATGGGTACATATAGTACCTGAGCTGGCATGATGAGATAAACATGGGTACATATAGTACCTGAGTTGGCATGTGACATGATGAGATAAACATGGGTACATATAGTACCTGAGCTGACATGTGACATGATGAGATAAACATGGGTACATATAGTACCTGAGCTGGCATGTGACATGATGAGATAAACATGGGTACATATAGTACCTGAGCTGACATGTGACATGATGAGATAAACATGGGTACATCTAGTACCTGAGCTGACATGATGAGGTGGCTGCAGGGGGACCGGAGGATCGGTGTGTCCCGGGGAGGACATAGGGCAGCTGCCAGGGGCTGGTAGAAGCCCCAGGTAGGTTAAACTCTCACCTAAACTTTTTTTCATGTGGTTGTTATGGGGTGTTGTGTGTAGAATTCCGAGGTAAAAAAATTAATTTAATCCAATTTATTAAATTAGGAATATGGATGTAACATAGCAAAATGTGGAAAAAGTAATGCGCTTTGAATATTGTCCGGATGCAGTGTGTGTGTGTGTACAGTGTGTGTACAGTGTGTGTGTACAGTGTGTGTGTGTACAGTGTGTGTGTGTACAGTGTGTGTGTGTCCAGTGTGTGTGTCCAGTGTGTGTGTCCAGTGTGTGTGTCCAGTGTGTGTGTCCAGTGTGTGTGTCCAGTGTGTGTGTCCAGTGTGTGTGTGTACAGTGTGTGTGTCCAGTGTGTGTGCGTGTACAGTGTGTGTGTACAGTGTGTGTACAGTGTGTGTGTGTACAGTGTGTGTGTACAGTGTGTGTGTCCAGTGTGTGTGTGTCCAGTGTGTGTGTGTCCAGTGTGTGTGTGTCCAGTGTGTGTGCGTCCAGTGTGTGTGCGTCCAGTGTGTGTGCGTCCAGTGTGTGTGCGTCCAGTGTGTGTGCGTCCAGTGTGTGTGCGTCCAGTGTGTGTGCGTCCAGTGTGTGTGCGTCCAGTGTGTGTGCGTCCAGTGTGTGTGCGTCCAGTGTGTGTGCGTCCAGTGTGTGTGCGTCCAGTGTGTGTGCGTCCAGTGTGTGTGCGTCCAGTGTGTGTGCGTCCAGTGTGTGTGCGTCCAGTGTGTGTGTGTACAGTGTGTGTGTACAGTGTGTGTGTACAGTGTGTGTGTACAGTGTGTGTGTACAGTGTGTGTGTACAGTGTGTGTGTCCAGTGTGTGTCCAGTGTGTGTCCAGTGTGTGTGTATACAGTGTGTGTGTGTCCAGTGTGTGTGTGTGTCCAGTGTGTGTGTGTGTCCAGTGTGTGTGTGTGTCCAGTTTGTGTGTGTCCAGTGTGTGTGTGTCCAGTTTGTGTGTGTCCAGTGTGTGTGTGTCCAGTGTGTGTGTGTCCAGTGTGTGTGTACAGTGTGTGTGTGTGTGTACAGTGTGTGTGTCTGTGTGTGCAGTGTGTGTGTACAGTGTGTGTGTACAGTGTGTGTGCGCGCGCATATCTGTATATAATATTTCAGCTGGCAAACTAACGAGTTGTCCTAAAATGCTAGCTTGGTGTAGGGTAAGGGACCAGGGACTGAGCCTTGAGGTACTACAGCTGTGTAAGTGGAGAGCTGTGATCTTTCATGTTTAGTGCTGCACATATGTTGCTGCTGTGAGTAGAGAACACAATAATGATAAAGTGCTGGCATTCTTCTATATGTTATGAATGTTTTCTCACATGTGATTGTTGTATCTTCAGCCCCGCCAGGTGCTCCTGCAGGCAGCCGGCAATGTGGGTCAGACCAGTGGAGAATTGCTGCAACAGATTGGTGAATGTGACACAGATCCCCGATTCCAGGTGAGTCTCTCTGCCTGGGAGATGTCCTCAGTATCCGGTGTCTGCTCAGCATCCAGCAGAGGGCAGCAGAGAAGCCGGCCCGATATAAGCTACTTCCTGAGGCCCGGCTACAGCTAACAGCACGGCAACAGCACTCCGCCCAGACGTCAGAGCCCCATGTGCCCCGCCCATACACCAGAGCCCCATGTGCCCCGCCCATACACCAGCGCCCCGCCCAGACATCAGAGCCCCATGTGCCCCGCCCAGACATCAGAGCCCAATGTGCCCCTCCCATACACCAGCGCCCCGCCCAGACATCAGAGCCCCATGTGCCCCTCCCATACACCAGCGCCCCGCCCAGACATCAGAGCCCCATGTGCCCCTCCCATACACCAGCGCCCCGCCCAGACATCAGAGCCCCATGTGCCCTGCCCATACACCAGCGCCCCGCCCAGACATCAGAGCCCCATGTGCCCCGCCCATACACCAGCGCCCAGACATCAGAGCCCCATGTGCCCCGCCCATACACCAGCACCCCGCCCAGACATCAGAGCCCCATGTGCCCCGCCTATACACCAGTGGGCGTGGTGTTGGTGTATTGGCGTGCCCCGCCCATACACCAGCGCCCAGACATCAGAGCCCCATGTGCCCCGCCCATACACCAGCACCCCGCCCAGACATCAGAGCCTCATGTGCCCCGCCCATACACCAGCACCCCGCCCAGACATCAGAGCCCCATGTGCCCCGCCCATACACCAGCACCACGCCCAGACATCAGAGCCCCATGTGCCCCTCCCATACACCAGCGCCCTGCCCAGACATCAGAGCCCCATGTGCCCCCCCTCCACCAGCACCCCGCCCAGACATCAGAGCCTCATGTGCCCCGCCCATACACCAGCACCCCGCCCAGACATCAGAGCCCCATGTGCCCCGCCCATACACCAGCACCACGCCCAGACATCAGAGCCCCATGTGCCCCTCCCATACACCAGCGCCCTGCCCAGACATCAGAGCCCCATGTGCCCCGCCCATACACCAGCACCACGCCCAGACATCAGAGCCCCATGTGCCCCTCCCATACACCAGCGCCCTGCCCAGACATCAGAGCCCCATGTGCCCCGCCCATACACCAGCACCACGCCAATACACCAACACCCCGCCCAGACATCATCGTCCTCAGTGGTCCCTCCCATACACCAGTGCCCCGCCCAGACATCAGAGCCACACGTGCCCCCCCATACACCAGCACCCCGCCCAGACATCGTCCTGAGTGCCCCGCCCATACAACAGTGCCCCTCCCAGACAGCAGCACCCTGTGTGCCTTGTCCAGATATAAGTGCCCTACAATATTATTACTGTTACGTCAGGCATTAGTGTTACTGGTTCGGGACATAACTAAAGCCTCTGTCACTCCTCTCCCAGTAGAATAATGTACAGCTTCCCCTCTCTGTCCTCTTTCACTCCTCTCCCAGTAGAATAATGTACAGCTTCCCCTCTCTGTCCTCTGTCACTCCTCTCCCAGTAGAATAATGTACAGCTTCCCCTCTCTGTCCTCTTTCACTCCTCTCCCAGTAGAATAATGTACAGCTTCCCCTCTCTGTCCTCTGTCACTCCTCTCCCAGTAGAATAATGTACAGCTTCCCCTCTCTGTCCTCTGTCACTCCTCTCCCAGTAGAATAATGTACAGCTTCCCCTCTCTGTCCTCTGTCACTCCTCTCCCAGTAGAATAATGTACAGCTTCCCCTCTCTGTCCTCTGTCACTCCTCTCCCAGTAGAATAATTTACAGCTTCCCCTCTCTGTCCTCTGTCACTCCTCTCCTAGTAGAATAATGTACAGCTTCCCCTCTCTGTCCTCTGTCACTCCTCTCCCAGTAGAATAATGTACAGCTTCCCCTCTCTCTCTGTCCTCTGTCACTCCTCTCCCAGTAGAATAATGTACAGCTTCCCCTCTATCTCCGTTCCTCTGTCACTCCTCTCCCAGTAGAATAATGTACAGCTTCCCCTCTATCTCCGTTCCTCTGTCACTCCTCTCCCAGTAGAATAATGTACAGCTTCCCCTCTCTGTCATCTGTCACTCCTCTCCCAGTAGAATAATGTACAGCTTCCCCTCTCTGTCCTCTCTCACTCCTCTACCAGTAGAATAATCTACAGTTTCCCCTCTCTGTCCTCTGTCACTCCTCTCCCAGTAGAATAATGTACAGCTTCCCCTCTCTGTCCTCTGTCATCCTCTCCCAGTAGAATAATCTACAGCTTCCCCTCTCTGTCCTCTGTCACTCCTCTCCCAGTAGAATAATGTACAGCTTCCCCTCTCTGTCCCCTGTCACTCCTCTCCTAGTAGAATAATGTACAGCTTCCCCTCTATCTCCGTTCCTCTGTCACTCCTCTCCCAGTAGAATAATGTACAGCTTCCCCTCTCTGTCCTCTCTCACTCCTCTACCAGTAGAATAATCTACAGTTTCCCCTCTGTGTCCTCTGTCACTCCTCTCCCAGTAGAATAATGTACAGCTTCCCCTCTCTGTCCTCTGTCACTCCTCTCCGAGTAGAATAATGTACAGCTTCCCCTCTCTGTCCTCTGTCACTCCTCTCCCAGTAGAGTAATCTACAGCTTCCCCTCTCTGTCCTCTGTCACTCCTCTCCCAGTAGAATAATGTACAGCTTCCCCTCTCTGTCCTCTGTCACTCCTCTACCAGTAGAATAATGTACAGCTTCCCCTCTCTGTCCTCTGTCACTCCTCTACCAGTAGAATAATGTACAGCTTCCCCTCTCTGTCCTCTGTCACTCCTCTACCAGTAGAATAATGTACAGCTTCCCCTCTCTGTCCTCTGTCACTCCTCTCCCAGTAGAATAATGTACCGCTTCCCCTCTCTGTCCTCTGTCACTCCTCTCCCAGTAGAATAATGTACAGCTTCCCCTCTCTGTCCTCTGTCACTCCTCTCCCAGTAGAATAATGTACAGCTTCCCCTCTCTGTCCTCTGTCACTCCTCTCCCAGTAGAATAATGTACAGCTTCCCCTCTATCTCCGTTCCTCTGTCACTCCTCTCCCAGTAGAGTAATGTACAGCTTCCCCTCTCTGTCCTCTGTCACTCCTCTCCCAGTAGAATAATGTACAGCTTTCCCTCTCTGTCCTCTGTCACTCCTCTCCCAGTAGAATAATGTACAGCTTCCCCTCTCTGTCCTCTGTCACTCCTCTACCAGTAGAATAATGTACAACTTCCCCTCTCTGTCCCCTGTCACTCCTCTCCTAGTAGAAAAATTTACAGCTTCCCCTCTATCTCCGTTCCTCTGTCACTCCTCTCCCAGTAGAATAATGTACAGCTTCCCTTCTCTGTCATCTGTCACTCCTCTCTCAGTAGAATAATGTACAGCTTCCCCTCTCTGTCCTCTCTCACTCCTCTACCAGTAGAATAATCTACAGTTTCCCCTCTCTGTCCTCTATCACTCCTCTCCCAGTAGAATAATGTACAGCTTCCCCTCTCTGTCCTCTGTCACTCCTCTCCCAGTAGAATAATCTACAGCTTCCCCTCTCTATCCTCTGTCACTCCTCTCCCAGTAGAATAATGTACAGCTTCCCCTCTCTGTCCCCTGTCACTCCTCTCCTAGTAGAATAATTTACAGCTTCCCCTCTATCTCCGTTCCTCTGTCACTCCTCTCCCAGTAGAATAATGTACAGCTTCCCCTCTCTGTCCTCTCTCACTCCTCTCCCAGTAGAATAATGTACAGCATCCCCTCTCTGTCCTCTGTCACTCCTCTCCCAGTAGAATAATGTACAGCTTCCCCTCTCTGTCCTCTGTCACTCCTCTCCCAGTAGAATAATGTACAGCTTCCCCTCTCTGTCCTCTCTCACTCCTCTACCAGTAGAATAATGTACAGCTTCCCCTCTCTGTCCTCTGTCACTCCTCTCCCAGTAGAATAATGTACAGCTTCCCCTCTCTGTCCTCTGTCATCCTCTCCCAGTAGAATAATCTACAGCTTCCCCTCTCTGTCCTCTGTCACTCCTCTCCCAGTAGAATAATGTACAGCTAACCCTCTCTGTCCCCTGTCACTCCTCTCCTAGTAGAATAATGTACAGCTTCCCCTCTATCTCCGTTCCTCTGTCACTCCTCTCCCAGTAGAATAATGTACAGCTTCCCCTCTCTGTCCTCTCTCACTCCTCTACCAGTAGAATAATCTACAGTTTCCCCTCTGTGTCCTCTGTCACTCCTCTCCCAGTAGAATAATGTACAGCTTCCCCTCTCTGTCCTCTGTCACTCCTCTCCCAGTAGAATAATGTACAGCTTCCCCTCTCTGTCCTCTGTCACTCCTCTCCCAGTAGAGTATTCTACAGCTTCCCCTCTCTGTCCTCTGTCACTCCTCTCCCAGTAGAATAATGTACAGCTTCCCCTCTCTGTCCTCTGTCACTCCTCTACCAGTAGAATAATGTACAGCTTCCCCTCTCTGTCCTCTGTCACTCCTCTACCAGTAGAATAATGTACAGCTTCCCCTCTCTGTCCTCTGTCACTCCTCTACCAGTAGAATAATGTACAGCTTCCCCTCTCTGTCCTCTGTCACTCCTCTACCAGTAGAATAATGTACAGCTTCCCCTCTCTGTCCTCTGTCACTCCTCTCCCAGTAGAATAATGTACAGCTTCCCCTCTCTGTCCTCTGTCACTCCTCTCCCAGTAGAATAATGTACAGCTTCCCCTCTCTGTCCTCTGTCACTCCTCTCCCAGTAGAATAATGTACAGCTTCCCCTCTCTGTCCTCTGTCACTCCTCTCCCAGTAGAATAATGTACAGCTTCCCCTCTATCTCCGTTCCTCTGTCACTCCTCTCCCAGTAGAGTAATGTACAGCTTCCCCTCTATCTCCGTTCCTCTGTCACTCCTCTCCCAGTAGAATAATGTACAGCTTCCCCTCTCTGTCATCTGTCACTCCTCTCTCAGTAGAATAATGTACAGCTTCCCCTCTCTGTCCTCTCTCACTCCTCTACCAGTAGAATAATCTACAGTTTCCCCTCTCTGTCCTCTGTCACTCCTCTCCCAGTTGAATAATGTACAGCTTCCCCTCTCTGTCCTCTGTCACTCCTCTCCCAGTAGAATAATCTACAGCTTCCCCTCTCTGTCCTCTGTCACTCCTCTCCCAGTAGAATAATGTACAGCTTCCCCTCTCTGTCCCCTGTCACTCCTCTCCTAGTAGAATAATGTACAGCTTCCCCTCTATCTCCGTTCCTCTGTCACTCCTCTCCCAGTAGAATAATGTACAGCTTCCCCTCTATCTCCGTTCCTCTGTCACTCCTCTCCCAGTAGAATAATGTACAGCTTCCCCTCTATCTCCGTTCCTCTGTCACTCCTCTACCAGTAGAATAATGTACAGCTTCCCCTCTCTGTCACTCCTCTACCAGTAGAATAATGTACAGCTTCCCCTCTCTGTCCTCTGTCACTCCTCTACCAGTAGAATAATGTACAGCTTTCCCTCTCTGTCCTCTGTCACTCCTCTCCCAGTAGAATAATGTTCAGCTTCCCCTCTCTGTCCTCTGTCACTCCTCTCCCAGTAGAATAATGTACAGCTTTCCCTCTCTGTCCTCTGTCACTCCTCTCCCAGTAGAATAATGTACAGCTTCCCCTCTCTGTCCTCTGTCACTCCTCTCCCAGTAGAATAATGTACAGCTTCCCCTCTCTGCCCTCTGTCACTCCTCTCCCAGTAGAATAATGTACAGCTTCCCCTCTCTGTCCTCTGTCACTCCTCTCCCAGTAGAATAATGTACAGCTTCCCCTCTCTGTCCCCTGTCACTCCTCTCCTAGTAGAATAATGTACAGCTTCCCCTCTATCTCCGTTCCTCTGTCACTCCTCTCCCAGTAGAATAATGTACAGCTTCCCCTCTCTGTCCTCTCTCACTCCTCTCCCAGTAGAATAATGTACAGCTTCCCCTCTATGTCCTCTGTCACTCCTCTCCCAGTAGAATAATGTACAGCTATCCCTCTCTGTCCTCTGTCACTCCTCTCCCAGTAGAATAATGTACAGCTTCCCCTCTCTGTCCTCTGTCACTCCTCTCCCAGTAGAATAATGTACAGCTATCCCTCTCTGTCCTCTGTCACTCCTCTACCAGTAGAACAATGTACAGCTTCCCCTCTCTGTCCTCTGTCACTCCTCTACCAGTAGAATAATCTACAGCTTCCCCTCTCTGTCCTCTGTCACTCCTCTCCCAGTAGAATAATCTACAGCTTCCCCTCTCTGTCCTCTGTCACTCCTCTCCCAGTAGAATAATCTACAGCTTCCCCTCTCTGTCCTCTGTCACTCCTCTCCCAGTAGAATAATCTACAGCTTCCCCTCTCTGTCCTCTGTCACTCCTCTCCCAGTAGAATAATCTACAGCTTCCCCTCTCTGTCCTCTGTCACTCCTCTCCCAGTAGAATAATGTACAGCTTCCCCTCTCTGTCACTCCTATCCCAGTAGAATGATGTACAGCTTCCCCTCTCTGTCCTCTGTCACTCCTCTCCCAGTCGAATAAAGTACAGTTTCCCCTCTCTGTCATCTGTCACTCCTCTCCCAGTAGAATAATCTACAGCTTCCCCTCTCTGTCCTCTGTCACTCCTCTCCCAGTAGAATAATGTACAGCTTCCCCTCTATCTCAGTTCCTCTGTCACTCCTCTCCCAGTAGAATAATCTACAGCTTCCCCTCTCTGTCCTCTGTCACTCCTCTCCCAGTAGAATAATGTACAGCTTCCCCTCTCTGTCCTCTGTCACTCCTCTCCCAGTAGAATAATGTACAGCTTCCCCTCTCTGTCCTCTGTCACTCCTCTCCCAGTAGAATAATGTACAGCTTCCCCTCTCTGTCCTCTGTCACTCCTCTCCCAGTAGAATAATGTACAGCTTCCCCTCTCTGTCCTCTGTCACTCCTCTCCTAGTAGAATAATGTACAGCTTCCCCTCTATCTCCGTTCCTCTGTCACTCCTCTCCCAGTAGAATAATGTACAGCTTCCCCTCTCTGTTCTCTGTCACTCCTCTCCCAGTAGAATAATGTACAGCTTCCCCTCTCTCTCTGTCCTCTGTCACTCCTCTCCAAGTAGAATAATGTACAGACTTCCCCTCTAACTCCGTTCCTCTGTCACTCCTCTCCCAGTAGAATAATGTACAGCTTCCCCTCTCTGTCCTCTGTCACTCCTCTCCCAGTAGAATAATGTACAGCTTCCCCTCTCTGTCCTCTGTCACTCCTCTCCCAGTAGAATAATGTACAGCTTCCCCTCTCTGTCCTCTGTCACTCCTCTCCCAGTAGAATAATGTACAGCTTCCCCTCTATCTCCGTTCCTCTGTCACTCCTCTCCCAGTAGAATAATGTACAGCTTCCCCTCTATCTCCGTTCCTCTGTCACTCCTCTCCCAGTAGAATAATGTACAGCTTCCCCTCTCTGTCCTCTGCCACTCCTCTCCTAGTAGAATAATGTACAGCTTCCCCTCTATCTCCGTTCCTCTGTCACTCCACTCCCAGTAGAATAATGTACAGTTTCCCCTCTCTGTCCTCTGTCACTCCTCTACCAGTAGAATAATGTACAGCTTCCCCTCTCTGTCCTCTGTCACTCCTCTCCCAGTAGAATAATCTACAGCTTCCCCTATCTGTCCTCTGTCACTCCTCTCCCAGTAGAATAATCTACAGCTTCC
Source organism: Hyperolius riggenbachi (assembly GCF_040937935.1). NCBI lineage: Eukaryota > Metazoa > Chordata > Amphibia > Anura > Hyperoliidae > Hyperolius > Hyperolius riggenbachi. The sequence goes on along the minus strand of NC_090646.1, from coordinate 688,689,859 downwards.
CCTCTCTTTCCTCTGTCACTCCTCTCCCAGTAGAATAATGTACAGCTTCCCCTCTCTGTCCTCTGTCACTCCTCTCCCAGTAGAATAATGTACAGCTTCCCCTCTCTGTCCTCTGTCACTCCTCTCCCAGTAGAAGAATGTACAGCTTCCCCTCTCTGTCCTCTGTCACTCCTCTCCCAGTAGAATAATGTACAGCTTCCCCTCTCTGTTCTCTGTCACTCCTCTCCCAGTAGAATAATGTACAGCTTCCCCTCTCTCTCTGTCCTCTGTCACTCCTCTCCAAGTAGAATAATGTACAGACTTCCCCTCTAACTCCGTTCCTCTGTCACTCCTCTCCCAGTAGAATAATGTACAGCTTCCCCTCTCTGTCCTCTGTCACTCCTCTCCCAGTAGAATAATGTACAGCTTCCCCTCTCTGTCCTCTGTCACTCCTCTCCCAGTAGAATAATGTACAGCTTCCCCTCTCTGTCCTCTGTCACTCCTCTCCCAGTAGAATAATGTACAGCTTCCCCTCTATCTCCGTTCCTCTGTCACTCCTCTCCCAGTAGAATAATGTACAGCTTCCCCTCTATCTCCGTTCCTCTGTCACTCCTCTCCCAGTAGAATAATGTACAGCTTCCCCTCTCTGTCCTCTGCCACTCCTCTCCTAGTAGAATAATGTACAGCTTCCCCTCTATCTCCGTTCCTCTGTCACTCCACTCCCAGTAGAATAATGTACAGTTTCCCCTCTCTGTCCTCTGTCACTCCTCTACCAGTAGAATAATGTACAGCTTCCCCTCTCTGTCCTCTGTCACTCCTCTCCCAGTAGAATAATCTACAGCTTCCCCTATCTGTCCTCTGTCACTCCTCTCCCAGTAGAATAATCTACAGCTTCCCCTCTCTTTCCTCTGTCACTCCTCTCCCAGTAGAATAATGTACAGCTTCCCCTTTCTGTCCTCTGTCACTCCTCTCCCAGTAGAATAATGTACAGCTTCCCCTCTCTGTCCTCTGTCACTCCTCTCCCAGTAGAAGAATGTACAGCTTCCCCTCTCTGTCCTCTGTCACTCCTCTCCCAGTAGAATAATGTACAGCTTCCCCTCTATCTCCGTTCCTCTGTCACTCATCTCCCAGTAGAATAATCTACAGCGTCCCCTCTCTGTCCTCTGTCACTCCTCTCCTAGTAGAATAATGTACAGCTTCCCCTCTATCTCCGTTCCTCTGTCACTCCTCTCCCAGTAGAATAATGTACAGCTTCCCCTCTCTGTCCTCTCTCACTCCTCTACCAGTAGAATAATGTACAGCTTCCCCTCTCTGTCCTCTGTCACTCCTCTACCAGTAGAATAATGTACAGCTTCCCCTCTCTGTCCTCTGTCCCTCCTCTCCCAGTAGAATAATCTACAGCTTCCCCTCTCTGTCCTCTGTCACTCCTCTCCCAGTAGAATAATGTACAGCTTCCCCTCTCTGTCCTCTGTCACTCCTCTACCAGTAGAATAATGTACAGCTTCCCCTCTCTGTCATCTGTCACTCCTCTCCTAGTAGAATAATGTACAGCTTCCCCTCTCTGTCCTCTTTCACTCCTCTCCTAGTAGAATAATGTACAGCTTCCCCTCTCTGTCCTCTGTCACTCATCTCCCAGTAGAATAATGTACAGCTTCCCCTCTCTGTCCTCTGTCACTCCTCTCCCAGTAGAATAATCTACAGCTTCCCCTCTCTGTCCTCGTTCACTCCTCTCCCAGTAGAATAATCTACAGCTTCCCCTCTCTGTCCTCTGTCACTCCTCTCCCAGTAGAATAATGTACAGCTTCCCCTCTCTGTCCTCTGTCACTCCTCTCCCAGTAGAATAATGTACAGCTTCCCCTCTATCTCCGTTCCTCTGTCACTCCTCTCCCAGTAGAATAATGTACAGCTTCCCCTCTCTGTCCTCTCTCACTCCTCTCCCAGTAGAATAATCTACAGCATCCCCTCTCTGTCCTCTGTCACTCCTCTCCTAGTAGAATAATGTACAGCTTTCCCTCTATCTCCGTTCCTCTGTCACTCCTCTCCCAGTAGAATAATGTACAGCTTCCCTTCTCTGTCCTCTCTCACTCCTCTCCCAGTAGAATAATGTACAGCTTCCCCTCTATCTCTGTTCCTCTGTCACTCCTCTCCCAGTAGAATAATGTACAGCTTCCCCTCTCTGTCCTCTGTCACTCCTCTCCCAGTAGAATAATGTACAACTTCCCCTCTCTGTCCTCTGTCACTCCTCTCCCAGTAGAATAATGTACAGCTTCCCCTCTCTGTCCTCTATCACTCCTCTCCCAGTAGAATAATCTACAGTTTCCCTTCTCTGTCATCTGTCACTCCTCTCCCAGTAGAATAATCTACAGCGTCCCCTCTCTGTCCTCTGTCACTCCTCTCCTAGTAGAATAATGTACAGCTTCCCCTCTATCTCCGTTCCTCTGTCACTCCTCTCCCAGTAGAATAATGTACAGCTTCCCCTCTCTGTCCTCTGTCACTCCTCTCCCAGTAGAATAATGTACAGCTTCCCCTCTCTGTCCTCTGTCACTCCTCTCCCAGTAGAATAATGTACAGCTTCCCCTCTCTGTCCTCTCTCACTCCTCTCCCAGTAGAATAATCTACAGCTTCCCCTCTCTGTCCTCTGTCACTCCTCTCCCAGTAGAATAATCTACAGCTTCCCCTCTCTGTCCTCTGTCACTCCTCTCCCAGTAGAATAATCTACAGCTTCCCCTCTCTGTCCTCTGTCACTCCTCTCCCAGTAGAATAATCTACAGCTTCCCCTCTCTGTCCTCTGTCACTCCCCTCCCAGTAGAATAATGTACAGCTTCCCCTCTCTGTCCTCTGTCACTCCTCTCCCAGTAGAATGTACAGCTTCCTCTATATCTCTGTTCTCTGTCACTCCTCTCTCAGTAGAATGTACAGCTTCCTCTATATCTCTGTCCTCTGTCACTCCTCTCCCAGTAGAATGTATTGCTTCCTCTCTCTCTGTCCTCCGTCACTCCTCTTCCAGTAGAATGTACAGCTTCCTCTATATCTCTGTCCTCTGTCACTCCTCTCTCAGTAGAATGTACAGCTTCCTCTATATCTCTGTCCTCTGTCACTCCTCTCCCAGTAGAATGTACGGCTTCCTCTCTCTCTCTGTCCTCCGTCACTCCTCTTCCAGTAGAATGTAAAGCTTCCTCTATATCTCTGTTCCTCTGTCACTCCTCTCCCAGTAGAATGTAAAGCTTCCTCTCTCTGTCCTCTGTCACTCCTCTCCCAGTAGAATGGGTGGTGGCTGCATGATTTTTGGGGCAGTCCACCCGAATCCGCTGGTTGCAGAGCTCATGCCACTTGAGTTGTACATTTGTAGAGTTTCCTTTGGCAATGTTTGTTTTTGTGGATCTTCACAGATTTCGGCAGCCAGAGCGACTCGCACGATAACCACCTTGTCTGACCAGAAAACGGTAATGAGGTGATCTGGCCCACTCTCTTGCACTCATTCCATGTCGGTGCAATCATTGATGAGGTCATTGAGTTTCTTCTTGTAATCTATGGATCTTCTCCTGTCCATTGACCATACATGTTTAATTTCCTGCCTGACAATGATGGTGGCGTTGTCTTGTGATTACTATTCCCTCATTTCCCCCTGACAATGATGGTGGCGTTGTCTTGTGATTACTATTCCCTCATTTCCCCCTGACAATGATGGTGGCGTTGTCTTGTGATTACTATTCCCTCATTTCCCCCTGACAATGATGGTGGTGTTGTCTTGTGATTACTATTCCCTCATTTCCCCCTGACAATGATGGTGGCGTTGTCTTGTGATTACTATTCCCTCATTTCTCCCTGACAATGATGGTGGTGTTGTCTTGTGATTACTATTCCCTCATTTCTCCGTGACAATGATGGTGGCGTTGTCTTGTGATTACTATTCCCTCATTTCTCCCTGACAATGATGGTGGTGTTGTCTTGTGATTACTATTCCCTTATTTCTCCCTGACAATGATGGTGGCGTTGTCTTGTGATTACTATTCCCTCATTTCTCCCTGACAATGATGGTGGTGTTGTCTTGTGATTACTATTCCCTCATTTCTCCGTGACAATGATGGTGGCGTTGTCTTGTGATTACTATTCCCTCATTTCCCCCTGACAATGATGGTGGCGTTGTCTTGTGATTACTATTCCCTCATTTCTCCCTGACAATAATGATGGCGTTATCTTGTGATTACTATTCCCTCATTTCTCCCTGGCAATGATGGTGGCGTTGTCTTGAGATTACTATTCCCTCATTTCCCCCTGACAATGATGGTGGCGTTGTCTTGTGATTACTATTCCCTCATTTCTCCCTGACAATGATGGTGGCGTTGTCTTGTGATTACTATTCCCTCATTTCTCCCTGACAATGATGGTGGCCTTGTCTTGTGATTACTATTCCCTCATTTCTCCCTGACAATGATGGTGGCCTTGTGTTGTGATTACTATTCCCTCATTTCTCCCTGACAATGATGGTGGTGTTGTCTTGTGATTACTATTCCCTCATTTCTCCCTGACAATGATGGTGGCGTTGTCTTGTGATTACTATTCCCTCATTTCTCCCTGACAATGATGGTGGCCTTGTCTTGTGATTACTATTCCCTCATTTCTCCCTGACCATGATGGTGGTGTTGTCTTGTGATTACTATTCCCTCATTTCTCCCTGACAATGATGGTGGCGTTGTCTTGTGATTACTATTCCCTCATTTCTCCCTGACAATGATGGTGGTGTTGTCTTGTGATTACTATTCCCTCATTTCTCCCTGACAATGATGGTGGTGTTGTCTTGTGATTACTATTCCCTCATTTCCCCCTGACAATGATGGTGGCCTTGTGTTGTGATTACTATTCCCTCATTTCTCCCTGACAATGATGGTGGCCTTGTGTTGTGATTACTATTCCCTCATTTCTCCCTGGCAATGATAGTGGCGTTGTCTTGTGATTACTATTCCCTCATTTCTCCCTGACAATGATGGTGGCCTTGTGTTGTGATTACTATTCCCTCATTTCTCCCTGGCAATGATAGTGGCGTTGTCTTGTGATTACTATTCTCTCATTTCCCCCTGACAATGATGGTGGCGTTGACTTGTGATTACTATTCCCTCATTTCTCCCTGACAATGATGGTGGTGTTGTCTTGTAAATACTATTCCCTCATTTCTCCCTGACAATGATGGTGGCGTTGTCTTGTGATTACTATTCCCTCATTTCTCCCTGACAATGATGGTGGTGTTGTCTTGTGATTACTATTCCTTCATTTCTCCCTGACAATGATGGTGGTGTTGTCTTGTGATTACTATTCCCTCATTTCTCCCTGACAATGATGGTGGCGTTGTCTTGTGATTACTATTTCCTCATTTCTCCCTGACAATGATGGTGGTGTTGTCTTGTGACTACTATTTCCTCATTTCTCCCTGACAATGATGGTGGCGTTGTCTTGTGATTACTATTCCCTCATTTCCCCCTGACAATGATGGTGGCGTTGTCTTGTGATTACTATTCCCTCATTTCTCCCTGACAATGATGGTGGCGTTGTCTTGTGATTACTATTCCCTCGTTTCTCCCTGACAATGATGGTGGCGTTGTCTTGTGATTACTATTCCCTCATTTCTCCCTGACAATGATGGTGGTGTTGTCCTGTGATTACTATTCCCTCATTTCCCCCTGACAATGATGGTGGTGTTGTCTTGGGATTACTATTCCCTCGTTTCTCCCTGACAATGATGGTGATGTTGTCTTGTGATTACTATTCCCTCATTTCTCCCTGACAATGATGGTGGCGTTGTCTTGTGATTACTATTCCCTCATTTCCCCCTGACAATGATGGTGGCGTTGTCTTGTGATTACTATTCCCTCATTTCTCCCTGACAATGATGGTGGCGTTGTCTTGTGATTACTATTCCCTCATTTCCCCCTGACAATGATGGTGGTGTTGTCTTGTGATTACTATTCCCTCATTTCTCCCTGACAATGATGGTGGCCTTGTGTTGTGATTACTATTCCCTCATTTCTCCCTGACAATGATGGTGGCCTTGTGTTGTGATTACTATTCCCTCATTTCTCCCTGACAATGATGGTGGTGTTGTCTTGTGACTACTATTCCCTCATTTCCCCCTGACAATGATGGTGGTGTTGTCTAGTAATTAATATTCCCTCATTTCCCCCTGATCATGATGGTGGCGTTGTCTTGTGACTAATATTCCCTCATTTCTCCCTGACAATGATGGTGGTGTTGTCTTGTGATTACTATTCCCTCATTTCTCCCTGACAATGATGGTGGTGTTGTCTTGTGATTACTATTCCCTCGTTTCTCCCTGACAATGATGGTGGCGTTGTCTTGTGATTACTATTCCCTCATTTCTCCCTGACAATGATGGTGGTGTTGTCTTGTGATTACTATTCCCTCATTTCTCCCTGACAATGATGGTGGTGTTGTCTTGTGATTTCTATTCCCTCATTTCTCCCTGACAATGATGGTGGCGTAGTCTTGTGATTACTATTCCCTCATTTCTCCCTGACAATGATGGTGGTGTTGTCTTGTGATTTCTATTCCCTCATTTCCCCCTGACAATGATGGTGGCCTTGTCTTGTGATTACTATTCCCTCATTTCTCCCTGACAATGATGGTGGTGTTGTCTTGTGATTACTGTTCCCTCATTTCTCCCTGACAATGATGGTGGCGTTGTCTTGTGATTACTATTCCCTCATTTCTCCCTGACATTGATGGTGATGTTGTCTTGTGATTACTATTCCCTCATTTCTCCCTGACAATGATGGTGGCGTTGTCTTGTGATTACTATTCCCTCATTTCTCCCTGACAATGATGGTGGTGTTGTCTTGTGATTACTATTCCCTCATTTCTCCCTGACAATGATGGTGGTGTTGTCTTGTGATTACTATTCCCTCGTTTCTCCCTGACAATGATGGTGGTGTTGTCTTGTGATTACTATTCCCTCATTTCTCCCTGACAATGATGGTGGTGTTGTCTTGTGATTACTATTCCCTCATTTCTCCCTGACAATGATGGTGGTGTTGTCTTGTGATTTCTATTCCCTCATTTCTCCCTGACAATGATGGTGGCGTAGTCTTGTGATTACTATTCCCTCATTTCTCCCTGACAATGATGGTGGTGTTGTCTTGTGATTACTATTCCCTCATTTCCCCCTGACAATGATGGTGGCCTTGTGTTTTGATTACTGTTCCCTCATTTCTCCCTGACAATGATGGTGGCGTAGTCTTGTGATTACTATTCCCTCATTTCTCCCTGACAATGATGGTGGCGTTGTCTTGTGATTACTATTCCCTCATTTCCCCCTGACAATGATGGTGGTGTTGTCTTGTGATTACTATTCCCTCATTTCTCCCTGACAATGATGGTAGCGTTGTTTTGTGATTACTATTCCCTCATTTCCCCCTGACAATGATGGTGGTGTTGTCTTGTGATTACTATTCCCTCATTTCTCCCTGACAATGATGGTGGCGTAGTCTTGTGATTACTATTCCCTCATTTCCCCTTGACAATGATGGTGGTGTTGTCTTGTGATTATTATTCCCTCATTTCTCCCTGACAATGATGGTGGCGTTGTTTTGTGATTACTATTCCCTCATTTCTCCCTGACAATGATGGTGGTGTTGTCTTGTGATTACTATTCCCTCATTTCTCCCTGACAATGATGGTGGTGTTGTCTTGTGATTACTATTCCCTCATTTCTCCCTGACAATGATGGTGGCGTAGTCTTGTGATTACTATTCCCTCATTTCTCCCTGACAATGATGGTGGTGTTGTCTTGTGATTACTATTCCCTCATTTCTCCCTGACAATGATGGTGGCGTAGTCTTGTGATTACTATTCCCTCATTTCCCCCTGACAATGATGGTGGTGTTGTCTTGTGATTATTATTCCCTCATTTCTCCCTGACAATGATGGTGGCGTAGTCTTGTGATTACTATTCCCTCATTTCTCCCTGACAATGATGGTGGTGTTGTCTTGTGATTACTATTCCCTCATTTCTCCCTGACAATGATGGTGGTGTTGTCTTGTGATTTCTATTCCCTCATTTCTCCCTGACAATGATGGTCGCGTAGTCTTGTGATTACTATTCCCTCATTTCTCCCTGACAATGATGGTGGTGTTGTCTTGTGATTACTATTCCCTCATTTCTCCCTGACAATGATGGTGGTGTTGTCTTGTGATTACTATTCCCTCATTTCCCCCTGACAATGATGGTGGCCTTGTGTTGTGATTACTATTCCCTCATTTCTCCCTGACAATGATGGTGGCCTTGTGTTGTGATTACTATTCCCTCATTTCTCCCTGACAATGATGGTGGCCTTGTGTTGTGATTACTATTCCCTCATTTCTCCCTGACAATGATGGTGGCCTTGTGTTGTGATTACTATTCCCTCATTTATCCCTGACAATGATGGTGGCCTTGTGTTGTGATTACTATTCCCTCATTTCTCCCTGACAATGATGGTGGCCTTGTGTTGTGATTACTATTCCCTCATTTCTCCCTGACAATGATGGTGGCGTTGACTTGTGATTACTATTCCCTCATTTCTCCCTGACAATGATGGTGGTGTTGTCTTGTGATTACTATTCCCTCATTTCTCCCTGACAATGATGGTGGTGTTGTCTTGTGATTACTATTCCCTCATTTCTCCCTGACAATGATGGTGGCGTTGTCTTGTGATTACTATTCCCTCATTTCTCCCTGACAATGATGGTGGCCTTGTCTTGTGATTACTATTCCCTCATTTCTCCCTGACAATGATGGTGGCGTTGTCTTGTGATTACTATTCCCTCATTTCTCCCTGACAATGATGGTGGCGTTGTCTTGTGATTACTATTCCATCATTTCTCCCTGACAATGATGGTGGCGTTGTCTTGTGATTACTATTCCCTCATTTTTCCCTGACAATGATGGTGGCGTTGTCTTGTGATTACTATTCCCTCATTTCTCCCTGACAATGATGGTGGCGTTGTCTTTTGATTACTATTCCCTCATTTCTCCCTGACAATGATGGTGGTGTTGTCTTGTGATTACTATTCCCTCATTTCTCCCTGACAATGATGGTGGCGTAGTCTTGTGATTACTATTCCCTCATTTCTCCCTGACAATGATGGTGGCGATGTCTTGTGATTACTATTCCCTCATTTCTCCCTGACAATGATGGTGGTGTTGTCTTGTGATTACTATTCCCTCATTTCTCCCTGACAATGATGGTGGCATTTCTCCCTGACAATGATGGTGGCGTTGTGTTGTGATTACTATTCCCTCATTTCTCCCTGACAATGATGGTGGTGTTGTCTTGTGATTACTATTCCCTCATTTCTCCCTGACAATGATGGTGGTGTTGTCTTGTGATTACTATTCCCTCATTTCTCCCTGACAATGATGGTAGTGTTCTCTTGTGATTACTATTCCCTCATTTCTCCCTGACAATGATGGTGGCGTTGTCTTGTGATTACTATTCCCTCATTTCCCCCTGACAATGATGGTGGTGTTGTCTTGTGATTACTATTCCCTCATTTCTCCCTGACAATGATGGTAGCGTTGTCTTGTGATTACTATTCCCTCATTTCCCCCTGACAATGATGGTGGCGTTGTCTTGTGATTACTATTTCCTCATTTCCCCCTGACAATGATGGTGGTGTTGTCTTGTGACTACTATTCCCTCATTTCTCCCTGACAATGATGGTGGTGTTGTCTTGTGATTACTATTCCCTCATTTCTCCCTGACAATGATGGTGGCGTTATCTTCTGATTACTATTCCCTCATTTCTCCCTGACAATGATGGTGGCGTTGTCATGTGATTACTATTCCCTCATTTCTCCCTGACAATGATGGTGGCGTTGTCTTGTGACTACTATTCCCTCATTTCTCCCTGACAATGATGGTGGCGTTGTCTTGTGATTACTATTCCCTCATTTCTCCCTGACAATGATGGTGGCGTTGTCTTGTGATTACTATTCCCTCATTTCTCCCTGACAATGATGGTGGCGTTGTCTTGTGATTACTATTCCCTCATTTGTCCCTGACAATGATGGTGGCGTTGTCTTGTGATTACTATTCCCTCATTTCTCCCTGACAATTGTGGTGGCGTTGTCTTGTGATTACTATTCCCTCATTTCTCCCTGACAATGATGGTGGCGTTGTCTTGTGATTACTATTCCCTCATTTCCCCCTGACAATGATGGTGGCGTTGTCTTGTGATTACTATTCCCTCATTTCTCCCTGACAATGATGGTGGCGTTGTCTTGTGATTACTATTCCCTCATTTCTCCCTGACAATGATGGTGGCGTTGTCTTGTGATTACTATTCCCTCATTTGTCCCTGACAATGATGGTGGCGTTGTCTTGTGATTACTATTCCCTCATTTCTCCCTGACAATGATGGTGGCGTTGTCTTGTGATTACTATTCCCTCATTTCTCCCTGACAATGATGGTGGCGTTGTCTTGTGATTACTATTCCCTCATTTCTCCCTGACAATGATGGTGGTGTTGTCTTGTGACTACTATTCCTTCATTTCTCCCTGACAATGATGGTGGTGTTGTCTTGTGACTACTATTCCCTCATTTCTCCCTGACAATGATGGTGGTGTTGTCTTGTGATTACTATTCCCTCATTTCTCCCTGACAATGATGGTGGTGTTGTCCTGTGATTACTATTCCCTCATTTCCCCCTGACAATGATGGTGGTGTTGTCTTGTGATTACTATTCCCTCGTTTCTCCCTGACAATGATGGTGATGTTGTCTTGTGATTACTATTCCCTCATTTCTCCCTGACAATGATGGTGGCATTGTCTTGTGATTACTATTCCCTCATTTCCCCCTGACAATGATGGTGGCGTTGTCTTGTGATTACTATTCCCTCATTTCTCCCTGACAATGATGGTGGCGTTGTCTTTTGATTACTATTCCCTCATTTCCCCCTGACAATGATGGTGGTGTTGTCTTGTGATTACTATTCCCTCATTTCTCCCTGACAATGATGGTGGCCTTGTGTTGTGATTACTATTCCCTCATTTCTCCCTGACAATGATGGTGGCCTTGTGTTGTGATTACTATTCCCTCATTTCTCCCTGACAATGATGGTGGTGTTGTCTTGTGACTACTATTCCCTCATTTCCCCCTGACAATGATGGTGGTGTTGTCTAGTAATTACTATTCCCTCATTTCCCCCTGATCATGATGGTGGCGTTGTCTTGTGATTTCTATTCCCTCATTTCTCCCTGACAATGATTGTGGCGTAGTCTTGTGATTACTATTCCCTCATTTCCCCCTGACAATGATGGTGGTGTTGTCTAGTAATTACTATTCCCTCATTTCCCCCTGATCATGATGGTGGCGTTGTCTTGTGATTACTATTCCCTCATTTCTCCCTGACAATGATGGTGGCGTTGACTTGTGATTACTATTCCCTCATTTCTCCCTGACAATGATGGTGATGTTGTCTTGTGATTTCTATTCCCTCATTTCTCCCTGACAATGATGGTGGCATAGTCTTGTGATTACTATTCCCTCATTTCTCCCTGACAATGATGGTGGTGTTGTCTTGTGACTACTATTCCCTCATTTCCCCCTGACAATGATGGTGGTGTTGTCTAGTAATTACTATTCCCTCATTTCCCCCTGATCATGATGGTGGTGTTGTCTTGTGATTTCTATTCCCTCATTTCTCCCTGACAATGATGGTGGCGTAGTCTTGTGATTACTATTCCCTCATTTCTCCCTGACAATGATGGTGGTGTTGTCTTGTGATTACTATTCCCTCATTTCCCCCTGACAATGATGGTGGCCTTGTGTTTTGATTACTGTTCCCTCATTTCTCCCTGACAATGATGGTGGCGTTGTCTTGTGATTACTATTCCCTCATTTCTCCCTGACAATGATGGAGGTGTAGTCTTGTGATTACTATTCCCTCATTTCCCCCTGACAATGATGGTGGTGTTGTCTTGTGATTATTATTCCCTCATTTCTCCCTGACAATGATGGTGGCGTTGTCTTGTGATTACTATTCCCTCATTTCTCCCTGACAATGATGGTGGTGTTGTCTTGTGATTACTATTCCCTCATTTCTCCCTGACAATGATGGTGGTGTTGTCTTGTGATTACTATTCCCTCATTTCTCCCTGACAATGATGGTGGCGTTGTCTTGTGATTACTATTCCCTCATTTCTCCCTGACAATGATGGTGGCGTTGTCTTGTGATTACTATTCCCTCATTTCTCCCTGACAATGATGGTGGTGTTGTCTTGTGATTACTATTCCCTCATTTCCCCCTGACAATGATGGTGGCCTTGTGTTGTGATTACTATTCCCTCATTTCTCCCTGACAATGATGGTGGCCTTGTGTTGTGATTACTATTCCCTCATTTCTCCCTGACAATGATGGTGGCCTTGTGTTGTGATTACTATTCCCTCATTTCTCCCTGACAATGATGGTGGCCTTGTGTTGTGATTACTATTCCCTCATTTCTCCCTGACAATGATGGTGGCGTTGACTTGTGATTACTATTCCCTCATTTCTCCCTGACAATGATGGTGGCGTTGTCTTGTGATTACTATTCCCTCATTTCTCCCTGACAATGATGGTGGCGTTGTCTTGTGATTACTATTCCCTCATTTCTCCCTGACAATGATGGTGGCGTTGTCTTGTGATTATTATTTCCTCATTTCCCCCTGACAATGATGGTGGCATTGTCTTGTGATTACTATTCCCTCATTTCCCCCTGACAATGATGGTGGCGTTGTCTTGTGATTACTATTCCCTCATTTCTCCCTGACAATGATGGTGGCGTTGTCTTGTGATTACTATTCCCTCATTTCTCCCTGACAATGATGGTGGCGTTGTCTTGTGATTACTATTCCCTCATTTCTCCCTGACAATGATGGTGGCGTTGTCTTGTGATTACTATTCCCTCATTTCTCCCTGACAATGGTGGCGTTGTCTTGTGATTACTATTCCCTCATTTCTCCCTGACAATGATGGTGGAGGTTGTCTTGTGATTATTATTTCCTCATTTCCCCCTGACAATGATGGTGGCGTTGTCTTGTGATTACTATTCCCTCATTTCCCCCTGACAATGATGGTGGCGTTGTCTTGTGATTACTATTCCCTCATTTCTCCCTGACAATGATGGTGGCGTTGTCTTGTGATTACTATTCCCTCATTTCTCCCTGACAATGATGGTGGTGTTGTCTTGTGATTACTATTCCCTCATTTCTCCCTGACAATGATGGTGGCGTTGTCTTGTGATTACTATTGTTTTATTTCTCCCTGACCATGATGGTGGCCTAGTCTTGTGATTACTATTCCCTAATTTCTCCCTGACAATGATGGTGGTGTTGTCTTGTGATTACTATTCCCTCATTTCCCCCTGACAATGATGGTGGCCTTGTCTTGTGACTACTATTCCCTCATTTCCCCCTGACAATGATGGTGGTGTTGTCTTGTGATTACTATTCCCTCATTTCTCCCTGACAATGATGGTGGCGTTGTCTTGTGATTACTATTAACTCATTTCCCCCTGACAATGATGGTGGTGTTGTCTTGTGATTACTATTCCCTCATTTCTCCCTGACAATGATGGTGGCCTTGTGTTGTGATTACTATTCCCTTATTTCTCCCTGACAATGATGGTGGCCTTGTGTTGTGATTACTATTCCCTCATTTCTCCCTGACAATGATGGTGGCCTTGTGTTGTGATTACTATTCCCTCATTTCTCCCTGACAATGATGGTGGTGTTGTCTTGTGATTACTATTCCCTCATTTCTCTCTGACAATGATGGTGGCGTTGTCTTGTGATTACTATTCCCTCATTTCTCCCTGACAATGATGGTGGCGTTGTCTTGTGATTACTATTCCCTCATTTCTCCCTGACAATGATGGTGGCGTTGTCTTGTGATTACTATTCCCTCATTTCTCCCTGACAATGATGGTGGCGTTGTCTTTTGATTACTATTCCCTCATTTCTCCCTGACAATGATGGTGGTGTTGTCTTGTGATTACTATTCCCTCATTTCTCCCTGACAATGATGGTGGCGTAGTCTTGTGATTACTATTCCCTCATTTCTCCCTGACAATGATGGTGGCGATGTCTTGTGATTACTATTCCCTCATTTCTCCCTGACAATGATGGTGGTGTTGTCTTGTGATTACTATTCCCTCATTTCTCCCTGACAATGATGGTGGTGTTGTCTTGTGATTACTATTCCCTCATTTCTCCCTGACAATGATGGTAGTGTTTTCTTGTGATTACTATTCCCTCATTTCACTCTGACAATGATGGTGGTGTTGTCTTGTGATTACTATTCCCTCATTTCTCCCTGACAATGATGGTGGCCTTGTCTTGTGACTACTATTCCCTTATTTCTCTCTGACAATGATGGTGGTGTTGTCTTGTGATTACTATTCCCTCGTTTCTCCCTGACAATGATGGTGGCGTTGTCTTGTGATTACTATTCCCTCATTTCCCCCTGACCATGATGGTGGCCTTGTCTTGTGATTACTATTCCCTCATTTCTCCCTGACAATGATGGTGGCGTTGTCTTGTGATTACTATTCCCTCATTTCCCCCTGACAATGATGGTGGTGTTGTCTTGTGATTACTATTCCCTCATTTCTCCCTGACGATGATGGTAGCGTTGTTTTGTGATTACTATTCCCTCATTTCCCCCTGACAATGATGGTGGCGTTGTCTTGTGATTACTATTCCCTCATTTCCCCCTGACAATGATGGTGGTGTTGTCTTGTGACTACTATTCCCTCATTTCTCCCTGACAATGATGGTGGTGTTGTCTTGTGATTACTATTCCCTCATTTCCCCCTGACAATGATGGTGGTGTTGTCTTGTGACTACTATTCCCTCATTTCTCCCTGACAATGATGGTGGCGTTGTCTTGTGATTATTATTTCCTCATTTCTCCCTGACAATGATGGTGGCGTTATCTTCTGATTACTATTCCCTCATTTCTCCCTGACAATGATGGTGGCGTTGTCATGTGATTACTATTCCCTCATTTCTCCCTGACAATGATGGTGGCGTTGTCTTGTGACTACTATTCCCTCATTTCTCCCTGACAATGATGGTGGCGTTGTCTTGTGATTACTATTCCCTCATTTCTCCCTGACAATGATGGTGGCGTTGTCTTGTGATTACTATTCCCTCATTTGTCCCTGACAATGATGGTGGCGTTGTCTTGTGATTACTATTCCCTCATTTCTCCCTGACAATGATGGTGGCGTTGTCTTGTGATTACTATTCCCTCATTTCTCCCTGACAATGATGGTGGTGTTGTCTTGTGATTACTATTCCCTCATTTCTCCCTGACAATGATGGTGGCGTAGTCTTGTGATTACTATTCCCTCATTTCTCCCTGACAATGATGGTGGCGTTGTCTTGTGATTACTATTCCCTCATTTCTCCCTGACAATGATGGTGGCGTTGTCTTGTGATTACTATTCCCTCATTTCTCCCTGACAATGATGGTGGCGTTGTCTTGTGATTACTATTCCCTCATTTCTCCCTGACAATGATGGTGGCGTTGTCTTGTGATTACTATTCCCTCATTTCTCCCTGACAATGATGGTGGTGTTGTCTTGTGATTACTATTCCCTCTTTTCTCCCTGACAATGATGGTGGCGTTGTCTTGTGATTACTATTCCCTCATTTCTCCCTGACAATGATGGTAGCGTTGTTTTGTGATAACTATTCCCTCATTTCCCCCTGACAATGATGGTGGTGTTGTCTTGTGATTACTATTCCCTCATTTCTCCCTGACAATGATGGTAGCGTTGTTTTGTGATTACTATTCCCTCATTTCTCCCTGACAATGATGGTAGCGTTGTTTTGTGATAACTATTCCCTCATTTCTCCCTGACAATGATGGTGGCGTTGTCTTGTGATTACTATTCCCTCATTTCTCCCTGACAATGATGGTGGTGTTGTCTTGTGATTACTATTCCCTCATTTCTCCCTGACAATGATGGTGGCGTAGTCTTGTGATTACTATTCCCTCATTTCTCCCTGACAATGATGGTGGCGTTGTCTTGTGATTACTATTCCCTCATTTGTCCCTGACAATGATCGTGGCGTTATCTTGTGATTACTATTCCCTCGTTTCTCCCTGACAATGATGGTGATGTTGTCTTGTGATTACTATTCCCTCATTTCCCCCTGACAATGATGGTGGCGTTGTCTTGTGATTACTATTCCCTCATTTCTCCCTGACAATGATGGTGGTGTTGTCTTGTGATTACTATTCCCTCATTTCTCCCTGACAATGATGGTGGCGTTATCTTCTGATTACTATTCCCTCATTTCTCCCTGACAATGATGGTGGCGTTGTCATGTGATTACTATTCCCTCATTTCTCCCTGACAATGATGGTGGCGTTGTCTTGTGACTACTATTCCCTCATTTCTCCCTGACAATGATGGTGGCGTTGTCTTGTGATTACTATTCCCTCATTTCTCCCTGACAATGATGGTGGCGTTGTCTTGTGATTACTATTCCCTCATTTGTCCCTGACAATGATGGTGGCGTTGTCTTGTGATTACTATTCCCTCATTTCTCCCTGACAATGATGGTGGCGTTGTCTTGTGATTACTATTCTCTCATTTCTCCCTGACAATGATGGTGGCGTTGTCTTGTGATTACTATTCCCTTATTTCTCCCTGACAATGATGGTGGTGTTGTCTTGTGATTACTATTCCCTCATTTCTCCCTGACAATGATGGTGGCGTAGTCTTGTGATTACTATTCCCTCATTTCTCCCTGACAATGATGGTGGCGTTGTCTTGTGATTACTATTCCCTCATTTGTCCCTGACAATGATCGTGGCGTTATCTTGTGATTACTATTCCCTCGTTTCTCCCTGACAATGATGGTGATGTTGTCTTGTGATTACTATTCCCTCATTTCTCCCTGACAATGATGGTGGCGTAGTCTTGTGATTACTATTCCCTCATTTCTCCCTGACAATGATGGTGGCGTTGTCTTGTGATTACTATTCCCTCATTTCTCCCTGACAATGATCGTGGCGTTGTCTTGTGATTACTATTCCCTCATTTCTCCCTGACAATGATGGTGGCGTTGTCTTGTGATTACTATTCCCTCATTTCTCCCTGACAATGATGGTGGCGTTGTCTTGTGATTACTATTCCCTCATTTCTCCCTGACAATGATGGTGGCGTTGTCTTGTGATTACTATTCCCTCATTTCTCCCTGACAATGATGGTGGTGTTGTCTTGTGATTACTATTCCCTTATTTCTCCCTGACAATGATGGTGGCGTTGTCTTGTGATTACTATTCCCTCATTTCTCCCTGACAATGATGGTGGCGTTGTCTTGTGATTACTATTCCCTCATTTCTCCCTGACAATCATGGTGGTGTTGTCTTGTGATTACTATTCCCTCATTTCTCCCTGACAATGATGGTGGCGTTGTCTTGTGATTACTATTCCCTCATTTCCCCCTGACCATGATGGTGGCCTTGTCTTGTGATTACTATTCCCTCATTTCTCCCTGACAATGATGGTGGCGTTGTCTTGTGATTACTATTCCCTCATTTCTCCCTGACAATGATGGTGGTGTTGTCTTGTGATTACTATTCCCTCATTTCCCCCTGACAATGATGGTGGTGTTGTCTTGTGATTACTATTCCCTCATTTCTCCCTGACAATGATGGTGGCGTTGTCTTGTGATTACTATTCCCTCATTTCTCCCTGACAATGATGGTGGCCTTGTCTTGTGATTACTATTCCCTCATTTCTCCCTGACAATGATGGTGGCCTTGTCTTGTGACTACTATTCCCTCATTTCTCCCTGACAATGATGGTGGCGTTGTCTTGTGATTACTATTCCCTCATTTCTCCCTGACAATGATGGTGGCCTTGTCTTGTGATTACTATTCCCTCATTTCTCCCTGGCAATGATGGTGGCCTTGTCTTGTGATTACTATTCCCTCATTTTTCCCTGGCAATGATGGTGGCGTTGTCTTGTGATTACTATTCCCTCATTTCTCCCTGACAATGATGGTGGCGTTGTCTTGTGATTACTATTCCCTCATTTCTCCCTGACAATGATGGTGGCGTTGTCTTGTGATTACTATTCCCTCATTTCTCCCTGACAATGATGGTGGCGTTGTCTTGTGATTACTATTCCCTCATTTCTCCCTGACAATGATGGTGGCGTTGTCTTGTGATTAATATTCCCTCATTTCTCCCTGACAATGATGGTGGCGTTGTCTTGTGATTACTATTCCCTCATTTCTCCCTGACAATGATGGTGGCGTTGTCTTGTGATTACTATTCCCTCATTTCTCCCTGACAATGATGGTGGCAGATGCTTGAGACTGTATCTTTTGGAAAACTAATTTTCCTCACGATTTGTGGATTCATTGCTACGTTGCTTGGGTGCGGGTTCTGATCGCGTCTATAGGCTTTACCAATCATGCACTGCTAACTGCTTTAAAGTGACGTTTGCCTTTAAACTGACACTGGTGCCAGGAGCTGTGAGGACGTTTGTTGATTAGTTTGTGTCCCGGGAAAGTCACTGTTCTCAGGCTACACTGCATATGTGATATTGCTCTGAAGGGGAAGACCTCCGAGTGATTTAGCTTACCCCGATGATTGGCCAAGCATCAACACTAACAATTATTTCAGGGCTACAATGCCTATCGGTGATTGGTTTCTTATTAGATTGCATCATCCCCTATCCTGTGTTGTTCATCGCACCTTGACATAGGGGACTCATTGGCACTATGGAATAAGGCTTAGATCTGTGGTGTGCAGACTGCAAGCTTTTCTGAATAGAGTGCTGCATTTCTCCAGCAGCCAGACCTGGACGTTCTGCTGACCAAGCAATCTGCACAAGTAACGATTGCCTGAGGAACTCTCAAAGCACGGGCACACAGGAGAAGATCTGGAGTATAGCAGAGGTCCTTGAAGACATTTTGTAGTGCTTTCAGCAGCAGTGTCAGCTCAGAGTTGAGGCTCACTTTAAGGGTTTTGCTGTGTTTGAGCTCCTGTTATACACTCTACTCTTGTTTTCCATCTCTTGTTTTTTGTGAGTATTTTCTAGACAATTGGACAAAACTTGCCAAAACCCCTTAAAACCTGGTTATGAATAATGATTGTTGAGTCTCTGCAGCTTAGCTGATGGGCCTGTGTATTACGGAGTTCTTAGAATGATTGATTGATACAAAGATATGTTTGCCACATGCCCCCTTACTGGCCAGACTGCTTCATGCTTCCCAATTGTCTCAGCATGCAGACAGTCCAATCATGTGAATACAATTGATGTGCTGGAATAGCTGCCATTGGGCACACAGACAGGCCAGGAGGGAACGTGTGAACACACATACAGTTACAGTCTTCTCCCCAGAAATTTTTTGAGCCGGGTGGCATAAAAAAGTAAGCGGGTGAGGCGAGATGAGAGAATGCAGAGCCAGCGCTTCTCTACACAACTAGGGGGAGGTGAGCCGATGACAGCCGGGTGCTCACCAAAACTAGCCGGGTGCAGCACCCGGCTAAAAGAGCCTGGGGAGAACACTGAAGTACTATGCACAATTCTAACAGTAAACACAGATTCTAATATAAGCAGAAGACAGGAAGACAAATGTGACTATCTGGGGAAAGAAATGGTTAATACAACCTCATCTTAGTAAACGCTCCAGTTGCCTGGGTAATGTCTCTTCAGAAAGCCAGGTTCCTCCAGTACTCAGAACAGCTAATATCCCAAATATGACTTTATTGTAAAAAATAGCATATTTTGTTATATTATTTACAGGAAAGTAAGAAAATTGAAACGTGTAGCAAGCCTTATTAAAGAAGGTGAAATACGAAAGAATGCTTAGATTTGCCAAGTCCTTGGTGATTAGAAGTCCCAGCGGATAGCTGTCCTCACCGGCTCCTGAGGAATGCTTAGATTTGCCAAGTCCTTGGTGATTAGAAGTCTCAGCAGATAGCTGTCCTCACCGGCTCCTGAGGAATGCTTAGATTTGGCAAGTCCTTGGTGATTAGAAGTCCCAGCAGATAGCTGTCCTCACCGGCTCCTGAGGAATGCTTAGATTTGCCAAGTTCTTGGCGATTAGAAGTCCCAGCGGATAGCTGTCCTCACCGCCTCCTGAGGAATGCTTAGATTTGCCAAGTCCTTGGCGATTAGAAGTCCCAGTGGATAGCTGTCCTCACCAGCTCCTGAGGAATGCTTAGATTTGCCAAGTCTTTGGTGATTAGAAGTCCCAGCGGATAGCTGTCCTCACCGGCTCCTGAGGAATGCTTAGATTTGCCAAGTCCTTAGTGATTAGAAGTCCCAACAGATAGCTGTCCTCACCGGTTCCTGAGGAATGCTTAGATTTGCCAAGTCCTTGGCTATTAGAAGTCCCAGCGGATATCTGTCCTCACCGGCTCCTGAGGAATGCTTAGATTTGCCAAGTCCTTGGCGGATTAGAAGTCCCAGCGGATAGCTGTCCTCACCGGCTCCTGAGGAATGCTTAGATTTGCCAAGTCCTTGGTGATTAGAAGTCCCAGCAGATAGCTGTCTTCACAGCTTCTGAGGAATGTTTAGATTTGCCAAGTCCTTGGTGATTAGAAGTTCCAGCGGATAGCTGTCCTCACCGACTCCTGAGTAATGCTTAGATTTGCCAAGTCCTTGGTGATTAGAAGTCCCAGCGGATAGCTGTCCTCATCGTCTCCTGAGGAATGCTGAGATTTGCCAAGTCCTTGGTGATTAGAAGTCCCAGCGGATAGCTGTCCTCACCGGCTCCTGAGGAATGCTTAGATTTGCGCAGTCCTTGGTGATTAGAAGTCTCAGCAGATAGCTGTCCTCACGGCTCCTGAGGAATGCTTAGATTTGCCAAGTCCTTGGTGATTAGAAGTCCCAGCGGATAGCTGTCCTCACGGCTCCTGAGGAATGCTTAGATTTGCCAAGTCCTTGGTGATTAGAAGTCCCAGCGGATAACTGTCCTCACCGGCTCCTAAGGAATGCTTAGATTTGCCAAGTCCTTGGTGATTAGAAGTCCCAGCGGATAGCTGGCCTTACCGGCTCCTGAGGAATGCTTAGATTTACCAAGTCCTTGGTGATTAGAAGTCCCAGCGGATAGCTGTCCTCACCGGCTCCTGAGGAATGCTTAGATTTGCCAAGTCCTTGGTGATTAGAAGTCCCAACAGATAGCTTTCCTCACCGGTTCCTGAGGAATGCTTAGATTTGGCAAGTCCTTGGTGATTAGAAGTCCCAGCAGATAGCTGTCCTCACGGCTCCTGAGGAATGCTTAGATTTGCCAAGTCCTTGGTGATTAGAAGTCCCAGCAGATAGCTGTCCTCACCGGTTCCTGAGGAATGCTTAGATTTGCCAAGTCCTTAACGATTAGAAGTCCCAGTGGATAGCTGTCCTCACCAGCTCCTGAGGAATGCTTAGATTTGCCAAGTCCTTGGTGATTAGAAGTCCCAGCGGATAGCTGTCCTCACCGGCTCCTGAGGAATGCTTAGATTTGCCAAGTCCTTGGTGATTAGAAGTCCCAACAGATAGCTTTCCTCACCGGTTCCTGAGGAATGCTTAGATTTGCCAAGTCCTTGGCTATTAGAAGTCCCAGCGGATATCTGTCCTCACCGGCTCCTGAGGAATGCTTAGATTTGCCAAGTCCTTGGTGATTAGAAGTCCCAGCAGATAGCTGTCCTCACCGGCTCCTGAGGAATGCTTAGATTTGCCAAGTCCTTGGTGATTAGAAGTCCCAGCAGATAGCTGTCCTCACCGGCTCCTGAGGAATGCTTAGATTTGCCAAGTCCTTGGTGATTAGAAGTCCCAGCAGATAGCTGTCCTCACCGGCTCCTGAGGAATGCTTAGATTTGCCAAGTCCTTGGTGATTAGAAGTCCCAGCAGATAGCTGTCCTCACCGGTTCCTGAGGAATGCTTAGATTTGCCAAGTCCTTGGCGATTAGAAGTCCCAGTGGATAGCTGTCCTCACCAGCTCCTGAGGAATGCTTAGATTTGCCAAGTCCTTGGTGATTAGAAGTCCCAGCGGATAGCTGTCCTCACCGGCTCCTGAGGAATGCTTAGATTTGCCAAGTCCTTGGTGATTACAAGTCCCAACAGATAGCTGTCCTCACCGGTTCCTGAGGAATGCTTAGATTTGCCAAGTCCTTGGCTATTAGAAGTCCCAGCGGATATCTGTCCTCACCGGCTCCTGAGGAATGCTTAGATTTGCCAAGTCCTTGGCGGATTAGAAGTCCCAGCGGATAGCTGTCCTCACCGGCTCCTGAGGAATGCTTAGATTTGCCAAGTCCTTGGTGATTAGAAGTCCCAGCTGATAGCTGTCCTCACCGGCTCCTGAGGAATGCTTAGATTTGCCAAGTCCTTGGTGATTAGAAGTCCCAGCAGATAGCTGTCTTCACAGCTTCTGAGGAATGTTTAGATTTGCCAAGTCCTTGGTGATTAGAAGTTCCAGCGGATAGCTGTCCTCACCGACTCCTGAGTAATGCTTAGATTTGCCAAGTCCTTGGTGATTAGAAGTCCCAGCGGATAGCTGTCCTCATCGTCTCCTGAGGAATGCTGAGATTTGCCAAGTCCTTGGTGATTAGAAGTCCCAGCGGATAGCTGTCCTCACCGGCTCCTGAGGAATGCTTAGATTTGCGCAGTCCTTGGTGATTAGAAGTCTCAGCAGATAGCTGTCCTCACGGCTCCTGAGGAATGCTTAGATTTGCCAAGTCCTTGGTGATTAGAAGTCCCAGCGGATAGCTGTCCTCACGGCTCCTGAGGAATGCTTAGATTTGCCAAGTCCTTGGTGATTAGAAGTCCCAGCGGATAACTGTCCTCACCGGCTCCTAAGGAATGCTTAGATTTGCCAAGTCCTTGGTGATTAGAAGTCCCAGCGGATAGCTGGCCTTACCGGCTCCTAAGGAATGCTTAGATTTACCAAGTCCTTGGTGATTAGAAGTCCCAGCAGATAGCTGTCCTCACCGGCTCCTGAGGAATGCTTAGATTTGCCAAGTCCTTGGTGATTAGAAGTCCCAGCGGATAGCTGTCCTCACCGTCTCCTGAGGAATGCTTAGATTTGCCAAGTCCTTGGCGATTAGAAGTCCCAGCAGATAGTTGTTCTCACCGGCTCCTGAGGAATGCTTAGATTTGCCAAGTCCTTGGTGATTAGAAGTCCCAGCGGATAGCTGTCCTCACTGGCTCCTGAGGAATGCTTAGATTTGCCTAGTCCTTGGTGATTAGAAGTCCCAGCAGATAGCTGTCCTCACCGGCTCCTGAGGAATGCTTAGATTTGCCAAGTCCTTGGTGATTAGAAGTCCCAGCAAATAGCTTTCCTCACCGGCTCCTGAGGAATGCTTAGATTTGCCAAGTCCTTGGTGATTAGAAGTCCCAGCCAATAGCTGTCCTCACCGGCTCCTGAGATATGCTTAGATTTGCCAAGTCCTTGGTGATTAGAAGTCCCAGCGGATAGCTGTCCTCACCGGCTCCTGAGGAATGCTTAGATTTGCGCAGTCCTTGGTGATTAGAAGTTCCAGCAAATAGCTGTCCTCACCGCCTCCTGAGATATGCTTAGATTTACCAAGTCCTTGGTGATTAGAAGTCCCAGTGGATAGCTGTCCTCACCAGCTCCTGAGGAATGCTTAGATTTGCCAAGTCCTTGGTGATTAGAAGTCCCAGCGGATAGCTGTCCTCACCGGCTCCTGAGGAATGCTTAGATTTGCCAAGTCCTTGGTGATTAGAAGTCCCAACAGATAGCTGTCCTCACCGGTTCCTGAGGAATGCTTAGATTTGCCAAGTCCTTGGCTATTAGAAGTCCCAGCGGATATCTGTCCTCACCGGCTCCTGAGGAATGCTTAGATTTGCCAAGTCCTTGGCGGATTAGAAGTCCCAGCGGATAGCTGTCCTCACCGGCTCCTGAGGAATGCTTAGATTTGCCAAGTCCTTGGTGATTAGAAGTCCCAGCTGATAGCTGTCCTCACCGGCTCCTGAGGAATGCTTAGATTTGCCAAGTCCTTGGTGATTAGAAGTCCCAGCAGATAGCTGTCTTCACAGCTTCTGAGGAATGTTTAGATTTGCCAAGTCCTTGGTGATTAGAAGTTCCAGCGGATAGCTGTCCTCACCGACTCCTGAGTAATGCTTAGATTTGCCAAGTCCTTGGTGATTAGAAGTCCCAGCGGATAGCTGTCCTCATCGTCTCCTGAGGAATGCTGAGATTTGCCAAGTCCTTGGTGATTAGAAGTCCCAGCGGATAGCTGTCCTCACCGGCTCCTGAGGAATGCTTAGATTTGCGCAGTCCTTGGTGATTAGAAGTCTCAGCAGATAGCTGTCCTCACGGCTCCTGAGGAATGCTTAGATTTGCCAAGTCCTTGGTGATTAGAAGTCCCAGCGGATAGCTGTCCTCACGGCTCCTGAGGAATGCTTAGATTTGCCAAGTCCTTGGTGATTAGAAGTCCCAGCGGATAACTGTCCTCACCGGCTCCTAAGGAATGCTTAGATTTGCCAAGTCCTTGGTGATTAGAAGTCCCAGCGGATAGCTGGCCTTACCGGCTCCTAAGGAATGCTTAGATTTACCAAGTCCTTGGTGATTAGAAGTCCCAGCAGATAGCTGTCCTCACCGGCTCCTGAGGAATGCTTAGATTTGCCAAGTCCTTGGTGATTAGAAGTCCCAGCGGATAGCTGTCCTCACCGTCTCCTGAGGAATGCTTAGATTTGCCAAGTCCTTGGCGATTAGAAGTCCCAGCAGATAGTTGTTCTCACCGGCTCCTGAGGAATGCTTAGATTTGCCAAGTCCTTGGTGATTAGAAGTCCCAGCGGATAGCTGTCCTCACTGGCTCCTGAGGAATGCTTAGATTTGCCTAGTCCTTGGTGATTAGAAGTCCCAGCAGATAGCTGTCCTCACCGGCTCCTGAGGAATGCTTAGATTTGCCAAGTCCTTGGTGATTAGAAGTCCCAGCAAATAGCTGTCCTCACCGGCTCCTGAGGAATGCTTAGATTTGCCAAGTCCTTGGTGATTAGAAGTCCCAGCCAATAGCTGTCCTCACCGGCTCCTGAGATATGCTTAGATTTGCCAAGTCCTTGGTGATTAGAAGTCCCAGCGGATAGCTGTCCTCACCGGCTCCTGAGGAATGCTTAGATTTGCGCAGTCCTTGGTGATTAGAAGTTCCAGCAAATAGCTGTCCTCACCGGCTCCTGAGATATGCTTAGATTTACCAAGTCCTTGGTGATTAGAAGTCCCAGCAAATAGCTGTCCTCACCGGCTCCTGAGATATGCTTAGATTTACCAAGTCCTTGGTGATTAGAAGTCCCAGCGGATAGCTGTCCTCATGGGCTCCTGAGGAATGCTTAGATTTGCGCAGTCCTTGGTGATTAGAAGTCCCAGCATATAGCTGTCCTCACCGACTCCTGAGGAATGCTTAGATTTGCCAAGTCCTTGGTGATTAGAAGTCCCAGCAGATAGCTGTCCTCACCGGCTCCTAAGGAATGCTTAGATTTGCCAAGTCCTTGGTGATTAGAAGTCCCAGCAGATAGCTGTCCTCACCGGCTCCTGAGGAATGCTTAGATTTGCCAAGTCCTTGGTGATTAGAAGTCCCAGCAGATAGCTGTCCTCATGGCTCCTGAGGATTGTTTAGATTTGCCAAGTCCTTGGGGATTAGAAGTCCCAGCGGATAGCTGTCCTCACCGGCTCCTGAGATATGCTTAGATTTACCAAGTCCTTGGCGATTAAAAGTCCCAGCGGATAGCTGTCCTCACCGGCTCCTGAGGAATGCTTAGATTTGCCAAGTCCTTGGTGATTAGAAGTCCCAGCGGATAGCTGTCCTCACCGACTCCTGAGGAATGCTTAGATTTGCCAAGTCCTTGGTGATTAGAAGTCCCAGCAGATAGCTGTCCTCACCGGCTCCTGAGGAATGCTTAGATTTGCGCAGTCCTTGGTGATTAGAAGTCCCAGCAGATAGCTGTCCTCGCCGACTCCTGAGATATGCTTAGATTTACCAAGTCGTTGGCGATTAGAAGTCCCAGCGGATAGCTGTCCTCACTGGCTCCTGAGGAATGCTTAGATTTGCCAAGTCCTTGGTGATTAGAAGTCCCAGCAGATAGCTGTCCTCACCGGCTCCTGAGGAATGCTTAGATTTGCGCAGTCCTTGGTGATTAGAAGTCCCAGCGGATAGCTGTCCTCACCGTCTCCTGAGGAATGCTTAGATTTGCGCAGTCCTTGGTGATTATAAGTCCCAGCAGATAGCTGTCCTCATGGCTCCTGAGGATTGCTTAGATTTGCCAAGTCCTTGGGGATTAGAAGTCCCAGCGGATAGCTGTCCTCACCGGCTCCTGAGATATGCTTAGATTTACCAAGTCCTTGGCGATTAGAAGTCCCAGCGGATAGCTGTCCTCACCGGCTCCTGAGGAATGCTTAGATTTGCCAAGTCCTTGGTGATTAGAAGTCCCAGCGGATAGCTGTCCTCACCGACTCCTGAGGAATGCTTAGATTTGCCAAGTCCTTGGTGATTAGAAGTCCCAGCAGATAGCTGTCCTCACCGGCTCCTGAGGAATGCTTAGATTTGCGCAGTCCTTGGTGATTAGAAGTCCCAGCGGATAGCTGTCCTCACCGTCTCCTGAGGAATGCTTAGATTTGCGCAGTCCTTGGTGATTAGAAGTCCCAGCAGATAGCTGTCCTCACCGACTCCTGAGATATGCTTAGATTTACCAAGTCCTTGGCGATTAGAAGTCCCAGCGGATAGCTGTCCTCACTGGCTCCTGAGGAATGCTTAGATTTGCCAAGTCCTTGGTGATTAGAAGTCCCAGCAGATAGCTGTCCTCACCGGCTCCTGAGGAATGCTTAGATTTGCGCAGTCCTTGGTGATTAGAAGTCCCAGCGGATAGCTGTCCTCACCGTCTCCTGAGGAATGCTTAGATTTGCGCAGTCCTTGGTGATTAGAAGTCCCAGCAGATAGCTGTCCTCACCGGCTCCTGAGATATGCTTAGATTTACCAAGTCCTTGGCGATTAGAAGTCCCAGCGGATAGCTGTCCTTACCGGCTCCTGAGGAATGCTTAGATTTGCCAAGTCCTTGGTGATGAGAAGTCCCAGTGGATAGCTGTCCTCATAGCTCCTGAGGAATGCTTAGATTTGCCAAGTCCTTGGTGATTAGAAGTCCCAGCGGATAGCTGTCCTCATGGGCTCCTGAGGAATGCTTAGATTTGCGCAGTCCTTGGCGATTAGAAGTCCCAGCAGATAGCTGTCCTCACTGGCTCCTGAGGAATGCTTAGATTTGCCAAGTTCTTGGCGATTAGAAGTCCCAGGGGATAGCTGTCCTCATGGGCTCCTGAGGAATGCTTAGATTTGCCAAGTCCTTGGTGATTACAAGTCCCAGCAAATAGCTGTCCTCACCGGCTCCTGAGATATGCTTAGATTTGCCAAGTCCTTGGTGAGTAGAAGTCCCAGCGGATAGCTGTCCTCACCGGCTCCTGAGGAATGCTTAGATTTGCCAAGTCCTTGGTGATTAGAAGTCCCAGCGGATAGCTGTCCTCACCGGCTCCTGAGGAATGCTTAGATTTGCCAAGTTCTTGGCGATTAGAAGTCCCAGCGGATAGCTGTCCTCACCGCCTCCTGAGGAATGCTTAGATTTGCCAAGTCCTTGGTGATTAGAAGTCCCAGCAGATAGCTGTCCTCACCGGCTCCTGAGATATGCTTAGATTTGCCAAGTCCTTGGTGATTAGAAGTCCCAGCGGATAGCTGTCCTCACCGGCTCCTGAGGAATGCTTAGATTTGCCAAGTCCTTGGTGATTAGAAGTCCCAGCAGATAGCTGTCCTCACCGGCTCCTGACATATGCTTAGATTTGCCAAGTCCTTGGTGATTAGAAGTCCCAGCAGATAGCTGTCCTCACCGGCTCCTGAGGAATGCTTAGATTTGCCAAGTCCTTGGTGATTAGAAGTCCTAGCAGATAGCTGTCATCACCGGCTCCTGAGGAATGCTTAGATTTGCCAAGTCCTTGGTGATAAAGTCCCAGCGGATAGCTGTCCTCACCGACTCCTGAGGAATGCTTAGATTTGCGCAGTCCTTGGTGATTAGAAGTCATAGCGGATAGCTGTCCTCACCGGCTCCTGAGATATGCTTAGATTTACCAAGTCCTTGGCGATTAGAAGTCCCAGCGGATAGCTGTCCTCACCGGGTCCTGAGGAATGCTTAGATTTGCCAAGTCCTTGGTGATTAGAAGTCCCAGTGGATAGCTGTCCTCACCGGCTCCTGAGGAATGCTTAGATTTGCCAAGTCCTTGGTGATTAGAAGTCCCAGCGGATAGCTGTCCTCACGGCTCCTGAGGAATGCTTAGATTTACCAAGTCCTTGGTGATTAGAAGTCCCAGCGGATAGCTGTCCTCATAGCTCCTGAGGAATGCTTAGAT
The DNA here is from genome assembly GCF_040937935.1 of Hyperolius riggenbachi. NCBI lineage: Eukaryota > Metazoa > Chordata > Amphibia > Anura > Hyperoliidae > Hyperolius > Hyperolius riggenbachi. The sequence continues at coordinate 688,661,492 of NC_090646.1, read as the reverse complement.
TTGCCAAGTCCTTGGTGATTAAAAGTCCCAGCGGATAGCTGTCCTCATGGGCTCCTGAGGAATGCTTAGATTTGCGCAGTCCTTGGTGATTAGAAGTCCCAGCAAATAGCTGTCCTCACCGGCTCCTGAGATTTGCTTAGATTTGCCAAGTCCTTGGTGATTAGAAGTCCCAGCAAATAGCTGTCCTCACCGGCTCCTGAGGAATGCTTAGATTTGCCAAGTCCTTGGTGATTAGAAGTCTCAGCAGATAGCTGTCCTCACCGGCTCCTGAGAAATGCTTAGATTTGCCAAGTCCTTGGTGATTAGATGTTCCAGCGGATAGCTGTCCTCACCGGCTCCTGAGGAATGCTTAGATTTGCCAAGTCCTTGGTGATTAGAAGTCCCAGCAAATAGCTGTCCTCACCGGCTCCTGAGATATGCTTAGATTTGCCAAGTCCTTGGTGATTAGAAGTCCCAGCAAATAGCTGTCCTCACCGGCTCCTGAGATATGCTTAGATTTGCCAAGTCCTTGGTGATTAGAAGTCCCAGCAAATAGCTGTCCTCACCGGCTCCTGAGGAATGCTTAGATTTGCCAAGTCCTTGGTGATTAGAAGTCCCAGCAAATAGCTGTCCTCACCGGCTCCTGAGATATGCTTAGGTTTGCCAAGTCCTTGGTGATTGGAAGTCCCAGCAAATAGCTGTCCTCACAGGCTCCTGAGATATGCTTAGATTTGCCAAGTCCTTGGTAATTAGAAGTCCCAGCAAATAGCTGTCCTCACCGGCTCCTGAGATATGCTTAGATTTGCCAAGTCCTTGGTGATTAGAAGTCCCAGCAAATAGCTGTCCTCACCGGCTCCTGAGGAATGCTTAGATTTACCAAGTCCTTGGTGATTGGAAGTCTCAGCAGATAGCTGTCCTCACCGGCTCCTGAGGAATGCTTAGATTTGCCAAGTCCTTGGTGATTAGAAGTCCCAGCAAATAGCTGTCCTCACCGGCTCCTGAGATATGCTTAGATTTGCCAAGTCCTTGGTGATTAGAAGTCCCAGCAAATAGCTGTCCTCACCGGCTCCTGAGGAATGCTTAGATTTGCCAAGTCCTTGGTGATTAGAAGTCCCAGCAGATAGCTTTCCTCATGGGCTCCTGATAGGGGAAATGACTATTCATCTTGAATAAGTTGTGCATCTTGAATAAAGGAATGGTCATTTTACTCAAATCAGTTTTCCGTAGATACCAGGCATGTCAAAGTTAACAGGCGCTAAATCCGAGCTGGAGGTATTTGAAGCACGAAGCCTGTGTCTAGCATCTTCCTTTACCGAGATCCAGTGTGCAAGAAAATGAAATATCGCCTATATCATTATCTGCGGGTTCTGGTCAACTGACGCAGAAATAGGACTATTTTAGGTATTTCATATTCTTTCCTGCCTGGCATGACAAAGGGTGGAGCTGGATCATGTGGCAGACACAGCCCATCTCCCCTTACAATCTCCACCCTCCAGGGGAGAAAGGCTTAAATGGCTGGACACACAGGCTGACAATAGAGTCCTTCCCATCCATATGCCATCACGGATCTGAGCTCTCCATAATTGGACTATATCTTCCGTTTGGACTTACCATCACAAAGGGCGCGGTAACTTGACCCGCAACTCAAAGGTTATACTCAGCTATTTCACGTTTTATTCCTTTTCTTTTTGATATATCGGAACTCTGCAGATTCTGCCCTTCTTGAGCTGCCCCTGCCCATACACTGCTCAGATATGAATCTTTCTCTGATCTAGCACTCTGCACCATTAGATACTAGATGGGATGTCAGCGGAAATAATATTGAGGTCACTTCTATAGTCTCTAGCTTTGTACTACTCGATGCACTACAAAGCTAAGCAAACTGCTCCATCCCGAGTACAGCCTGTGCTCCACTGAGAATTATCCTGCAAAGTCCCTGTATTTCCCATCCATAGACAATCAATATTTTATTCAAAATTTCCATAAAAAATGCCATAGCATGAATAGAATGCCATTTTTATATGGAATATAATGTCTAGTCTAGTAAAATAATTGACTAACGTATGATTGTATAGCATACTCCCACCTCTTATGGGGTAATGAGTGTGTCAGGTGATAGCATACTCCCATCTCTTATGGGGTAATGAGTGAGTCAGGTGATAGCATACTCCCATCTCTTATGGGGTAATGAGTGTGTCAGGTGATAGCATACTCCCATCTCTTATGGGGTAGTGAGTGAGTCAGGTGATAGCATACTCCCATCTCTTATGGGGTAATGAGTGAGTCAGGTGATAGCATACTCCCATCTCTTATGGGGTAATGAGTGAGTCAGGTGATAGCATACTCCCACCTCTTATGGGGTAATGAGTGTGTCAGGTGATAGCATACTCCCATCTCTTATGAAGTAATGAGTGTGTCAGGTGATAGCATACTCCCATCTCTTATGAAGTAATGAGTGTGTCAGGTGATGGCATACTCCCATCTCTTATGAAGTAATGAGTGCGTCAGGTGATTGCATACTCCGATCTCTTATGGGGTAATGAATGCGTCAGGTGATAGCATACTCCCATCTCTTATGGGGTAATGAGTGAGTCAGGTGATAGCATACTCCCATCTCTTATGGGGCTATGAGTGAGTCAGGTGATAGCATACTCCCATCTCTTATGGGGTAGTGAGTAAGTCAGGTGATAGCATACTTCCATCTCTTATGGGGTAATGAGTGAGTCAGGTGATAGCATACTCCTATCTCTTATGGGGTAGTGAGTGTGTCAGGTGATAGCATACTCCTATCTCTTATGGGGTACTGAGTGTGTCAGGTGATAGCATACTCCTATCTCTTATGGGGCAATGAGTGAGTCAGGTGATAGCATACTCCTATCTCTTATGGGGTAATGAGTGTGTCAGGTGATAGCATACTCCCATCTCTTATGGGGCTATGAGTGAGTCAGGTGATAGCATACTCCCATCTCTTATGGGGCTATGAGTGAGTCAGGTGATAGCATACTCCCATCTCTTATGGGGTAATGAGTGTGTCAGGTGATAGCATACTCCCATCTCTTATGGGGCTATGAGTGAGTCAGGTGATAGCATACTCCCATCTCTTATGGGGCTATGAGTGAGTCAGGTGATAGCATACTCCCATCTCTTATGGGGTACTGAGTGAGTCAGGTGATGGCATACTTCCATCTCTTATGGGGTAGTGAGTGTGTCAGGTGATAGCATACTCCCATCTCTTATGGGGTAGTGAGTAAGTCAGGTGATAGCATACTTCCATCTCTTATGGGGTAATGAGTGTGTCAGGTGATAGCATACTCCCATCTCTTATGGGGTAATGAGTGTGTCAGGTGATAGCATACTCCCATCTCTTATGGGGTAATGAGTGAGTCAGGTGATAGCATACTTCCATCTCGTATGGGGTAATGAGTGAGTCAGGTGATAGCATACTCCCATCTCTTATGGGGTAATGAGTGTGTCAGGTGATAGCATACTCCCATCTCTTATGGGGTACTGAGTGTGTCAGGTGATAGCATACTCCCATCTCTTATGGGGTAATGAGTGCGTCAGGTGATAGCATACTCCCATCTCTTATGGGGTAATGAGTGAGTCAGGTGATGACATACTTCCATCTCTTATGGGGTAGTGAGTAAGTCAGGTGATAGCATACTCCCATCTCTTATGGGGTACTGAGTGAGTCAGGTGATAGCATACTCCCATCTCTTATGGGGTAATGAGTGAGTCAGGTGATAGCATACTCCCATCTCTTATGGGGTAATGAGTGAGTCAGGTGATAGCATACTCCCATCTCTTATGGGGTACTGAGTGTGTCAGGTGATAGCATACTCCCATCTCTTATGGGGTAGTGAGTGTGTCAGGTGATGGCATACTCCCATCTCTTATGGGGTAATGAGTGTGTCAGGTGATAGCATACTTCCATCTCTTATGGGGTAATGAGTGAGTCAGGTGATAGCATACTCCCATCTCTTATGGGGTAATGAGTGTGTCAGGTGATAGCATACTCCCATCTCTTATGGGGTACTGAGTGTGTCAGGTGATAGCATACTCCCATCTCTTATGGGGTAATGAGTGCGTCAGGTGATAGCATACTCCCATCTCTTATGGGGTAATGAGTGAGTCAGGTGATGACATACTTCCATCTCTTATGGGGTAGTGAGTAAGTCAGGTGATAGCATACTCCCATCTCTTATGGGGTACTGAGTGAGTCAGGTGATAGCATACTCCCATCTCTTATGGGGTAATGAGTGAGTCAGGTGATAGCATACTCCCATCTCTTATGGGGTAATGAGTGAGTCAGGTGATAGCATACTCCCATCTCTTATGGGGTAGTGAGTAAGTCAGGTGATAGCATACTCCCATCTCTTATGGGGTACTGAGTGTGTCAGGTGATAGCATACTCCCATCTCTTATGGGGTAGTGAGTGTGTCAGGTGATGGCATACTCCCATCTCTTATGGGGTAATGAGTGTGTCAGGTGATAGCATACTCCCATCTCTTATGGGGTAATGAGTGAGTCGGGTGATAGCATACTCCTATCTCTTATGGGGTAGTGAGTGTGTCAGGTGATAGCATACTCCCATCTCTTATGGGGTAATGAGTGAGTCGGGTGATAGCATACTCCTATCTCTTATGGGGTAGTGAGTGTGTCAGGTGATAGCATACTCCTATCTCTTATGGGGTACTGAGTGTGTCAGGTGATAGCATACTCCTATCTCTTATGGGGTAGTGAGTGTGTCAGGTGATAGCATACTTCCATCTCTTATGGGGTAGTGAGTAAGTCAGGTGATAGCATACTTCCATCTCTTATGGGGTACTGAGTGAGTCAGGTGATAGCATACTCCCATCTCTTATGGAGTAATGAGTGAGTCAGGTGATGGCATACTCCCATCTCTTATGGGGTAATGAGTGTGTCAGGTGATAGCATACTCCTATCTCTTATGGGGTAGTGAGTGTGTCAGGTGATAGCATACTTCCATCTCTTATGGGGTAATGAGTGAGTCAGGTGATAGCATACTCCCATCTCTTATGGGGTAGTGAGTAAGTCAGGTGATAGCATACTCCCATCTCTTATGGGGTACTGAGTGAGTCAGGTGATAGCATACTCCCATCTCTTATGGGGTAATGAGTGTGTCAGGTGATAGCATACTCCCATCTCTTATGGGGCTATGAGTGAGTCAGGTGATAGCATACTCCCATCTCTTATGGGGTAGTGAGTGAGTCAGGTGATAGCATACTCCCATCTCTTATGGGGTAATGAGTGTGTCAGGTGATAGCATACTCCCACCTCTTATGGGGCTATGAGTGAGTCAGGTGATAGCATACTCCCATCTCTTATGGGGTACTGAGTGAGTCAGGTGATAGCATACTCCCATCTCTTATGGGGTAATGAGTGAGTCAGGTGATAGCATACTCCCATCTCTTATGGGGCTATGAGTGAGTCAGGTGATAGCATACTCCCATCTCTTATGGGGTAATGAGTGAGTCAGGTGATAGCATACTCCCATCTCCTATGGGGTAATGAGTGAGTCAGGTGATAGCATACTCCCATCTCTTATGGGGTAATGAGTGAGTCAGGTGATAGCATACTCCCATCTCTTATGGGGTAATGAGTGTGTCAGGTGATAGCATACTCCTATCTCTTATGGGGTACTGAGTGTGTCAGGTGATGGCATACTCCCATCTCTTATGGGGTAGTGAGTGAGTCAGGTGATAGCATACTTCCATCTCTTATGGGGTAGTGAGTAAGTCAGGTGATAGCATACTCCCATCTCTTATGGGGTAATGAGTGAGTCAGGTGATAGCATACTCCCATCTCTTATGGGGTACTGAGTGTGTCAGGTGATAGCATACTCCTATCTCTTATGGGGTAGTGAGTGTGTCAGGTGATAGCATACTCCCATCTCTTATGGGGTAATGAGTGAGTCAGGTGATAGCATACTCCCATCTCTTATGGGGTAGTGAGTGTGTCAGGTGATAGCATACTCCCATCTCTTATGGGGTAATGAGTGTGTCAGGTGATAGCATACTCCCATCTCTTATGGGGTACTGAGTGAGTCAGGTGATAGCATACTCCCATCTCTTATGGGGTAATGAGTGTGTCAGGTGATGGCATACTCCCATCTCTTATGGGGTAGTGAGTGTGTCAGGTGATGGCATACTCCCATCTCTTATGGGGTAATGAGTGTGTCAGGTGATAGCATACTTCCATCTCTTATGGGGTAATGAGTGAGTCAGGTGATAGCATACTCCCATCTCTTATGGGGTAATGAGTGTGTCAGGTGATAGCATACTCCCATCTCTTATGGGGTACTGAGTGTGTCAGGTGATAGCATACTCCCATCTCTTATGGGGTAATGAGTGCGTCAGGTGATAGCATACTCCCATCTCTTATGGGGTAATGAGTGAGTCAGGTGATGACATACTTCCATCTCTTATGGGGTAGTGAGTAAGTCAGGTGATAGCATACTCCCATCTCTTATGGGGTACTGAGTGAGTCAGGTGATAGCATACTCCCATCTCTTATGGGGTAATGAGTGAGTCAGGTGATAGCATACTCCCATCTCTTATGGGGTAATGAGTGAGTCAGGTGATAGCATACTCCCATCTCTTATGGGGTAGTGAGTAAGTCAGGTGATAGCATACTCCCATCTCTTATGGGGTACTGAGTGTGTCAGGTGATAGCATACTCCCATCTCTTATGGGGTAGTGAGTGTGTCAGGTGATGGCATACTCCCATCTCTTATGGGGTAATGAGTGTGTCAGGTGATAGCATACTCCCATCTCTTATGGGGTAATGAGTGAGTCGGGTGATAGCATACTCCTATCTCTTATGGGGTAGTGAGTGTGTCAGGTGATAGCATACTCCCATCTCTTATGGGGTAATGAGTGAGTCGGGTGATAGCATACTCCTATCTCTTATGGGGTAGTGAGTGTGTCAGGTGATAGCATACTCCTATCTCTTATGGGGTACTGAGTGTGTCAGGTGATAGCATACTCCTATCTCTTATGGGGTAGTGAGTGTGTCAGGTGATAGCATACTTCCATCTCTTATGGGGTAGTGAGTAAGTCAGGTGATAGCATACTTCCATCTCTTATGGGGTACTGAGTGAGTCAGGTGATAGCATACTCCCATCTCTTATGGAGTAATGAGTGAGTCAGGTGATGGCATACTCCCATCTCTTATGGGGTAATGAGTGTGTCAGGTGATAGCATACTCCTATCTCTTATGGGGTAGTGAGTGTGTCAGGTGATAGCATACTTCCATCTCTTATGGGGTAATGAGTGTGTCAGGTGATAGCATACTCCCACCTCTTATGGGGTAATGAGTGTGTCAGGTGATAGCATACTCCCATCTCTTATGGGGTAATGAGTGAGTCAGGTGATAGCATACTCCCATCTCTTATGGAGTAATGAGTGAGTCAGGTGATGGCATACTCCCATCTCTTATGGGGTAATGAGTGTGTCAGGTGATAGCATACTCCTATCTCTTATGGGGTAGTGAGTGTGTCAGGTGATGGCATACTCCCATCTCTTATGGGGTAGTGAGTGAGTCAGGTGATAGCATACTCCCACCTCTTATGGGGTAATGAGTGAGTCAGGTGATAGCATACTCCCATCTCTTATGGGGTAATGAGTGAGTCAGGTGATAGCATACTTCCATCTCTTATGGGGTACTGAGTGAGTCAGGTGATAGCATACTCCCATCTCTTATGGGGTAATGAGTGTGTCAGGTGATAGCATACTCCTATCTCTTATGGGGTAATGAGTGAGTCAGGTGATAGCATACTCCCACCTCTTATGGGGTAATGAGTGAGTCAGGTGATAGCATACTCCCATCTCTTATGGGGTAGTGAGTAAGTCAGGTGATAGCATACTCCCATCTCTTATGGGGTAATGAGTGAGTCAGGTGATAGCATACTCCCATCTCTTATGGGGTACTGAGTGTGTCAGGTGATAGCATACTCCTATCTCTTATGGGGTAGTGAGTGTGTCAGGTGATAGCATACTCCCATCTCTTATGGGGCAATGAGTGCGTCAGGTGATAGCATACTCCCATCTCTTATGGGGTAGTGAGTGAGTCAGGTGATAGCATACTCCCATCTCTTATGAGGTAATGAGTGAGTCAGGTGATAGCATACTCCCATCTCTTATGGGGTAGTGAGTGAGTCAGGTGATAGCATACTCCCATCTCTTATGGGGTAATGAGTGAGTCAGGTGATGGCATACTCCTATCTCTTATGGGGTAATGAGTGTGTCAGGTGATAGCATACTTCCATCTCTTATGAGGTAATGAGTGAGTCAGGTGATAGCATACTCCCATCTCTTATGGGGTAATGAGTGTGTCAGGTGATGGCATACTCCCATCTCTTATGGGGTAATGAGTGAGTCAGGTGATAGCATACTCCCATCTCTTATGGGGTAATGAGTGAGTCAGGTGATAGCATACTCCCATCTCTTATGGGGTAGTGAGTAAGTCAGGTGATAGCATACTCCCATCTCTTATGGGGTAATGAGTGTGTCAGGTGATAGCATACTCCCATCTCTTATGGGGTACTGAGTGAGTCAGGTGATAGCATACTTCCATCTCTTATGGGGTAATGAGTGTGTCAGGTGATAGCATACTCCCATCTCTTATGGGGTAATGAGTGAGTCAGGTGATGGCATACTCCCATCTCTTATGGGGTAATGAGTGTGTCAGGTGATAGCATACTCCCATCTCTTATGGGGTAATGAGTGTGTCAGGTGATAGCATACTCCCATCTCTTATGGGGTAATGAGTGTGTCAGGTGATAGCATACTCCCATCTCTTTTGGGGTACTGAGTGTGTCAGGTGATAGCATACTTCCATCTCTTATGGAGTAATGAGTGTGTCAGGTGATAGCATACTCCCATCTCTTATGGGGTAATGAGTGTGTCAGGTGATAGCATACTCCCATCTCTTATGGGGTAATGAGTGAGTCAGGTGATAGCATACTCCCATCTCTTATGGGGCTATGAGTGAGTCAGGTGATAGCATACTCCTATCTCTTATGGAGTAATGAGTGTGTCAGGTGATAGCATACTCCCATCTCTTATGGGGTAATGAGTGAGTCAGGTGATGGCATACTCCCATCTCTTATGGGGTAATGAGTGTGTCAGGTGATAGCATACTCCCATCTCTTATGGGGTAATGAGTGTGTCAGGTGATAGCATACTCCCATCTCTTAAGGGGTAATGAGTGTGTCAGGTGATAGCATACTCCCATCTCTTTTGGGGTACTGAGTGTGTCAGGTGATATCATACTTCCATCTCTTATGGAGTAATGAGTGTGTCAGGTGATAGCATACTCCCATCTCTTATGGGGTAATGAGTGTGTCAGGTGATAGCATACTCCTATCTCTTATGGGGTAATGAGTGAGTCAGGTGATAGCATACTCCCATCTCTTATGGGGTAATGAGTGAGTCAGGTGATAGCATACTCCCATCTCTTATGGGGTAGTGAGTAAGTCAGGTGATAGCATACTCCCATCTCTTATGGGGTAATGAGTGTGTCAGGTGATAGCATACTTCCATCTCTTATGGGGTAGTGAGTAAGTCAGGTGATAGCATACTCCCATCTCTTATGGGGTAATGAGTGTGTCAGGTGATAGCATACTCCCATCTCTTATGGGGTAGTGAGTGTGTCAGGTGATAGCATACTCCCATCTCTTATGGGGTACTGAGTGAGTCAGGTGATAGCATACTCCCATCTCTTATGGGGTAGTGAGTGTGTCAGGTGATAGCATACTCCCATCTCTTATGGGGTACTGAGTGAGTCAGGTGATAGCATACTCCCATCTCTTATGGGGTACTGAGTGAGTCAGGTGATAGCATACTCCCATCTCTTATGGGGTAGTGAGTGTGTCAGGTGATGGCATACTCCCATCTCTTATGGGGTAGTGAGTGTGTCAGGTGATAGCATACTCCCATCTCTTATGGGGTAATGAGTGTGTCAGGTGATAGCATACTCCCATCTCTTATGGGGTAATGAGTGAGTCAGGTGATAGCATACTCCCATCTCTTATGGGGTAATGAGTGTGTCAGGTGATAGCATACTTTCATCTCTTATGGGGTAGTGAGTGAGTCAGGTGATAGCATACTCCCATCTCTTATGGGGTAGTGAGTGAGTCAGGTGATAGCATACTCCCATCTCTTATGGGGTAGTGAGTGAGTCAGGTGATAGCATACTCCCATCTCTTATGGGGTAATGAGTGAGTCAGGTGATAGCATACTCCCATCTCTTATGGAGTAATGAGTGAGTCAGGTGATAGCATACTCCCATCTCTTATGGGGTACTGAGTGTGTCAGGTGATAGCATACTCCTATCTCTTATGGGGTAGTGAGTGAGTCAGGTGATAGCATACTCCCACCTCTTATGGGGTAATGAGTGAGTCAGGTGATAGCATACTCCTATCTCTTATGGGGTAATGAGTGAGTCAGGTGATAGCATACTCCCACCTCTTATGGGGTAATGAGTGAGTCAGGTGATAGCATACTCCCATCTCTTATGGGGTAGTGAGTAAGTCAGGTGATAGCATACTCCCATCTCTTATGGGGCAATGAGTGCGTCAGGTGATAGCATACTCCCATCTCTTATGGGGTAATGAGTGAGTCAGGTGATAGCATACTCCCATCTCTTATGGGGTAGTGAGTGTGTCAGGTGATAGCATACTCCCATCTCTTATGGGGTAATGAGTGTGTCAGGTGATAGCATACTCCTATCTCTTATGGGGTAATGAGTGAGTCAGGTGATAGCATACTCCCATCTCTTATGGGGTAATGAGTGAGTCAGGTGATAACATACTCCCATCTCTTATGGGGTACTGAGTGTGTCAGGTGATAGCATACTCCCATCTCTTATGGGGTAATGAGTGAGTCAGGTGATAGCATACTCCTATCTCTTATGGGGTACTGAGTGTGTCAGGTGATAGCATACTCCCATCTCTTATGGGGTAATGAGTGAGTCAGGTGATAGCATACTCCCATCTCTTATGGGGCTATGAGTGAGTCAGGTGATAGCATACTCCCATCTCTTATGGGGTACTGAGTGAGTCAGGTGATAGCATACTTCCATCTCTTATGGGGTAGTGAGTAAGTCAGGTGATAGCATACTCCCATCTCTTATGGGGTAATGAGTGAGTCAGGTGATAGCATACTCCCATCTCTTATGGGGCTATGAGTGAGTCAGGTGATAGCATACTCCCATCTCTTATGGGGTACTGAGTGAGTCAGGTGATAGCATACTCCCATCTCCTATGGGGTAATGAGTGCGTCAGGTGATAGCATACTCCCATCTCTTATGGGGTACTGAGTGAGTCAGGTGATATGATATGCTTATACTGAATAAATATGGCCATTTGTTTTGAGATTTGGTTTGAAACCCAGGATGTGGCTGATTCCTTTGGAACCTTCATTGGTCCATTGGAGTAGTGAGAACTGGACAGTAATAGAGAAGTATGTCCTCTGAGGGCCTGGTCTCCATGCAGATGAGGCAGAGGATAGCCTTGATGGAATGGGACAGTAATAGAGAAGTATGTCCTCTGAGGGCCTGCTCTCCATGCAGATGAGGCAGAGGATAGCCTTGATAAAATGGGACAGTAATAGAGAGGTATGTCCTCTGAGGGCCTGGTCTCCATGCAGATGAGGCAGAGGATAGCCTTGATGGAATGGGACAGTAATAGAGAAGTATGTCCTCTGAGGGCCTGGTCTCCATGCAGATGAGGCAGAGGATAGCCAATGGGACAGTAATAGAGAGGTATGTCCTCTGAGGGCCTGGTCTCCATGCAGATGAGGCAGAGGATAGCCAATGGGACAGTAATAGAGAGGTATGTCCTCTGAGGGCCTGGTCTCCATGCAGATGAGGCAGAGGATAGCCTTGATGGAATGGGACAGTAATAGAGAGGTATGTCCTCTGAGGGCCTGGTCTCCATGCAGATGAGGCAGAGGATAGCCAATGGGACAGTAATAGAGAGGTATGTCCTCTGAGGGCCTGGTCTCCATGCAGATGAGGCAGAGGATAGCCTTGATGGAATGGGACAGTAATAGAGAAGTATGTCCTCTGAGGGCCTGGTCTCCATGCAGATGAGGCAGAGGATAGCCTTGATGGAATGGGACAGTAATAGAGAAGTATGTCCTCTGAGGGCCTGGTCTCCATGCAGATGAGGCAGAGGATAGCCTTGATGGAATGGGACAGTAATAGAGAGGTATGTCCTCTGAGGGCCTGGTCTCCATGCAGATGAGGCAGAGGATAGCCTTGATGGAATGGGACAGTAATAGAGAGGTATGTCCTCTGAGGGCCTGGTCTCCATGCAGATGAGGCAGAGGATAGCCTTGATGAAATGGGACAGTAATAGAGAAGTATGTCCTCTGAGGGCCTGGTCTCCATGCAGATGAGGCAGAGGATAGCCTTGATGGAATGGGACAGTAATAGAGAAGTATGTCCTCTGAGGGCCTGGTCTCCATGCAGATGAGGCAGAGGATAGTCTTGATGGAATGGGACAGTAATAGAGATACTGTATGTCCTCTGAGGGCCTGGTCTCCATGCAGATGAGGCAGAGGATAGCCTTGATGGAATGGGACAGTAATAGAGAGGTATGTCCTCTGAGGGCCTGGTCTCCATGCAGATGAGGCAGAGGATAGCCTTGTCCTCTGAGGGCCTGCTCTCCATGCAGATGAGGCAGAGGATAGTCTAGTTGTTGGTCTTGAGTTTTGACTTTTGCTGTGCTCTTTGCAGGACATGCTTATGCAGTTGGCGAAGGCGGTGGCCAGTGCTGCTGCAGCTCTTGTTCTTAAAGCCAAGAATGTGGCAGAGAGGACAGATGAACCCAAGCAGCAGGCCCAGGTGATTGCTGCAGCCACCCAGTGTGCCCTGTCTACATCTCAGCTGGTGGCATGCACCAAGGTAAGATCTCTGAGGGCCAGCAGCCATGCTTTCCCTCTCTGTAGATACCAGCCTTCACTGTTGTCCTTCTCTGCAGGTCGTTGCCCCGACAATCAGCTCTCCGGTTTGCCAGGAGCAGCTGCTGGAGGCTGGGAAGCAGGTGGCCAAGTCAGTGGAAGGCTGCATGGAATCCTCCAAGGAAGCCACCACAGATCCAGAGCTCCTAAAGGCTGTTGGCCTTGCAGCATCTGCCGTCACCCAGGCCCTCAATGATCTTCTTCAGCACATTAAGAAGAATGCAGCTGGAGGTCCACCGACTGGCCGATATGACCAGGCCACAGACACCATCCTCAATGTGACTGAGAACATCTTCAGCTCAATGGGAGACGCAGGTAAGCCATCTCTGCAAGGTTTGTCTACTTATTGGGAAGGGGGAATCAGGGCATGCAGGAAGAGACGACTATTGACTGAGCCTGCACAAACACGGCCGCACTGCACCTGCACGAGAATGGCCACGCCTCCCCTCCAGACTGAGCCTGCACAAACACGGCCGCACTGCACCTGCACGAGAATGGCCACGCCTCCCCTCCAGACTGAGCCTGCACAAACACGGCCGCACTGCACCTGCACGAGAATGGCCACGCCTCCCCTCCAGACTGAGCCTGCACAAACACGGCCGCACTGCACCTGCACGAGAATGGCCACGCCTCCCCTCCAGACTTCTCCTGGCTTGGATTGAGGTCATTGGGAGGAGTTTGGAGGACAGGTAGACAGTGGGCAGGTGAGATTGTAAGTTAGGGCAGTTGATTTGGCTCTGCATATGAGTGGTACTGGAAAAGCAACATATAATATTAGTTGTCCCAGGCCATGAGTGTAGAAGCAGGAGAGAAAGGAACGGAGAACAGAACCTTGTGGTTCTCCCAAGAAACAGGTATGAGGAAGACTTTGTTGGAGGGGGGACTATCAAAGAGCATTTAACAGGTAGAAAGAAATTGATAATGTACACCGTTGATGCCTAATATCTGTAGATGGCAGACTCTACAGTAGAAGACATTCTGCTGTGACATCTGCTGAACTAAGTCCAAGGAAAATTGTCTGTGGATTCAGAAGATCATTGCCTGCATTACTGTAACCAGATTGAAGACGGATAAACATGTAACATAGATAGGCAGACCATTGTGAAAGGACTCGGCATTCAAGTAATTTGGAAACGAGCAAGATGAACATGGTAGTTAGAAATGGTTGTAGGAACGAGAGACCGTCTTCTGAGTAACAGAGTCATTGGAAAAGGATAATATGATACTAGTGCAAAGAAACTTGTAAGGGTGGGAAGACTAGGTCCATGGAACTGCAGAGCATCTTGGGAATTGTGGTGTCTGCTGTGTTGTCTTCTTAGTATTATGTATGGTAGGGAATGGAGTCCAGAGCTCAGGTTGTGAGGTGGGATTTGGAGATTAGAAGCCAGTTATAAAAGAGAATCCAGTTGAATGGGTGAGAAGGGATGTATAGTGAGTTTGAGGGGTATTTAGGTAACTTTGTTTGAAATATTTGGTGAGGTCGTTGGCTGGTGAGCAGGTGGTTGTGGGAGGAGTTTGGAGTTGCAATTAAGTGGTGTAAGCAGGACATTAATGTGAGGAAACTGAGAGGAAATGTATGACTGGATGGCAAGAGAACGGCCATCTTTGAGTTCCTTCTGAGCTTTTTTGTAAGGCTGAAAGTCCCCTGCAGTCATCTTTATCCCCCATCGTGGGTCTGTCACCCAGGAATGCCAGCCATGTCATGGGTCCAGCCAACCAGTCATTGTACATTGCCTGATGATAGGCCCAGTGCTCTGCCACACCCAATGGCACATCTTCTAGACCTATAACATTTATCTCTGCTTTTCTGTAGGGGAGATGGTGCGTCAGGCAAGGATTCTGGCCCAGGCTACCTCTGATTTGGTGGGTGCCATTAAGGCGGATGCTGAACAGGAGAGTGATCTGGAGAATTCACGGAAGCTCCTGAGTGCTGCCAAGCTTCTGGCCGATGCCACTGCTCGAATGGTGGAAGCGGCTAAGGTGAGTGTTTGGACTCTGGAATTTCTGGGATGTCCCAGAGTAATGACTAATTCTGAATGTAATATTTATGAACCTGCAGGGAGCCGCCGCCAATCCGGACAGTGAGGAGCAGCAGCAGAAGCTACGAGAGGCAGCAGAAGGTCTACGGATGGCCACCAACGCCGCTGCACAGAACGCCATCAAAAAAAAGCTTGTGCACAAGCTGGAGGTGGGTGTCACAGGGCCATAAGCTGGAGATGGGTGACACAGGGACACATGCTGGAGGGAGGTGACACGGGGCCATAAGCTGGAGGTGGGTGACACAGGGCTACATGCTGGAGGGAGGTGACACGGGGGCACAACCTAGAGGTGGGTGACACGGGGCCATAAGCTGGAGGGAGGTGACACAGGGCCACAAGCTGGAGGTGGGTAAGTGGGCATTCCTGTACTGTATATGTTGTAGAGAGGGGGAGGGGTGTTCCTGTACTGTATATGTTGTAGAGGGGGAGGGGTGTTCCTGTACTGTATATATTGTAGAGGGGGAGGGGTGTTCCTGTACTGTATATGTTGTAGAGGGGGAGGGGCGATCCTGTACTGTCAGAATCATCTCCTCTTTGTCATATTGTATTGTCCAGCAAGCGGCTAAGCAAGCAGCAGCCTCAGCAACACAGACTATAGCTGCCGCCCAGAATGCAGCTTCCAGCAACAAGAACCCAGCCGCCCAGCAACAACTGGTGCAGAGCTGCAAGGTGAGTGACCTGCAGTGCTATCCCTGCACCCTGTGCGTCTGACTCCTCCCCCTATACTCTCCCTACACCTTGTCTGTCTGACTCCTCCCCTATACTCTCTTTACACCCTGTGTGTCTGACTCTTCCCATGTACACTCCCTGCACCCTGTGGGTCTGACCCCCCCACTGTACTCTCCCTGCACCCTGTGTGTATGACTCCTTCCCCCTGTACTCTCTCTGCACGCTGTGTCTGACTCCTTCCTGTACTCTCCCTGCACCCTGTGTGTATGACTCCTTCCCCTGTACTCTCCCTGCACCCTTTGTGCCTTACTCCTTCCTGTACTCTCCCTGCACCCTTTGTGTCTTACTCCTTCCTGTACTCTCCCTGCACCCTTTGTAT
The DNA here is from genome assembly GCF_040937935.1 of Hyperolius riggenbachi. Classification (NCBI taxonomy): domain Eukaryota; kingdom Metazoa; phylum Chordata; class Amphibia; order Anura; family Hyperoliidae; genus Hyperolius; species Hyperolius riggenbachi. The sequence goes on along the minus strand of NC_090646.1, from coordinate 688,645,437 downwards.
GACTCCTTCCTTTACTCTCCCTGCACCCTGTGTATGACTCCTCCCCCTGTACTCTCCCTGCACCCTTTGTGTCTTACTCCTTCCTGTACTCTCCCTGCACCCTATGTGTATGACTCCCTCCCCCTGTACTCTCCCTGCACCCTGTGTATAACACCTCCCCCTGTACCCTCCCCTGCACCCTTTGTGTCTTACTCCTTCCTGTACTCTCCCTGCACCCTTTGTGTCTTACTCTTTCCTGTACTCTCCCTGCAGTCTGTGTATGACTCCTCCCCGTGTACTCTCCCTGCACCCTGTGTATGACACCTCCCCCTGTACTCTCCCTGCTCCCTTTGTGTCTTACTCCTTCCTGTACTCTCCCTGCACCCTGTGTATGACTCCTCCCCCTGTACTCTCCTTGCGCCCTTTGTGTCTTACTCCTTCCTGTATTCTCCCTGCACCCTTTGTATTACTCCTCCACCTGTGTTCTCCCTGCACCCTGTGTGTATGACTCCTACCTCTGTACTTTCCCTGCACCCTGTGTATGACTCCTCCCCCTGTACTCCCCCTGCTCCCTTTGTGTCTTACTCCTTCCTGTACTCTCCCTGCACCCTGTGTATGACTCCTCCCCCTGTACTCTCCTTGCGCCCTTTGTGTCTTACTCCTTCCTGTATTCTCCCTGCACCCTTTGTATTACTCCTCCACCTGTGTTCTCCCTGCACCCTGTGTGTATGACTCCTACCTCTGTACTCTCCCTGCACCCTGTGTATGACTCCTCCCCCTGTACTCTCCCTGCACCCTTTGTGTCTTACTCCTTCCTGTACTCTCCCTGCACCCTGTGTGTATGACTCCCTCCCCCTGTACTCTCCCTGCACCCTGTGTATGACTCCTCCCCCTGTACTCTTCCTGCACCCTGTGTGTATGACTCCTGCCTCTGTACTCTCCCTGCACCCTATGTGTATGACTCCTCAACCTGTTCTCTCCCTGCACCCTTTGCGTCTTTCTCCTTCCTGTATTCTCCCTGCACCCTGTGTGTATGACTCCCTCCCCCTGTACTCTCCCTGCACCCTGTGTATGACACCTCCCCCTGTACTCTCCCTGCACCCTTTGTGTCTTACTCCTTCCTGTACTCTCCCTGCACCCTGTGTATGACTCCTCCCCCTGTACTCTCCCTGCACCCTTTGTGTCTTACTCCTTCCTGTATTCTCCCTGCACCCTGTGTGTATGACTCCCTCCCCCTGTACTCTCCCTGCACCCTGTGTATGACTCCCCCCCCCCCCCCCCCTGTACTCTTCCTGCACCCTGTGTGTATGACTCCTCCCTCTGTACTCTACCTGCACCCTATGTGTATGACTCCTCAACCTGTTCTCTCCCTGCACCCTTTGTGTCTTACTCCTTCCTGTATTCTCCCTGCACCCTGTGTGTATGACTCCCTCCCCCTGTACTCTCCCTGCACCCTGTGTATGACACCTCCCCCTGTACTCTCCCTGCACCCTTTGTGTCTTACTCCTTCCTGTATTCTCCCTGCACCCTGTGTGTATGACTCCCTCCCCCTGTACTCTCCCTGCACCCTGTGTATGACTCCTCCCCCTGTACTCTTCCTGCACCCTGTGTGTATGACTCCTCCCTCTGTACTCTCCCTGCACCCTATGTGTATGACTCCTCAACCTGTTCTCTCCCTGCACCCTTTGTGTCTTACTCCTTCCTGTATTCTCCCTGCACCCTGTGTGTATGACTCCCTCCCCCTGTACTCTCCCTGCACCCTGTGTATGACACCTCCCCCTGTACTCTCCCTGCACCCTTTGTGTCTTACTCCTTCCTGTACTCTCCCTGCACCCTGTGTATGACTCCTCCCCCTGTACTCTCCCTGCACCCTTTGTGTCTTACTCCTTCCTGTATTCTCCCTGCACCCTGTGTGTATGACTCCCTCCCCCTGTACTCTCCCTGCACCCTGTGTATGACTCCTCCCCCTGTACTCTCCCTGCACCCTGTGTATGACTCCTCCCCCTGTACTCTTCCTGCACCCTGTGTGTATGACTCCTCCCTCTGTACTCTCCCTGCACCCTATGTGTATGACTCCTCAACCTGTTCTCTCCCTGCACCCTTTGTGTCTTACTCCTTCCTGTATTCTCCCTGCACCCTGTGTGTATGACTCCCTCCCCCTGTACTCTCCCTGCACCCTGTGTATGACACCTCCCCCTGTACTCTCCCTGCACCCTTTGTGTCTTACTCCTTCCTGTACTCTCCCTGCACCCTGTGTATGACTCCTCCCCCTGTACTCTCCCTGCACCCTTTGTGTCTTACTCCTTCCTGTATTCTCCCTGCACCCTGTGTATGACTCCCTCCCCCTGTACTCTCCCTGCACCCTGTGTATGACTCCTCCCCCTGTACTCTTCCTGCACCCTGTGTGTATGACTCCTCCCTCTGTACTCTCCCTGCACCCTATGTGTATGACTCCTCAACCTGTTCTCTCCCTGCACCCTTTGTGTCTTACTCCTTCCTGTATTCTCCCTGCACCCTGTGTGTATGACTCCCTCCCCCTGTACTCTCCCTGCACCCTGTGTATGACACCTCCCCCTGTACTCTCCCTGCACCCTTTGTGTCTTACTCCTTCCTGTATTCTCCCTGCACCCTGTGTGTATGACTCCCTCCCCCTGTACTCTCCCTGCACCCTGTGTATGACTCCTACCCCTGCACATTATCAGGGTGAGGATGTGCTTTGGATTTGCAGGTAATGCCGGATTATTCCCTGTCTCGGCTCCTCTCGTGGATCTGGTAATGATAACTTACTAATTATTCTTGTGTTTGTATCTTCAGGTTGTAGCGGATCAGATTCCTATGTTGGTTCAGGGAGTTCGAGGCAGCCAATCGCAGCCAGACAGTCCGAGTGCCCAACTGTCCCTCATCAGTGCCAGCCAGAACTTCCTGCAGGTGCTCTGCTGTGTGGTATTCATCTCTGCTGTGTGGTGATGTCACTGTGGTGATGTCAGGGCTGTGTGGTGATGTCACTGTGGTGATGTCGGGCCTGTGTGGTGTTGTCAGGGCTGTGTGGTGATGTCACTGTGGTGATGTCGGGGCTGTGTGGTGATGTCAAGGCTGTGTGGTGATGTCGGGGCTGTGTGGTGATGTCACTGTGGTGATGTCAGGGCTGTGTGGTGATGTCGGGGCTGTGTGGTGATGTCGGGGCTGTGTGGTGATGTCACTGTGGTGAGGTCAGGTCTGTGTGGTGTTGTCAGGGCAGTGTGGTGATGTCACGCTGGTGATGTCAGGTCTGTGTGGTGATGTCAGGTCTGTGTGGTGATGTCACGCTGGTGATGTCAGGTCTGTGTGGTGATGTCAGGGCTGTGTGGTGATGTCACGCTGGGGATGTCAGGTCTGTGTGGTGATGTCAGGGCTGTGTGGTGATGTCACCCTGGTGATGTCAGGTCTGTGTGGTGATGTCACGCTGATGATGTCAGGTCTGTGTGGTGATGTCAGGGCTGTGTGGTGATGTCACGCTGGGGATGTCAGGTCTGTGTGGGGATGTCAGGGCTGTGTGGTGATGTCAGGGCTGTGTGGTGATGTCAGGGCTGTGTGGTGATGTCAGGGCTGTGTGGTGATGTCAGGGCTGTGTGGTGATGTCAGGGCTGTGTGGTGATGTCAGGGCTGTGTGGTGATGTCAGGGCTGTGTGGTGATGTCAGGGCTGTGTGGTGATGTCACGGCTGTGTGGTGATGTCACGCTGGTGATGTCAGGGCTGTGTGGTGATGTCAGGTCTGTGTGGTGATGTCAGGTCTGTGTGGTGATGTCACGCTGGTGATGTCAGGTCTGTGTGGTGATGTCACGCTGGTGATGTCAGGGCTGTGTGGTGATTTCACGCAGGTGATGCCAGCGTTGTGTGGTGATGTCACTGTGGTGACAGAGCTGTGTGGTGATGTCAGGACTGTGTGGTGATGTCAGGTCTGTGTGGTGATGTCTTTGTGGTGACAGGGCTGTGTGGTGAAGTCGGGGCTGTGTGGTGATGTCACGCTGGTGATGCCAGCGCTGTGTGGTGATGTCAGAGCTGTGTGGGGATGTCAGGTCTGTGTGGTGATGTCACGCTGGTGATGTCAGGTCTGTGTGGTGATGTCACGCTGGTGATGTCAGGGCTGTGTGGTGATGTCAGGGCTGTGTGGTGATCTCACACTGGTGATGTCAGGTCTGTGTGGTGATGTCACGCTGGTGATGTCAGGGGTGTGTGGTGATGTCACGCTGGTGATGTCAGGGCTGTGTGGTGATGTCAGGGCTGTGTGGTGATGTCACGCTGGTGATGTCAAGGCTGTGTGGTGATGTCAGAGCTGTGTGGTGATGTCAGAGCTGTGTGGTGATGTCAGAGCTGTGTGGTGATGTCACTGCTGTGTGGTGATGTCACTGCTGTGTGGTGATGTCACGGCTGTGTGGTGATGTCACGGCTGTGTGGTGATGTCAGAGCTGTGTGGTGATGTCAGAGCTGTGTGGTGATGTCAGAGCTGTGTGGTGATGTCAGAGCTGTGTGGTGATGTCAGAGCTGTGTGGTGATGTCACGGCTGTGTGGTGATGTCAGGGCTGGTGATGTCAGGGATGTGTGGTGATGTCACTGTGGTGATGTCAGGACTGTGTGGTGATGTCACGGCTGTGTGGTGATGTCAGAGCTGTGTGGTGATGTCACGGCTGTGTGGTGATGTCAGAGCTGTGTGGTGATGTCAGAGCTGTGTGGTGATGTCAGAGCTGTGTGGTGATGTCAGAGCTGTGTGGTGATGTCACGGCTGTGTGGTGATATCACGGCTGTTTGGTGATGTCACGGCTGTGTGGTGATGTCACGGCTGTGTGGTGATGTCACGGCTGTGTGGTGATGTCACGGCTGTGTGGTGATGTCAGAGCTGTGTGGTGATGTCAGAGCTGTGTGGTGATGTCAGGGCTGTGTGGTGATGTCGGGGCTGTGTGGTGATTTCGCGCTGGTGATGTCAGAGCTGTGTGGTGATGTCAGAGCTGTGTGGTGATGTCAGGGCTGTGTGGTGATGTCACGCTGTGTGGTGATGTCACGCTGGTGATGTCAAGGCTGTGTGGTGATGTCAGAGCTGTGTGGTGATGTCACGGCTGTGTGGTGATGTCACGGCTGTGTGGTGATGTCAGAGCTGTGTGGTGATGTCAGAGCTGTGTGGTGATGTCAGAGCTGTGTGGTGATGTCAGAGCTGTGTGGTGATGTCAGGGATGTGTGGTGATGTCACTGTGGTGATGTCAGGACTGTGTGGTGATGTCACGGCTGTGTGGTGATGTCACGGCTGTGTGGTGATGTCAGAGCTGTGTGGTGATGTCAGGGCTGTGTGGTGATGTCGGGGCTGTGTGGTGATGTCAGGGCTGTGTGGTGATGTCAGGGCTGTGTGGTGATGTCAGGGCTGTGTGGTGATTTCGCGCTGGTGATGTCACGGCTGTGTGGTGATGTCAGAGCTGTGTGGTGATGTCAGGGCTGTGTGGTGATGCCAGGGCTGTGTGGTAATGTCAGGGCTGTGTGGTGATGTCAGGGCTGTGTGGTGATGTCAGGGCTGTGTGGTGATGTCAGGGCTGTGTGGTGATGTCAGAGCTGTGTGGTGATGTCAGAGCTGTGTGGTGAAGTCACGGCTGTGTGGTGATGTCACGGCTGTGTGGTGATGTCACGGCTGTGTGGTGATGTCACGGCTGTGTGGTGATGTCACGGCTGTGTGGTGATGTCAGAGCTGTGTGGTGATGTCAGAGCTGTGTGGTGATGTCAGAGCTGTGTGGTGATGTCAGAGCTGTGTGGTGATGTCAGGGCTGTGTGGTGATGTCACGGCTGTGTGGTGATGTCACGGCTGTGTGGTGATGTCACGGCTGTGTGGTGATGTCAGAGCTGTGTGGTGATGTCAGGGATGTGTGGTGATGTCAGGACTGTGTGGTGATGTCACGGCTGTGTGGTGATGTCACGGCTGTGTGGTGATGTCAGAGCTGTGTGGTGATGTCAGAGCTGTGTGGTGATGTCAGGGCTGTGTGGTGATGTCGGGGCTGTGTGGTGATTTCGCGCTGGTGATGTCACGGCTGTGTGGTGATGTCAGAGCTGTGTGGTGATGTCAGGGCTGTGTGGTGATGCCAGGGCTGTGTGGTGATGCCAGGGCTGTGTGGTGATGTCAGGGCTGTGTGGTGATGTCAGGGCTGTGTGGTGATGTCAGAGCTGTGTGGTGATGTCAGAGCTGTGTGGTGATGTCACGGCTGTGTGGTGATGTCACGGCTGTGTGGTGATGTCACGGCTGTGTGGTGATGTCACGGCTGTGTGGTGATGTCACGGCTGTGTGGTGATGTCACGGCTGTGTGGTGATGTCACGGCTGTGTGGTGATGTCACGGCTGTGTGGTGATGTCACGGCTGTGTGGTGATGTCACGGCTGTGTGGTGATGTCAGAGCTGTGTGGTGATGTCAGAGCTGTGTGGTGATGTCAGAGCTGTGTGGTGATGTCAGGGCTGTGTGGTGATGTCAGGGCTGTGTGGTGATGTCACGGCTGTGTGGTGATGTCACGGCTGTGTGGTGATGTCACGGCTGTGTGATGATGTCAGAGCTGTGTGGTGATGTCAGAGCTGTGTGGTGATGTCAGAGCTGTGTGGTGATGTCAGGGCTGTGTGGTGATGTCAGGGCTGTGTGGTGATGTCAGAGCTGTGTGGTGATGTCACGGCTGTGTGGTGATGTCACGGCTGTGTGGTGATGTCACGGCTGTGTGGTGATGTCACGGCTGTGTGGTGATGTCACGGCTGTGTGGTGATGTCACGGCTGTGTGGTGATGTCACGGCTGTGTGGTGATGTCAGAGCTGTGTGGTGATGTCAGAGCTGTGTGGTGATGTCAGGGCTGTGTGGTGATGTCACGGCTGTGTGGTGATATCACGGCTGTGTGGTGATGTCAGAGCTGTGTGGTGATGTCAGAGCTGTGTGGTGATGTCAGGGCTGTGTGGTGATGTCAGGGCTGTGTGGTGATGTCAGGGCTGTGTGGTGATGTCAGGGCTGTGTGGTGATGTCAGAGCTGTGTGGTGATGTCACGGCTGTGTGGTGATGTCAGAGCTGTGTGGTGATGTCAGAGCTGTGTGGTGATGTCAGGGCTGTGTGGTGATGTCAGGGCTGTGTGGTGATGTCAGGGCTGTGTGGTGATGTCAGAGCTGTGTGGTGATGTCACGGCTGTGTGGTGATGTCACGGCTGTGTGGTGATGTCAGAGCTGTGTGGTGATGTCAGGGCTGTGTGGTGATGTCAGGGCTGTGTGGTGATGTCAGGGCTGTGTGGTGATGTCAGGGCTGTGTGGTGATGTCAGGGCTGTGTGGTGATGTCAGAGCTGTGTGGTGATGTCAGGGCTGGTGGTGATTTCGCGCTGGTGATGTCAGGTCTGTGTGATGATGTCAGGGCTGGTGGTGATTTCGCGCTGGTGATGTCAGGTCTGTGTGGTGATGTCACGCTGGTGATGTCAGGGCTGGTGGTGATTTTGCGCTGGTGATGTCAGGTCTGTGTGGTGATGTCACGCTGGTGATGTCAGGGCTGGTGTTGATTTCGTGCAGGTGGTGCCAGCACTGTGTGGTGAGGTTGGGGCTGTGTGGTGATGCCAGCGCTGTGTGGTGATGTAACGGCTGTGTGGTGATGTCAGAGCTGTGTTGAGGTCACGCTGCTGATGTCACTAGGGCGATGTCAGGTCTGTGTGGTGATGTCGCGCTGGTGATGCCAGCGCTGTGTGGTGATGTCACTGTGGTGATGTCAGGGCTGTGTGGTGATGTCAATCGGGTGATGGCATGCTGGTGATGTCATGGAGGTGTGGTGATGTCATGGCTGTGTGGTGAGGTCAGGGCTGTGTGGTGATGTCAGGGCCTTGGCACTTCCTGTGTGTGCTGCACTCCACGTCGGTTCCAGCTCACGCATACTTCCTCCACCATGTAATGTCATCATGTCACCTTTCTCCTCACAGCCTGGTGGGAAGCTGGTGGCAGCAGGTAAGGCAGCTGCCCCGACCGTGTCAGATCCGGCCTCTGCTATGCAGCTCGGTCAGTGCACAAAGAACCTGGCCTCCGCCCTGGCTGAGCTCCGGACAGCCGCCCAGAAGGTAAGGGTGCTGTGCAGTGGACCGGTGGTGGGGGTGTGATGGGGGGAGGGTGCTGAGCGGGAGACCGGTGGTTTCGGTGTGAGGGGGGAGGATGTGTGATGGGGAGGGTGCTGAGTGGGAGACCGATGGTGGGGGTGTGGGATGGGGGGAGGGCGTGTGAGGGGGGAGGGTGCTGTGCGGTAGACCGGTGGTGAGGGTGTGTGATGTGGGGGAGGGTGTGGGAGGGGGGGTAGGGTGTGATGGGGTGGTGGAGGAGAGTGTGGGAAGGTATGGAGGCTCCTTGTGTGACAATGATGGAGGGGTGATGCTGAGGCTACAGTGATGTCACATGCAGTCTCTGTCTCTGGTCTGTATGTTGCCAAAACTCTGAGCATCTCGTGGTGGTGGGAATAAGGGTGCCACGGTATACCGATATGTCTGTATACCGCGGTTTGATCACCGGTTTCCGCGGTGGTGGTGGTGGGGGGGGGTGTTAGGGTGACACAGCGGTGGGGATGCAACGCAAAGGCGGGCGCACGTACAGCGGCAGGGATAAACAGATACTCACTTCGCCGGGGGCTCTGCGCGTGTAATACATAATTCTTCCTACTTCCTCTTCTTTGCATGTACTTCTTTCTTCTTCCTGTCCTTGCCTTCCATCTCCCTGAAACAGCACTGTTACAAGGAGATGGAAGGCAAGGACAGGAAGAAGATAGAATTACCTGTGTGAAGGACCCGGCAATGAGTATAACCACAATAAGAATTTGATGGTCAATGTTCATCTTGTCATGGAGCCTCATGATATTGGGTTGGCTTTAGCCAGGTTTCGGTCTGATTATAGAGCTATATGATATAGGTTCTTGGAGTTGGGTGTCCATCAGGCAGCATGATTAGTGGTTGTTACTGGATCACCTCTTGTCTGGTTATGAAGTCACATGGACGGTGCTGGGTTGTATCTTGTCTGGTGGCTACTGTACAGATACTGGGGCAAGTTTGTGTGAGTAAGAATCCATGAATGTAGGCTTGTGCTTGCCTGGATCTCATCAGACGTTGTCTCTGCCAGGCTCAAGAAGCATGTGGACCGCTGGAGATTGATTCTGCACTGAACCTCATCCGGTCTTTGGAGCAAGATCTACAGGAGGCCAAAGCGGCCGCCAGAGAGGGGAAGCTGCAGCCATTGCCTGGAGAAACGGTGAGCAGGCCGAGTGTTTCTTACTCATGGTTGGTGTCCTCAAGGCATTCTGTGGTGACCATATCTTGTCTCTTACAGATGGAGAAATGCTCCCAGGATCTGGGCAACAGCACGAAGGCTGTGAGCTCTGCTATAGCTCAGCTTCTCGGAGAAATTGTGCATGGAAATGAGAATTACACGGGTAGGTGGTGGTGACACATCTTCTGCCGCTCCTTCTGTGGACAGATGTATAGAATTGTGGGATTTATCAGTATGCTAGGTCTATTAGGCTGCAATGCAGATATATACCCTGAAGGTGGCAGTGTTCATGACTCAGTGCCGGGACATTGGAGAACCGACCTGTGGGAGGCACGTTCACCATCTTTATTGTATGAAGGCAAATCCCATGCAGGGCTGTTAGTAGGGCAATAATAGGAATAGCACTTGTAGTTTATATATGTCAGCCTCCTTCAGAAGTTATTGGACTTTAGCATATTCTCCAGACTTATATCCAGAAATAACAGGGCACGCAGATCCACAAAGAACGGCAGGGCTCCGCCTGGGAGACCTCGTGTTTGCTGCACCGGCAGTAGCTGTATAAATGCTTTGTAACTCATAAACCTTTCACCCTGTAAGGGTTAATCATCAAGGGCTGTACATCAGTTTCCCTGCAGAGGGAGGCCTTGTTCCCACGCTACAAGCTTCGGGGGCCATTTCCTGAATACACGCATTTTACAGATTCTTTGTCATTCCGTTCTTGCTAATGTGACGTGATTCTTGCCAAACGCATACGGGGAATGTGGGAAGACGCACACGCAGAATGTGTCTTTAACCCAGCGCCAAACGGGAACATTAACCTGCTTTAAAATACGAATGCATAAAAAACGCAAATACAGGCACCAAACTAAAACACCCCGGCAGGCCAAGCCTTAACCCACCAAAACAGCCCAGCAGGCCAAGCCTTAACCCACCAAAACACCCCAGCAGGCCAAGCCTTAACTCACCAAAACACCCCAGCAGACCAAGCCTCGACCCACCAAAACACTCCAGCAGGCCAAGCCTTAACTCACCAAAACACCCCAGCAGACCAAGCCTCGACCCACCAAAACACCCCAGCAGGCCAAGCCTTAACCCACCAAAACACCCCAGCAGGCCAAGCCTTAACTCACCAAAACACCCCAGCAGACCAAGCCTCAACCCACCAAAACACCCCAGCAGGCCAAGCCTTAACTCACCAAAACACCCCAGCAGACCAAGCCTCAACCCACCAAAACACCCCAGCAGGCCAAGCCTTAACTCGCCAAGCCTCAATCCATCAAAATAGCCCAGCAGACCAAGCCTTAACCCACCAAAACACCCCAGCAGACCAAGCCTTAATCCACCAAAACACCCCAGCAAGCCAAGCCTTAAGTCACCAAAACACCCCAACAGGCCAAGCCTTAATCCACCAAAACACCCCAGCAGGCCAAGCCTCAATCCATCAAAACAGCCCAGCAGACCAAGCCTTAACCCACCAAAACACCCCAGCAGGCCAAGCCTTAACCCACCAAAACACCCCAGCAGACCAAGCCTTAACCCACCAAAACACCCCAGCAGGCCAAGCCTTAACCCACCAAAACACCCCAGCAGGCCAAGCCTTAACCCACCAAAACACCCCAGCAGACCAAGCCTTAACCCACCAAAACACCCCAGCAGGCCAAGCCTTAACCCACCAAAACATCCCAGCAGACCAAGCCTTAACACACCAAAACACCCCAGCAGGCCAAGCCTTAACCCACCAAATCACCCCAGCAGACCAAGCCTTAACCCACCAAAATACCCCAGCAGGCCAAGCCTTAATCCGCCAAAACACCCCTGCAGACCAAGCCTTAACACACCAAAACACCCCAGCAGGCCAAGCCTTAATCCACCAAAACACCCCAGCAGACCAAGCCTTAACCCACCAAAACACCCCATCAGGCCAAGCCTTAACCCACCAAATCACCCCAGCAGGCCAAGCCTTAACCCACCAAAACACCCCAGCAGGCCAAGCCTTTACCCACCAAAACACCCCAGCAGACCAAGCCTTAACCCACCTAAACACCCCAGCAGACCAAGTCTTAACCCACCAAAACACCCCAGAAGGCCAAGCCTTAACCCACCAAAACACTCCAGCAGGCCAAGCCTTAATCCACCAAAACACCCAGCAGGCCAAGCCTTAAGTCACCAAAACAACCCAACAGGCCAAGCCTTAATCCACCAAAACACCCCAGCAGGCCAAGCCTTAAGTCACCAAAACACCCCAACAGGCCAAGCCTTAATCCACCAAAACACCCCAGCAGACCAAACCTTAACCCACCAAAACGCCCCAGCAGACTAAGCCTTAACCCACCAAAACACCCCAACAGGCCAAGCCTTAACCCACCAAAACACCCCAGCAGACCAAGCCTTAAGCCACCAAAACACCCCTGCAGGCCAAGCCTTAACCCACCAAAATACCCCAGCAGGCCAAGCCTTAATCCGCCAAAACACCCCTGCAGACCAAGCCTTAACACACCAAAACACCCCAGCAGGCCAAGCCTTAATCCACCAAAACACCCCAGCAGACCAAGCCTTAACCCACCAAAACACCCCATCAGGCCAAGCCTTAACCCACCAAATCACCCCAGCAGGCCAAGCCTTAACCCACCAAAACACCCCAGCAGGCCAAGCCTTTACCCACCAAAACACCCCAGCAGACCAAGCCTTAACCCACCTAAACACCCCAGCAGACCAAGTCTTAACCCACCAAAACACCCCAGAAGGCCAAGCCTTAACCCACCAAAACACTCCAGCAGGCCAAGCCTTAATCCACCAAAACACCCAGCAGGCCAAGCCTTAAGTCACCAAAACAACCCAACAGGCCAAGCCTTAATCCACCAAAACACCCCAGCAGGCCAAGCCTTAAGTCACCAAAACACCCCAACAGGCTAAGCCTTAATCCACCAAAACACCCCAGCAGACCAAACCTTAACCCACCAAAACGCCCCAGCAGACTAAGCCTTAACCCACCAAAACACCCCAACAGGCCAAGCCTTAACCCACCAAAACACCCCAGCAGACCAAGCCTTAAGCCACCAAAACACCCCTGCAGGCCAAGCCTTAACCCACCAAAACACCCCAGCAGGCCAAGCCTCAATCCACCAAAACACCCCTGCAGGCCAAGCCTTAACCCACCAAAACACCCCAGCAGGCCAAGCCTCAATCCACCAAAACACCCCTGCAGGCCAAGCCTTAATTTACCAAAACAAAAATATGATGCATTTCAAGAGCACTAAAAAGGCCTTTCACAAATATGTGTGTATTAGGAGCATTAAGTCACAGCCACAAAGTTGATCGGGCAAGAGGCCTTTCTCAGGTACCTAACACACCCCAGTGAACCAAAACCTAACCCACCAATCCTCCCTCACCATCCAAGCAGCAGGCCAATTCCAGAGATATTGCATTGTGCTGAAAGTCAATTGTGTTGTGTTTTCCTGTTCCTGATTTTTACTGATAACTGATTAGGGTTCAGGTTCTCCAGCTGTAAAAGCTTTTCCGAGGTTTTGGCTGACGTCGCTGTCACACCTGTCCTGTCTCCTCTGCAGGCCGTGCTGCTCGGGACGTTGCCCAGGCCCTGCGGTCTCTGGCCCAGGCCAGTCGTGGAGTGGCTGCCACATCTGGGGACCCGGCGGTGCAGAAAGCCATGTTGGAGTGCGCTGGGGACGTTATGGACAAGGCTGGAAATCTTATTGAAGAGGCAAAAAGAGCTGTCGGGAAGCCGGCTGATGCGGAGAGTCAACAGAGGCTGGCTCAGGTCTCCATGTTTTACTTTTCAGTCATTTTATGCAGCATTGTTTGAAATTAGGTGCTCTCCTTAAGCGATTAGTGCTATACTGTTCTTACATCATAGGTTAGGCCTCATCTGGTTTCAGATCCACGTGATTGGGGCCTAAGGCTGGGTCAGGTCTAAGTCTTTGGCTGCGCAGGTACGTGGTTCCAGGTGGGGAATAGGCTTGGTCTGGTTGAAGTACTGTGGTTGAAGGAAGTGTGGTCTGGTTATGGAGCAATATGGTTGGGATTGGGCCAGGTCTTGCTCCTGTTATGTAGTGTTTAGTTGGGAGTTGGCCTTGGTCAGGTCTTGGTCTGGTTATGTGGTTGGAGGTTGGGTTAGGATGGTTATGTAGCTGTGTGGTTGAGGTTTAGGTTGGGTCATTTCTTGGTCTGGTTATGGAACATGTGGTTGGAGGTTGGGTTAGGATGGTTATGTAGCTGTGTGGTTGAGGTTTAGGTTGGGTCATTTCTTGGTCTGGTTATGGAACTTATGTGGTTGGGGGTTGGGTTAGGGTGGTTATGAAGCTGTGTGGTTGGGGGGTAGGTTAGGTCAAGTCTTGGTCTTATTATGGAACATATGTGGTTGGGGGTTCGGTGGTTAGGAAGCTTTGTGGTTGGTGGTTGGGTCAGTTCTTAGTCTGGTTATGGAACTTATGTGGTTGGGGGTTCGGTGGTTAGGAAGCTTTGTGGTTGGTGGTTGGGACAGTTCTTGGTCTGGTTATGGAATATGTGGTTGGGGGTTGTGTTAGGATGGTTATGAAGCTCTGTGGTTGAGGTTTAGGTTGGGTCAGTTCTTGCTCTTGTTATATAGCGTATAGTTGGGAGTTGGATTTGGTGAGCACTTGGTCTGGTTATGGAACTTATGTGGTTGGAGGTTGGGTTAGGATGGTTATGAAGCTGTGTGGTTGGGTCAGGTCTTGGTCTGGTTATGGAACATGTGGTTGGAGGTTGGGTTAGGATGGTTATGTAGCTGTGTGGTTGAGGTTTAGGTTGGGTCAGGTCTTGGTCTGGTTATGGAACTTATGTGGTTGGAGGTTGGGTTAGGATGGTTATGAAGCTCTGTGGTTGAGGTTTAGATTGGGTCAGTTCTTGCTCTTGTTATATAGCGTATAGTTGGGAGTTGGATTTGGTCAGCACTTGGTCTGGTTATGGAACTTATGTGGTTGGAGGTTGGGTTAGGATGGTTATGAAGCTCTGTGGTTGAGGTTTGGTTTAGGTAAAGTCTTTTGGGAGCTAACTTCCTCAGGAGTCTAGGGTTGGGGGGGGGGGGGGTGTTGGGGGGCGCTGGGGCGCTTCTTGTAGGTTTGGGTCAGTTCTTGGTCTAGTTTAAGGCTGGTTCCTACTGCACACATTTTTATTTCCTATCTATGAAAATAATTGGACTTGGATTTTTAGTAATTTGACATTCCCAGGGACTGATTTGGAGTGTGAGCTCCTGGATCTAGAGCTCAGCCACATAGGGCTTCTGTTATTGGGATGAGCTATTGTAATTTTAGAATTATTCTTTTCGCAGGTGGCCAAGGCAGTGTCCCAGGCTCTGAGCCGATGTGTCAACTGCTTGCCGGGACAGAGAGATGTAGATGCTGCCATAAAGAGCATCGGAGAGGCCAGTAAGAAGCTCCTGGCCTCCTCTGTGAGTATCATCAATGGGATTATTCATCTCTTCTAAACGGTTAGAGTGGATGTTAGAGGTTTGGTTGATGCTTACAGCAAATGATGGGGCTTGGGGTTGAGGATTACTGTTGATGTAAAGGGGTTAGGTTGAGTATTGCAGTAAATGTTAGGTTTAGGAGTCAGAGGATAGTCTGATGTTTAGAGTTAGTGTTACGAGTTAGACTGAGGATTACAGTTGATGTTAGGGGGCTAGGTTAAGGGTTAGAGTTGGGTTAGGATATACAGTAAGACACACAAGATACAGCAATGTAAAGACAATGTATGAAGTATAGGCAAGATGCAATGAAGTGGCAGCGACTCAATATGCGATTTGTCGATACAAACACTCAGCTTGAAACCCTAAAGGGGGAGAGTGGCTCTTGGGGGGAGTAAACGGGGTTCAAAAGGTTGACCGCCTGAAGGAGAAAAAACTTCCTATGCCCTGGGGTCCTGTTGGAGATGGCTTGAGCCCTCAGACTGATGGGAGCCATCAGAAGAAGCGGTGGCTGGGGTGTGAGGAGTCATTTGCGATCCTCAATGCTCTGGAGGGCAGTCTGGAGATGTAGAGGAGGTCCAGTGCGGGGAGAGGTTTCCCAATGATCCTCTCAGCTGATTTGTAGCCTTTATCTGTCACTAGCGGAGGAGCAGAGGACAGACTCAATATTAGCGGAGTAGAATCTTATCAGGAGCCCCTGGGCCATTCCAAACGTCTTCAGTTGGTGAAGGAAGAATAGTCTCTGCTGGGCTTCCTCTGAGTAGAGGTGGTGTTGGACTTCAAGCTCAGGTTGTTGGAGATGGCTGTGAGACAAACATAGGGTACTCTTGTAGTTGGTGGTGGCCTTGAGCTCCTTCCAACGATCGGAATTGGAAATCAGAATTACAATTTTCAGTGTAAAAGAAGCCTCCATTTCAATCACATAAAAACCAGCATTGTGCTGAACACTAGATGCAGCCATATATCATAAGCAGGTCATCGGATCCCCAATATTAGAACATCCTCAATTTGTCCATCATAGAATGCAATCCCCAGATGCAGACCAGAGAGTTCTTGCCCGGCTGGGTTCAGAAGATCCGGGGGGAGCCGTGTGATGTCTCCTGCAGTGGAGGCGGGCACACAGCGTTATGCAGGGCACCAGCAGGAGAGGCGTGTGCCTACGTGGTGGGCAGATGGGCAGCCACACGGTGGAGGGCTGGAGTTACGCTGTAGTGGAGGGCCAAATAACTAAGCTTAGCAGCTCAGAGCGGGCTGAGGAGTAACAGGGGCTACTGGCGGAGGTGGGGCCATTGTGTCGACCAGGCTATCCCCGCCCATTCTGCTGTAGCCAGAGCCTGTGGAGTGTGGAGGCCCAGGGTCCACAGCTGTGCAGCAGGCCACAAGAGCTGGGGCCCGTCAATGTATGTGGGTGGCTGGGGTCTGGACCAGGAATACAAGTACTGTAAGAAAAAACACAAAAACAAACACAAAAAAGAGAAGACAGAGCTGTGTGTCGTGGCTGCCTTTATGGTGCCATCTATGTTTAAACTGGTGAGGATTAGAGTTCATTTTAGGGTTTAGGTTGAGGACTAGAGTAAATGCTAGGGGTTAGGTTTAGGAGTAGGGTTAAGGGCAGAGGTCGGGCTGAGGGTCAGAGTAAATGCAAGGTTTAGGAGTAGGTCAGAGGAAGATTACAATTAATGTTAGGGGTTAGGTTGAGTATTGAGGTAAATGTTAGGAGTTAGGTTGAGGATTAGAGTTAATATTAGGTTTTGGAGTAGGGTAAGGGTCAGAGGTTAGGTTGAGGATCAGAGTTAATGTTAGGTTTTGGAGTAGGGTAAGGGTCAGAGGTTAGGTTGAGGATCAGAGTTAATGTTAGGTTTTGGAGTAGGGTAAGGGTCAGAGGTTAGGTTGAGGATCAGAGTTAATGTTAGGTTTTGGAGTAGGGTAAGGGTCAGAGGTTAGGTAGAGGATCAGAGTTAATGTTAGGTTTTGGAGTAGGGTAAGGGTCAGAGGTTAGGTTGAGGATCAGAGTTAATGTTAGGTTTTGGAGTAGGGTAAGGGTCAGAGGTTAGGTAGAGGATCAGAGTTAATGTTAGGTTTTGGAGTAGGGTAAGGGTCAGAGGTTAGGTTGAGGATCAGAGTTAATGTTAGGTTTTGGAGCAGGGTAAGGGTCAGAGGTTAGGTTGAGGATCAGAGTTAATGTTAGGTTTTGGAGCAGGGTAAGGGTCAGAGGTTAGGTTGAGGATCAGAGTTAATGTTAGGTTTTGGAGAAGGGTAAGGGTCAGAGGTTAGGTTGAGGATCAGAGTTAATGTTAGGTTTTGGAGCAGGGTAAGGGTCAGAGGTTAGGTTGAGGATCAGAGTTAATGTTAGGTTTTGGAGTAGGGTAAGGGTCAGAGGTTAGGTTGAGGATCAGAGTTAATGTTAGGTTTTGGAGTAGGGTAAGGGTCAGAGGTTAGGTTGAGGATCAGAGTTAATGTTAGATTTTGGAGCAGGGTAAGGGTCAGAGGTTAGGTTGAGGATCAGAGTTAATGTTAGGTTTTGGAGAAGGGTAAGGGTCAGAGGTTAGGTTGAGGATCAGAGTTAATGTTAGGTTTTGGAGTAGGGTAAGGGTCAGAGGTTAGGTTGAGGATCAGAGTTAATGTTAGGTTTTGGAGTAGGATTAAGGTCAGAGGTTAGTCTGAAGGTTAGGTTGAATAGTCCAGTAAATGTTAGGGATTAGGTTGAGGATTCGAGTTAATGTTAAAGGTTAGGTTGAGGATCAGAGTTAATATTAGGTTTTGGAGCAGGGTAAAGGTCAGAGGTTAGGTAGAGGATCAGAGTTAATATTAGGTTTTGGAGCAGGGTAAGGGTCAGAGGTTAGGTTGAGGATCAGAGTTAATGTTAGGTTTTGGAGCAGGGTAAGGGTCAGAGGTTAGGTTGAGGATCAGAGTTAATGTTAGGTTTTGGAGTAGGGTAAGGGTCAGAGGTTAGGTTGAGGATCAGAGTTAATGTTAGGTTTTGGAGTAGGGTAAGGGTCAGAGGTTAGGTTGAGGATCAGAGTTAATGTTAGGTTTTGGAGTAGGGTAAGGGTCAGAGGTTAGGTTGAGGATCAGAGTTAATGTTAGGTTTTGGAGTAGGGTAAGGGTCAGAGGTTAGGTAGAGGATCAGAGTTAATGTTAGGTTTTGGAGTAGGGTAAGGGTCAGAGGTTAGGTTGAGGATCAGAGTTAACGTTAGGTTTTGGAGCAGGGTAAGGGTCAGAGGTTAGGTTGAGGATCAGAGTTAATGTTAGGTTTTGGAGTAGGGTAAGGGTCAGAGGTTAGGTTGAGGATCAGAGTTAATGTTAGGTTTTGGAGTAGGGTAAGGGTCAGAGGTTAGGTTGAGGATCAGAGTTAATGTTAGATTTTGGAGTAGGGTAAGGGTCAGAGGTTAGGTTGAGGATCAGAGTTAATGTTAGGTTTTGTAGTAGGGTAAGGGTCAGAGGTTAGGTTGAGGATCAGAGTTAATGTTAGGTTTTGGAGTAGGGTAAGGGTCAGAGGTTAGGTTGAGGATCAGAGTTAATGTTAGGTTTTGGAGCAGGGTAAGGGTCAGAGGTTAGGTTGAGGATCAGAGTTAATGTTAGGTTTTGGAGTAGGGTAAGGGTCAGAGGTTAGATTGAGGATCAGAGTTAATGTTAGGTTTTGGAGTAGGGCAAGGGACAGAGTTTAGGTTGAGGATCAGAGTTAATGTTAGGTTTTGGAGTAGGGTAAGGGACAGAGGTTAGGTTGAGGATCAGAGTTAATGTTAGGTTTTGGAGTCGGGTAAAGGTCAGAGGGTAGGTTGAGGATCAGAGTTAATGTTAGGTTTTGGAGTAGGGTAAGGGTCAGAGGTTAGGTTGAGGATCAGAGTTAATGTTAGGTTTTGGAGTAGGGTGAGGGTCAGAGGTTAGGTTGAGGATCAGAGTTAATGTTAGAGGTTAGGTTGAGGTTCAGAGTTAATGTTAGGTTTTGGAGCAGGGTAAGGGTCAGAGGTTAGGTTGAGGATCAGAGTTAATGTTAGGTTTTGGAGTAGGGTAAGGGTCAGAGGTTAGGTTGAGGATCAGAGTTAATGTTAGGTTTTGGAGTAGGGTAAGGGTCAGAGGTTAGGTTGAGGATCAGAGTTAATGTTAGGTTTTGGAGTAGGGTAAGGGTCAGAGGTTAGGTTGAGGATCAGAGTTAATGTTAGGTTTTGGAGTAGGGTAAGGGTCAGAGGTTAGGTAGAGGATCAGAGTTAATGTTAGGTTTTGGAGTAGGGTAAGGGTCAGAGGTTAGGTTGAGGATCAGAGTTAATGTTAGGTTTTGGAGTAGGGTAAGGGTCAGAGGTTAGGTTGAGGATCAGAGTTAATGTTAGGTTTTGGAGTAGGGTAAGGGACAGAGGTTAGGTTGAGGATCAGAGTTAATGTTAGGTTTTGGAGTAGGGTAAGGGTCAGAGGTTAGGTTGAGGATCAGAGTTAATGTTAGGTTTTGGAGTAGGGTAAGGGTCAGAGGTTAGGTTGAGGATCAGAGTTAATGTTAGGTTTTGGAGCAGGGTAAGGGTCAGAGGTTAGGTTGAGGATCAGAGTTAATGTTAGGTTTTGGAGTAGGGTAAGGGTCAGAGGTTAGATTGAGGATCAGAGTTAATGTTAGGTTTTGGAGTAGGGCAAGGGACAGAGTTTAGGTTGAGGATCAGAGTTAATGTTAGGTTTTGGAGTAGGGTAAGGGACAGAGGTTAGGTTGAGGATCAGAGTTAATGTTAGGTTTTGGAGTCGGGTAAAGGTCAGAGGGTAGGTTGAGGATCAGAGTTAATGTTAGGTTTTGGAGTAGGGTAAGGGTCAGAGGTTAGGTTGAGGATCAGAGTTAATGTTAGGTTTTGGAGTAGGGTGAGGGTCAGAGGTTAGGTTGAGGATCAGAGTTAATGTTAGAGGTTAGGTTGAGGTTCGGAGTTAATGTTAGGTTTTGGAGCAGGGTAAGGGTCAGAGGTTAGGTTGAGGATCAGAGTTAATGTTAGGTTTTGGAGTAGGGTAAGGGTCAGAGGTTAGGTTGAGGATCAGAGTTAATGTTAGGTTTTGGAGTAGGGTAAGGGTCAGAGGTTAGGTTGAGGATCAGAGTTAATGTTAGGTTTTGGAGCAGGGTAAGGGTCAGAGGTTAGGTTGAGGATCAGAGTTAATGTTAGGTTTTGGAGCAGGGTAAGGGTCAGAGGTTAGGTTGAGGATCAGAGTTAATGTTAGGTTTTGGAGCAGGGTAAGGGTCAGAGGTTAGGTTGAGGATCAGAGTTAATGTTAGGTTTTGGAGTAGGGTAAGGGTCAGAGGTTAGGTTGAGGATCAGAGTTAATGTTAGATTTTGGAGTAGGGTAAGGGTCAGAGGTTAGGTTGAGGATCAGAGTTAATGTTAGGTTTTGGAGTAGGGTAAGGGTCAGAGGTTAGGTTGAGGATCAGAGTTAATGTTAGATTTTGGAGCAGGGTAAGGGTCAGAGGTTAGGTTGAGGATCAGAGTTAATGTTAGGTTTTGGAGAAGGGTAAGGGTCAGAGGTTAGGTTGAGGATCAGAGTTAATGTTAGGTTTTGGAGTAGGGTAAGGGTCAGAGGTTAGGTTGAGGATCAGAGTTAATGTTAGGTTTTGGAGTAGGGTAAGGGTCAGAGGTTAGGTTGAGGATCAGAGTTAATGTTAGGTTTTGGAGTAGGATTAAGGTCAGAGGTTAGTCTGAAGGTTAGGTTGAATAGTCCAGTAAATGTTAGGGATTAGGTTGAGGATTCGAGTTAATGTTAAAGGTTAGGTTGAGGATCAGAGTTAATATTAGGTTTTGAAACAGGGTAAAGGTCAGAGGTTAGGTAGAGGATCAGAGTTAATATTAGGTTTTGGAGCAGGGTAAGGGTCAGAGGTTAGGTTGAGGATCAGAGTTAATGTTAGGTTTTGGAGCAGGGTAAGGGTCAGAGGTTAGGTTGAGGATCAGAGTTAATGTTAGGTTTTGGAGCAGTGTAAGGGTCAGAGGTTAGGTTGAGGATCAGAGTTAATGTTAGGTTTTGGAGTAGGGTAAGGGTCAGAGGTTAGGTTGAGGATCAGAGTTAATGTTAGGTTTTGGAGTAGGGTAAGGGCCAGAGGTTAGGTAGAGGATCAGAGTTAATGTTAGGTTTTGGAGTAGGGTGAGGGTCAGAGGTTAGGTTGAGGATCAGAGTTAATGTTAGAGGTTAGGTTGAGGTTCAGAGTTAATGTTAGGTTTTGGAGCAGGGTAAGGGTCAGAGGTTAGGTTGAGGATCAGAGTTAATGTTAGGTTTTGGAGTAGGGTAAGGGTCAGAGGTTAGGTTGAGGATCAGAGTTAATGTTAGGTTTTGGAGTAGGGTAAGGGTCAGAGGTTAGGTAGAGGATCAGAGTTAATGTTAGGTTTTGGAGTAGGGTAAGGGTCAGAGGTTAGGTTGAGGATCAGAGTTAACGTTAGGTTTTGGAGCAGGGTAAGGGTCAGAGGTTAGGTTGAGGATCAGAGTTAATGTTAGGTTTTGGAATAGGGTAAGGGTCAGAGGTTAGGTTGAGGATCAGAGTTAATGTTAGGTTTTGGAGTAGGGTAAGGGTCAGAGGTTAGGTTGAGGATCAGAGTTAATGTTAGGTTTTGGAGTAGGGTAAGGGACAGAGGTTAGGTTGAGGATCAGAGTTAATGTTAGGTTTTGGAGTAGGGTAAGGGTCAGAGGTTAGGTTGAGGATCAGAGTTAATGTTAGGTTTTGGAGTAGGGTAAGGGTCAGAGGTTAGGTTGAGGATCAGAGTTAATGTTAGGTTTTGGAGTAGGGTAAGGGTCAGAGGTTAGGTTGAGGATCAGAGTTAATGTTAGGTTTTGGAGTCGGGTAAAGGTCAGAGGGTAGGTTGAGGATCAGAGTTAATGTTAGGTTTTGGAGTAGGGTAAGGGTCAGAGGTTAGGTTGAGGATCAGAGTTAATGTTAGGTTTTGGAGTAGGGTGAGGGTCAGAGGTTAGGTTGAGGATCAGAGTTAATGTTAGAGGTTAGGTTGAGGTTCAGAGTTAATGTTAGGTTTTGGAGCAGGGTAAGGGTCAGAGGTTAGGTTGAGGATCAGAGTTAATGTTAGGTTTTGGAGTAGGGTAAGGGTCAGAGGTTAGGTTGAGGATCAGAGTTAATGTTAGGTTTTGGAGTAGGGTAAGGGTCAGAGGTTAGGTTGAGGATCAGAGTTAATGTTAGGTTTTGGAGTAGGGTAAGGGTCAGAGGTTAGGTTGAGGATCAGAGTTAATGTTAGGTTTTGGAGTAGGGTAAGGGTCAGAGGTTAGGTAGAGGATCAGAGTTAATGTTAGGTTTTGGAGTAGGGTAAGGGTCAGAGGTTAGGTTGAGGATCAGAGTTAACGTTAGGTTTTGGAGCAGGGTAAGGGTCAGAGGTTAGGTTGAGGATCAGAGTTAATGTTAGGTTTTGGAGTAGGGTAAGGGTCAGAGGTTAGGTTGAGGATCAGAGTTAATGTTAGGTTTTGGAGTAGGGTAAGGGTCAGAGGTTAGGTTGAGGATCAGAGTTAATGTTAGGTTTTGGAGTAGGGTAAGGGTCAGAGGTTAGGTTGAGGATCAGAGTTAATGTTAGGTTTTGGAGTAGGGTAAGGGACAGAGGTTAGGTTGAGGATCAGAGTTAATGTTAGGTTTTGGAGTAGGGTAAGGGTCAGAGGTTAGGTTGAGGATCAGAGTTAATGTTAGGTTTTGGAGTAGGGTAAGGGTCAGAGGTTAGGTTGAGGATCAGAGTTAATGTTAGGTTTTGGAGCAGGGTAAGGGTCAGAGGTTAGGTTGAGGATCAGAGTTAATGTTAGGTTTTGGAGTAGGGTAAGGGTCAGAGGTTAGATTGAGGATCAGAGTTAATGTTAGGTTTTGGAGTAGGGCAAGGGACAGAGTTTAGGTTGAGGATCAGAGTTAATGTTAGGTTTTGGAGTAGGGTAAGGGACAGAGGTTAGGTTGAGGATCAGAGTTAATGTTAGGTTTTGGAGTCGGGTAAAGGTCAGAGGGTAGGTTGAGGATCAGAGTTAATGTTAGGTTTTGGAGTAGGGTAAGGGTCAGAGGTTAGGTTGAGGATCAGAGTTAATGTTAGGTTTTGGAGTAGGGTGAGGGTCAGAGGTTAGGTTGAGGATCAGAGTTAATGTTAGAGGTTAGGTTGAGGTTCGGAGTTAATGTTAGGTTTTGGAGCAGGGTAGGGGTCAGAGGTTAGGTTGAGGATCAGAGTTAATGTTAGGTTTTGGAGTAGGGCAAGGGACAGAGTTTAGGTTGAGGATCAGAGTTAATGTTAGGTTTTGGAGTAGGGTAAGGGACAGAGGTTAGGTTGAGGATCAGAGTTAATGTTAGGTTTTGGAGTCGGGTAAAGGTCAGAGGGTAGGTTGAGGATCAGAGTTAATGTTAGGTTTTGGAGTAGGGTAAGGGTCAGAGGTTAGGTTGAGGATCAGAGTTAATGTTAGGTTTTGGAGTAGGGTGAGGGTCAGAGGTTAGGTTGAGGATCAGAGTTAATGTTAGAGGTTAGGTTGAGGTTCGGAGTTAATGTTAGGTTTTGGAGCAGGGTAAGGGTCAGAGGTTAGGTTGAGGATCAGAGTTAATGTTAGGTTTTGGAGTAGGGTAAGGGTCAGAGGTTAGGTTGAGGATCAGAGTTAATGTTAGGTTTTGGAGTAGGGTAAGGGTCAGAGGTTAGGTTGAGGATCAGAGTTAATGTTAGGTTTTGGAGTAGGGTAAGGGTCAGAGGTTAGGTTGAGGATCAGAGTTAATGTTAGGTTTTGGAGTAGGGTAAGGGTCAGAGGTTAGGTAGAGGATCAGAGTTAATGTTAGGTTTTGGAGTAGGGTAAGGGTCAGAGGTTAGGTTGAGGATCAGAGTTAACGTTAGGTTTTGGAGCAGGGTAAGGGTCAGAGGTTAGGTTGAGGATCAGAGTTAATGTTAGGTTTTGGAGTAGGGTAAGGGACAGAGGTTAGGTTGAGGATCAGAGTTAATGTTAGGTTTTGGAGTAGGGTAAGGGACAGAGGTTAGGTTGAGGATCAGAGTTAATGTTAGGTTTTGGAGTAGGGTAAGGGTCAGAGGTTAGGTTGAGGATCAGAGTTAATGTTAGGTTTTGGAGTAGGGTAAGGGTCAGAGGTTAGGTTGAGGATCAGAGTTAATGTTAGGTTTTGGAGCAGGGTAAGGGTCAGAGGTTAGGTTGAGGATCAGAGTTAATGTTAGGTTTTGGAGCAGGGTAAGGGTCAGAGGTTAGGTTGAGGATCAGAGTTAATGTTAGGTTTTGGAGAAGGGTAAGGGTCAGAGGTTAGGTTGAGGATCAGAGTTAATGTTAGGTTTTGGAGCAGGGTAAGGGTCAGAGGTTAGGTTGAGGATCAGAGTTAATGTTAGGTTTTGGAGTAGGGTAAGGGTCAGAGGTTAGGTTGAGGATCAGAGTTAATGTTAGATTTTGGAGTAGGGTAAGGGTCAGAGGTTAGGTTGAGGATCAGAGTTAATGTTAGGTTTTGGAGTAGGGTAAGGGTCAGAGGTTAGGTTGAGGATCAGAGTTAATGTTAGATTTTGGAGCAGGGTAAGGGTCAGAGGTTAGGTTGAGGATCAGAGTTAATGTTAGGTTTTGGAGAAGGGTAAGGGTCAGAGGTTAGGTTGAGGATCAGAGTTAATGTTAGGTTTTGGAGTAGGGTAAGGGTCAGAGGTTAGGTTGAGGATCAGAGTTAATGTTAGGTTTTGGAGTAGGGTAAGGGTCAGAGGTTAGGTTGAGGATCAGAGTTAATGTTAGGTTTTGGAGTAGGATTAAGGTCAGAGGTTAGTCTGAAGGTTAGGTTGAATAGTCCAGTAAATGTTAGGGATTAGGTTGAGGATTCAAGTTAATGTTAAAGGTTAGGTTGAGGATCAGAGTTAATATTAGGTTTTGAAACAGGGTAAAGGTCAGAGGTTAGGTAGAGGATCAGAGTTAATATTAGGTTTTGGAGCAGGGTAAGGGTCAGAGGTTAGGTTGAGGATCAGAGTTAATGTTAGGTTTTGGAGCAGGGTAAGGGTCAGAGGTTAGGTTGAGGATCAGAGTTAATGTTAGGTTTTGGAGCAGTGTAAGGGTCAGAGGTTAGGTTGAGGATCAGAGTTAATGTTAGGTTTTGGAGTAGGGTAAGGGTCAGAGGTTAGGTTGAGGATCAGAGTTAATGTTAGGTTTTGGAGTAGGGTAAGGGCCAGAGGTTAGGTAGAGGATCAGAGTTAATGTTAGGTTTTGGAGTAGGGTGAGGGTCAGAGGTTAGGTTGAGGATCAGAGTTAATGTTAGAGGTTAGGTTGAGGTTCAGAGTTAATGTTAGGTTTTGGAGCAGGGTAAGGGTCAGAGGTTAGGTTGAGGATCAGAGTTAATGTTAGGTTTTGGAGTAGGGTAAGGGTCAGAGGTTAGGTTGAGGATCAGAGTTAATGTTAGGTTTTGGAGTAGGGTAAGGGTCAGAGGTTAGGTTGAGGATCAGAGTTAATGTTAGGTTTTGGAGTAGGGTAAGGGTCAGAGGTTAGGTAGAGGATCAGAGTTAATGTTAGGTTTTGGAGTAGGGTAAGGGTCAGAGGTTAGGTTGAGGATCAGAGTTAACGTTAGGTTTTGGAGCAGGGTAAGGGTCAGAGGTTAGGTTGAGGATCAGAGTTAATGTTAGGTTTTGGAGTAGGGTAAGGGTCAGAGGTTAGGTTGAGGATCAGAGTTAATGTTAGGTTTTGGAGTAGGGTAAGGGTCAGAGGTTAGGTTGAGGATCAGAGTTAATGTTAGGTTTTGGAGTAGGGTAAGGGACAGAGGTTAGGTTGAGGATCAGAGTTAATGTTAGGTTTTGGAGTAGGGTAAGGGTCAGAGGTTAGGTTGAGGATCAGAGTTAATGTTAGGTTTTGGAGTAGGGTAAGGGTCAGAGGTTAGGTTGAGGATCAGAGTTAATGTTAGGTTTTGGAGCAGGGTAAGGGTCAGAGGTTAGGTTGAGGATCAGAGTTAATGTTAGGTTTTGGAGTAGGGTAAGGGTCAGAGGTTAGATTGAGGATCAGAGTTAATGTTAGGTTTTGGAGTAGGGCAAGGGACAGAGGTTAGGTTGAGGATCAGAGTTAATGTTAGGTTTTGGAGTAGGGTAAGGGACAGAGGTTAGGTTGAGGATCAGAGTTAATGTTAGGTTTTGGAGTCGGGTAAAGGTCAGAGGGTAGGTTGAGGATCAGAGTTAATGTTAGGTTTTGGAGTCGGGTAAAGGTCAGAGGGTAGGTTGAGGATCAGAGTTAATGTTAGGTTTTGGAGTAGGGTAAGGGTCAGAGGTTAGGTTGAGGATCAGAGTTAATGTTAGGTTTTGGAGTAGGGTGAGGGTCAGAGGTTAGGTTGAGGATCAGAGTTAATGTTAGGTTTTGGAGTAGGGTAAGGGACAGAGGTTAGGTTGAGGATCAGAGTTAATGTTAGGTTTTGGAGTAGGGTAAGGGTCAGAGGTTAGGTTGAGGATCAGAGTTAATGTTAGGTTTTGGAGTAGGGTAAGGGTCAGAGGTTAGGTTGAGAATCAGAGTTAATGTTAGGTTTTGGAGTAGGGTAAGGGACAGAGGTTAGGTTGAGGTTCAGAGTTAATGTTAGGTTTTGGAGCAGGGTAAGGGTCAGAGGTTAGGTTGAGGATCAGAGTTAATGTTAGGTTTTGGAGTAGGGTAAGGGTCAGAGGTTAGGTTGAGAATCAGAGTTAATGTTAGGTTTTGGAGTAGGGTAAGGGTCAGAGGTTAGGTTGAGGATCAGAGTTAATGTTAGGTTTTGGAGTAGGGTAAGGGTCAGAGGTTAGGTTGAGGATCAGAGTTAATGTTAGGTTTTGGAGTAGGGTAAGGGTCAGAGGTTAGGTTGAGGTTATGAATTATGGTGAGGGTTAGTGGTTTAAGTGAAGGAACTCACTGAAGCTGGGTACACATTTAGAACTGATTTGTGTTGGTTGAACAACTCCAGTCTATGGTAGACCCAAAGTATGAAGCTGAATAGATAAAGTCCATATATAGCATTCTATCTGCTCTTGCCATATTTTGCTGCTGCCTATATTGTCCTCCTTATAATCCTTCAATGGCCTTCAGCGCCTCCTCCTGACCTCCCTCCTACATACCACCATGGCAAGTCTTTGACACTCTGAGTGTAGAAGATTTTGGAATTCTCATTCAAAGTCTCCGCCTCACTACCTGCGACCTGGATCCTGGCCCAACTGGATCCTTAATGCAGTGCCCAGAGCTGATCAGGCCAGCACTTCACAAAATCACTCAGTGCTCCTTGCAAAGTGGTCTTTTCCCAGAAGAACTAAAGAAAGCAATCATAAAACCCCTCCTGAAGAAACCATCACTAGGTCCTGATTCTGTAACCAACTACAGACCTGTGGCGAACTTACCATTTCTATCAAAAGTTATCGAGAAAGCAGTCGCCAACCAGCTAGAAGCCAGGCTTACAGATAACAACATCTTTGATACTTTTCAGTCAGGATTCAGGAAAAGGCACAGCACTGAAACAGCATTAGTCCGAATAATGAATGATCTACTTACTGCAAGGGACAAGGGTGATTGCTCAATTCTGATTCTTCTTGACTTGTCAGCAGCATTTGATACTGTGGATCATGAAATTCTTATCCAGCGACTGAAGAATTACTGTGGCCTAAGGGGTACTGTTCTTAGATGGTTTCAGACCTTCCTATCTGGCAGGACACATCAAGTATGTCTGGGCACACACTACTCTAATCCAGTGCCACTTGCCTATGGAGTTCCACAGGGTTCTGTACTATCACCATTACTCTTTGCAGCCTATATGCTCCCACTGGGCAAAATAATCCAGAACTATGGCCTAGGATACCATTGTTATGCAGATGACACACAACTGTATCTGTCCTTCAAGCCTGGCACCCAAGACCCATCAGCATCCATAAATGCGTGTCTAGTGGATTTACAAAATTGGATGAACACCAGCTGGCTGAGGCTGAACTCTGACAAAACAGAGGTGTTGGTGGTAGGTGGTCCACACATGATGGATAAAGTTCAAAACGCTCACCACCTCAAACTAGCAATTGGGGGAGATACTGTACAGTATAAAGACTCTGTGCGAAACCTTGGGGTGATCCTGGATGGAAATCTAAAACTCAGACAGCAGGTATCAGCTGTCGTCAAGTCTTCCTTCTTCCATCTAAGAAATATAGCGAAAATCAAACACCTTATCCCAGCTGAAGACCTACCTGCCCTGGTTCACGCATTTGTATCCTCCCGCCTAGACTACTGCAACGCCCTGTTCATCGGATCTACAGATAAGGCTCTGCGCCCCTTACAGCTAGTACAGAATGCTGCAGCCAGACTCCTAGCCAATGCCCCCCGCAGCTCACACATCACCCCAGTACTGCAAACTCTTCACTGGTTGCCAGTAAAATGGAGAATCAATTTTAAGATCTGCCTGCTGACATTCAAGGCTCTACACCACATGGGACCCAAATACATGGCGGATCTATTGGAACTTTATGCCCCTTCACGCACCCTCCGCTCTGCCAACAAGATGAAGCTGGTTATTCCCAGGATACACTTAACATTTGGTGCTCGGGCCTTTTCCTACGCAGCCCCTACTCTATGGAACTCACTTCCACAATCAGTACGAGAGGCTCCTTCTCTGGACAGCTTTAAAAAAAAGGCTAAAAACTCACCTCTTTTCCCGAGCCTTTGAGACTGCATAATGCAGGGTCACAGCGCTTTGAGTCCCCAGGGAGAAAAGCGCTATATAAATATTATTGTTATTGTTGTTACATCACTTGCTTCTTCTTTATCTTCTCAGTTCCCCCCCAGCAATAAGAGTTTCCAGGAAGCCCAGGGCCATCTCAACCAGGCTGCAGCGGGACTCAACCAGTCAGCCAATGAACTAGTGCAGGCATCTCGGGGAACCCCACAGGATCTCG
This sequence comes from Hyperolius riggenbachi, assembly GCF_040937935.1. Lineage (NCBI taxonomy): Eukaryota > Metazoa > Chordata > Amphibia > Anura > Hyperoliidae > Hyperolius > Hyperolius riggenbachi. The sequence goes on along the minus strand of NC_090646.1, from coordinate 688,616,957 downwards.
CCAAAGCCTCAGGAAAGTACGGCCAGGACTTCAACGAGTTCCTCCAGGCTGGAGTGGAGATGGCAGGACAGTCACAGGTAGGTGAAGATGCATGTGCAACCCACACATTACATGATCCGGTCCTCCTGGACTTGGACAATGGTGAAATGCAGATCTGCGGTGGCATGTCTTATAAGTTCTTCATAACCTGAAGTCTGTGTGGCACTGTCCAGTGACATCGCTGGAGGCTGCAGTTCCTTGGTGTCATCACTACCATATATTTCATCTTTTCTGTAGAACAAGGAAGACCAAGCCCAGGTGGTATCCAACCTGAAGAGTATCTCCCTGTCCTCCAGCAAGCTGCTGCTTGCAGCCAAAGCTCTGTCTGCAGATCCAGCTGCCCCCAACCTAAAGAGCCAGCTGGCTGCTGCGGCCAGGTGAGTGCTCTCTGAGGGGGGAAGAGATGGTGTTGTGTTCCACCACTGTGTGTCACTTATGTATGTGTCCCCCCCCCCAGGGCTGTGACCGACAGCATCAATCAGCTGATAACCGTGTGTACCCAGCAAGCACCGGGACAGAAGGAATGTGACAACGCTCTCCGAGAGCTGGAGGTAAGCTCCCCTGACAGGCTGCAGTGGTAGTTATTGTTATATACAGATGCCGGGGCGGGGGTGACTCTCTTCCGACCTGCGCAGCATTGAGGGAGATCTCAGGACATGGATGTTCTATAAAGGAATCTCTTTTGTGTCATTGCAGACGGTACGAGAACTTCTAGAGAATCCAACAGAACCTGTAAATGACCAATCCTACTTCCACTGCCTGGACAGCGTCATGGAGAACTCCAAGGTACCGCCCACCCGGGTCTCAAGCTTCTTCCCTCACAGCCTCCCTCTCCAGCCTCTTCCCTCACAGCCTCTCTCCTGTCTGTCTCTTCTATCACAGTCTACAGTTTGGTAGAGGCTCTGTTCTAGCACAGCCTATGGTGGAGGCTCTGTTCTAGCACAGCCTATGGTGGAGGCTCTGTTCTAGCACAGTCTATGGTGGAGGCTCTGTTCTAGCACAGTCTATGGTGGAGGCTCTGTTCTAGCACAGTCTATGGTGGAGGCTCTGTTCTAGCACAGTCTATGGTGGAGGCTCTGTTCTAGCACAGCCTATGGTGGAGGCTCTGTTCTAGCACAGCCTATGGTGGAGGCTCTGTTCTAGCACAGTCTATGGTGGAGGCTCTGTTCTAGCACAGTCTATGGTGGAGGCTCTGTTCTAGCACAGTCTATGGTAGAGGCTCTGTTCTAGCACAGTCTATGGTGGAGGCTCTGTTCTAGCACAGTCTATGGTAGAGGCTCTGTTCTAGCACAGCCTATGGTGGAGGCTCTGTTCTAGCACAGTCTATGGTGGAGGCTCTGTTCTAGCACAGTCTATGGTGGAGGCTCTGTTCTAGCACAGTCTATGGTAGAGGCTCTGTTCTAGCACAGCCTATGGTGGAGGCTCTGTTCTAGCACAGTCTATGGTGGAGGCTCTGTTCTAGCACAGTCTATGGTGGAGGCTCTGTTTTAGCACAGTCTATGGTGGAGGCTCTGTTCTAGCACAGTCTATGGTGGAGGCTCTGTTCTAGCAGTCTATGGTGGAGGCTATGTTCTAGCACAGTCTATGGTGGAGGCTCTGTTCTGGCACAGTCTATGGTGGAGGCTCTGTTCTAGCACAGTCTATGGTGGAGGCTCTGTTCTAGCACAGTCTATGGTGGAGGCTCTGTTCTAGCACAGTCTATGGTGGAGGCTCTGTTCTAGCACAGTCTATGGTGGAGGCTCTGTTCTAGCACAGTCTATGGTGTAGGCTCTGTTCTAGCACAGTCTATGGTGGAGGCTCTTTTCTAGCACAGTGTATGGTGGAGGCTCTGTTCTAGCACAGTCTATGGTGGAGGCTCTGTTCTAGCACAGTCTATGGTGGAGGCTCTGTTCTAGCACAGTCTATGGTGGAGGCTCTGTTCTAGCACAGTCTATGGTGGAGGCTCTGTTCTAGCACAGTCTATGGTGGAGGCTCTGTTCTAGCACATTCTATGGTGGAGGCTCTGTTCTAGCACAGTCTATGGTGGAGGCTCTGTTCTAGCACAGTCTATAGTAGAGGCTCTGTTCTAGCACAGTCTATGGTGGAGGCTCTGTTCTAGCACAGTCTATGGTGGAGGCTCTGTTCTAGCACAGTCTATGGTGGAGGCTCTGTTCTAGCACAGTCTGTGGTGCAGGCTCTGTTCTAGCACAGTCTATGGTGGCGGCTCTGTTCTAGCACAGTCTATGGTGGAGGCTCTGTTCTAGCACAGTCTATGGTGGAGGCTCTGTTCTAGCACAGTCTATGGTGGAGGCTCTGTTCTAGCACAGTCTATGGTGGAGGCTCTGTTCTAGCACAGTCTATAGTAGAGGCTCTGTTCTAGCACAGTCTATGGTGGAGGCTCTGTTCTAGCACAGTCTATGGTGGAGGCTCTGTTCTAGCACAGTCTATGGTGGAGGCTCTGTTCTAGCACAGTCTGTGGTGCAGGCTCTGTTCTAGCACAGTCTATGGTGGAGGCTCTGTTCTAGCACAGTTTATGGTGGAGGCTCTGTTCTAGCACAGTCTATGGTGGAGGCTCTGTTCTAGCACAGTCTATAGTAGAGGCTCTGTTCTAGCACAGTCTATGGTAGAGGCTCTGTTCTAGCACAGTCTATGGTGGCGGCTCTGTTCTAGCACAGTCTATGGTGGAGGCTCTGTTCTAGCACAGTCTATGGTGGAGGCTCTGTTCTAGCACAGTCTATGGTGGAGGCTCTGTTCTAGCACAGTCTATGGTGGAGGCTCTGTTCTAGCACAGTCTATGGTGGAGGCTCTGTTCTAGCACAGTCTATGGTGGAGGCTCTGTTCTAGCACAGTCTATGGTGGCAGCTCTGTTCTAGCACAGTCTATGGTGGAGGCTCTGTTCTAGCACAGTCTGTGGTGCAGGCTCTGTTCTAGCACAGTCTATGGTGGCGGCTCTGTTCTAGCACAGTCTATGGTGGAGGCTCTGTTCTAGCACAGTCTATGGTGGAGGCTCTGTTCTAGCACAGTCTATGGTGGAGGCTCTGTTCTAGCACAGTCTATAGTAGAGGCTCTGTTCTAGCACAGTCTATGGTGGAGGCTCTGTTCTAGCACAGTCTATGGTGGAGGCTCTGTTCTAGCACAGTCTATGGTGGAGGCTCTGTTCTAGCACAGTCTGTGGTGCAGGCTCTGTTCTAGCACAGTCTATGGTGGAGGCTCTGTTCTAGCACAGTTTATGGTGGAGGCTCTGTTCTAGCACAGTCTATGGTGGAGGCTCTGTTCTAGCACAGTCTATAGTAGAGGCTCTGTTCTAGCACAGTCTATGGTAGAGGCTCTGTTCTAGCACAGTCTATGGTGGCGGCTCTGTTCTAGCACAGTCTATGGTGGAGGCTCTGTTCTAGCACAGTCTATGGTGGAGGCTCTGTTCTAGCACAGTCTATGGTGGAGGCTCTGTTCTAGCACAGTCTATGGTGGAGGCTCTGTTCTAGCACAGTCTATGGTGGAGGCTCTGTTCTAGCACAGTCTATGGTGGAGGCTCTGTTCTAGCACAGTCTATGGTGGCAGCTCTGTTCTAGCACAGTCTATGGTGGAGGCTCTGTTCTAGCACAGTCTATGGTGGAGGCTCTGTTCTAGCACAGTCTATGGTGGAGGCTCTGTTCTAGCACAGTCTATGGTAGAGGCTCTGTTCTAGCACAGTCTATGGTGGAGGCTCTGTTCTAGCACAGTCTATGGTAGAGGCTCTGTTCTAGCACAGCCTATGGTGGAGGCTCTGTTCTAGCACAGTCTATGGTGGAGGCTCTGTTCTAGCACAGTCTATGGTGGAGGCTCTGTTCTAGCACAGTCTATGGTAGAGGCTCTGTTCTAGCACAGCCTATGGTGGAGGCTCTGTTCTAGCACAGTCTATGGTGGAGGCTCTGTTCTAGCACAGTCTATGGTGGAGGCTCTGTTTTAGCACAGTCTATGGTGGAGGCTCTGTTCTAGCACAGTCTATGGTGGAGGCTCTGTTCTAGCAGTCTATGGTGGAGGCTATGTTCTAGCACAGTCTATGGTGGAGGCTCTGTTCTAGCACAGTCTATGGTGGCGGCTCTGTTCTAGCACAGTCTATGGTGGAGGCTCTGTTCTAGCACAGTCTATGGTGGAGGCTCTGTTCTAGCACAGTCTATGGTGGCAGCTCTGTTCTAGCACAGTCTATGGTGGAGGCTCTGTTCTAGCACAGTCTATGGTGGCAGCTCTGTTCTAGCACAGTCTGTGGTGAAGGCTCTGTTCTAGCACAGTCTATGGTGGAGGCTCTGTTCTAGCACAGTCTATGGTGGAGGCTCTGTTCTAGCACAGTCTATGGTGGAGGCTCTGTTCTAGCACAGTCTATGGTGGAGGCTCTGTTCTAGCACAGTCTATGGTGGAGGCTCTGTTCTAGCACAGTCTATGGTGGAGGCTCTGTTCTAGCACAGTCTATGGTGGAGGCTCTGTTCTAGCACAGTCTATGGTGGAGGCTCTGTTCTAGCACAGTCTATGGTGGAGGCTCTGTTCTAGCACAGTCTATGGTGGAGGCTCTGTTCTAGCACAGTCTATGGTGGCGGCTCTGTTCTAGCACAGTCTATGGTGGAGGCTCTGTACTAGCACAGTCTATGGTGGAGGCTCTGTTCTGGCACAGTCTATGGTGGAGGCTCTGTTCTAGCAGTCTATGGTGGAGGCTCTGTTCTAGCACAGTCTATGGTGGAGGCTCTGTTCTAGCACAGTCTATGGTGGAGGCTCTGTTCTAGCACAGTCTATGGTGGAGGCTCTGTTCTAGCACAGTCTATGGTGGAGGCTCTGTTCTAGCACAGTCTATGGTGGAGGCTCTGTTCTAGCACAGTCTATGGTGGAGGCTCTGTTCTAGCACAGTCTATGGTGGAGGCTCTGTTCTAGCACAGTCTATGGTGGAGGCTCTGTTCTAGCACAGTCTATGGTGGCGGCTCTGTTCTAGCACAGTCTATGGTGGAGGCTCTGTACTAGCACAGTCTATGGTGGAGGCTCTGTTCTGGCACAGTCTATGGTGGAGGCTCTGTTCTAGCAGTCTATGGTGGAGGCTCTGTTCTAGCACAGTCTATGTTGGAGGCTCTGTTCTTGCACAGTCTATGGTGGAGGCTCTGTTCTAGCACAGTCTATGGTGGAGGCTCTGTTCTAGCACAGTCTATGGTGGAGGCTCTGTTCTAGCACAGTCTATGGTGGAGGCTCTGTTCTAGCACAGTCTATGGTGGAGGCTCTGTTCTAGCACAGTCTATGGTGGAGGCTCTGTTCTAGCACAGTCTATGGTGGAGGCTCTGTTCTAGCACAGTCTATGGTGGAGGCTCTTTTCTAGCACAGTGTATGGTGGAGGCTCTGTTCTAGCACAGTCTATGGTGGAGGCTCTGTTCTAGCACAGTCTATGGTGGAGGCTCTGTTCTAGCACAGTCTATGGTGGAGGCTCTGTTCTAGCACAGTCTATGGTGGAGGCTCTGTTCTAGCACAGTCTATGGTGGAGGCTCTGTTCTAGCACATTCTATGGTGGAGGCTCTGTTCTAGCACAGTCTATGGTGGAGGCTCTGTTCTAGCACAGTCTATAGTAGAGGCTCTGTTCTAGCACAGTCTATGGTGGAGGCTCTGTTCTAGCACAGTCTATGGTGGAGGCTCTGTTCTAGCACAGTCTATGGTGGAGGCTCTGTTCTAGCACAGTCTGTGGTGCAGGCTCTGTTCTAGCACAGTCTATGGTGGAGGCTCTGTTCTAGCACAGTCTATAGTAGAGGCTCTGTTCTAGCACAGTCTATGGTGGAGGCTCTGTTCTAGCACAGTCTATGGTGGAGGCTCTGTTCTAGCACAGCCTATGGTGGAGGCTCTGTTCTAGCACAGTCTATGGTGGCGGCTCTGTTCTAGCACAGTCTATGGTGGCAGCTCTGTTCTAGCACAGTCTATGGTGGAGGCTCTGTTCTAGCACAGTCTATGGTGGAGGCTCTGTTCTAGCACAGTCTATGGTGGCGGCTCTGTTCTAGCACAGTCTATAGTAGAGGCTCTGTTCTAGCACAGTCTATGGTGGAGGCTCTGTTCTAGCACAGTCTATGGTGGAGGCTCTGTTCTAGCACAGTCTATGGTGGAGGCTCTGTTCTAGCACAGTCTATGGTGGAGGCTCTGTTCTAGCACAGTCTATGGTGGAGGCTCTGTTCTAGCACAGTCTATGGTGGAGGCTCTGTTCTAGCACAGTCTATAGTAGAGGCTCTGTTCTAGCACAGTCTATGGTGGAGGCTCTGTTCTAGCACAGTCTATGGTGGAGGCTCTGTTCTAGCACAGTCTGTGGTGCAGGCTCTGTTCTAGCACAGTCTATGGTGGAGGCTCTGTTCTAGCACAGCCTATGGTGGAGGCTCTGTTCTAGCACAGTCTATGGTGGAGGCTCTGTACTAGCACAGTCTATGGTGGAGGCTCTGTTCTAGCACAGTCTATGGTGGAGGCTCTGTTCTAGCACAGTCTATGGTGGAGGCTCTGTTCTAGCACAGTCTATGGTGGAGGCTCTGTTCTAGCACAGTCTATGGTGGAGGCTCTGTTCTAGCACAGTCTATGGTGGAGGCTCTGTTCTAGCACAGTCTATGGTGGAGGCTCTGTTCTAGCACAGTCTATGGTGGAGGCTCTGTTCTAGCACAGTCTATGGTGGAGGCTCTGTTCTAGCACAGTCTATGGTGGAGGCTCTGTTCTAGCACAGTCTATGGTGGAGGCTCTGTTCTAGCACAGTCTATGGTGGAGGCTCTGTTCTAGCACAGTCTATGGTGGAGGCTCTGTTCTAGCACAGTCTATGGTGGAGGCTCTGTTCTAGCACAGTCTATAGTAGAGGCTCTGTTCTAGCACAGTCTATGGTAGAGGCTCTGTTCTAGCACAGTCTATGGTGGCGGCTCTGTTCTAGCACAGTCTATGGTGGAGGTTCTGTTCTAGCACAGTCTATGGTGGAGGCTCTGTTCTAGCACAGTCTATGGTGGAGGCTCTGTTCTAGCACAGTCTATGGTGGAGGCTCTGTTCTAGCACAGTCTATGGTGGAGGCTCTGTTCTAGCACAGTCTATGGTGGAGGCTCTGTTCTAGCACAGTCTATGGTGGCAGCTCTGTTCTAGCACAGTCTATGGTGGAGGCTCTGTTCTAGCACAGTCTATGGTGGCGGCTCTGTTCTAGCACAGCCTATGGTGGAGGCTCTGTTCTAGCACAGTCTATGGTGGAGGCTCTGTTCTAGCACAGTCTATGGTGGAGGCTCTGTTCTAGCACAGTCTATGGTGGAGGCTCTGTTCTAGCACAGTCTATGGTGGAGGCTCTGTTCTAGCACAGTCTATGGTGGAGGCTCTGTTCTAGCACAGTCTATGGTGGAGGCTCTGTTCTAGCACAGTCTATGGTGGAGGCTCTGTTCTAGCACAGTCTATGGTGGAGGCTCTGTTCTAGCACAGTCTATGGTGGAGGCTCTGTTCTAGCACAGTCTATGGTGGAGGCTCTGTTCTAGCACAGTCTATGGTGGAGGCTCTGTTCTAGCACAGTCTATGGTGGAGGCTCTGTTCTAGCACAGTCTATGGTGGAGGCTCTGTTCTAGCACAGTCTATGGTGGAGGCTCTGTTCTAGCACAGTCTATGGTGGAGGCTCTGTTCTAGCACAGTCTATAGTAGAGGCTCTGTTCTAGCACAGTCTATGGTAGAGGCTCTGTTCTAGCACAGTCTATGGTGGCGGCTCTGTTCTAGCACAGTCTATGGTGGAGGCTCTGTTCTAGCACAGTCTATGGTGGAGGCTCTGTTCTAGCACAGTCTATGGTGGAGGCTCTGTTCTAGCACAGTCTATGGTGGAGGCTCTGTTCTAGCACAGTCTATGGTGGAGGCTCTGTTCTAGCACAGTCTATGGTGGAGGCTCTGTTCTAGCACAGTCTATGGTGGAGGCTCTGTTCTAGCACAGTCTATGGTGGAGGCTCTGTTCTAGCACAGTCTATGGTGGAGGCATTCTTGGCCCCAGTTGGGCATTTAGCAATAGACGCACACAAGGAAGTATGTTGTTTTCCTGCATATGCTGATCTGTTAATCTCCTCAGGTACTTGGTGAATCTATGGCCGGCATTTCTCAGCACGCCAAGACTAGTAATATGCCGGAGTTTGGTGACGCGGTGGGCACGGCCTCCAAGGCATTGTGCGGTCTGACAGAAGCTGCGGCTCAGGTGAGTATTGCTGGGGAGAGGGGTGTGTTCTCATTTTAAAATTCTTACGAGCCGAAATATAAAAAAAAGTTCAGTACCTGTAGCTAATTTTAATGCCCGGAGGACGCCATCCGCGCCCTTTGTGCTTTTCCGCCGGGTCCCCGCTGCTCAATAGCCCCCCGGGCCGGGTCCCGACCCTACAGGCCGGGTCGGGCTCTCCTGCCTCCTCCAAAATGTCCACCTGAGCTGGCCACGGAGGCCCTAGAGCTGCGCAGCTGCGACCAGCTCAGGGGGACATTTTGGAGGAGGCAGGAGAGCTCGACCCGGCCCGTGGGGCTATTAAACAGTGGGGACCCGGCGGAACAGCACAGAGGGCGCGGATGGCGTCCTCCCTGCATTCAAATTGGCTACAGGTACTGAACTTTTTTTTATATTTCGGCTCGTAAGTCCTTTAGCGCTCATATAATCTCGTCCTGATATCCTTTCCTCAGGCTGCCTATCTTGTCGGCGTGTCGGATCCCAGCAGCCGGGCCGGTCAGCAAGGACTGGTGGACCCCACACAATTTGCCAGAGCAAATCAAGCTATTCAGATGGCCTGCCAGAACCTGGGAGACCCGGCCTGTACCCAGTCACAGGTGAGAGGGGGAGGGGAGACCAGGCCTGTACCCAGTCACAGGTGGGAGGGGGAGGGAAGACCAGGCCTGTACCCAGTCACAGGTGGGAGGGGAGACCAGGCCTGTACCCAGTCACAGGTGAGAGGGGGAGGGGAGACCCAGCCTGTACCCAGTCACAGGTGAGAGGGGGAGGGGAGACCAGGCCTGTACCCAGTCACAGGTGGGAGGGGGAGGGAAGACCAGGCCTGTACCCAGTCACAGGTGGGAGGGGGAGGGGAGACCAGGCCTGTACCCAGTCACAGGTGAGAGGGGGAGGGAAGACCAGGCCTGTACCCAGTCACAGGTGAGAGGGGGAGGGGAGACCCAGCCTGTACCCAGTCACAGGTGAGAGGGGGAGGGGAGACCAGGCCTGTACCCAGTCACAGGTGAGAGGGGGAGGGAAGACCAGGCCTGTACCCAGTCACAGGTGGGAGGGGGAGGGGAGACCAGGCCTGTACCCAGTCACAGGTGGGAGGGGGAGGGGAGACCAGGCCTGTACCCAGTCACAGGTGAGAGGGGGAGGGGAGACCCAGCCTGTACCCAGTCACAGGTGAGAGGGGGAGGGGGAGACCAGGCCTGTACCCAGTCACAGGTGAGAGGGGGAGGGAAGACCAGGCCTGTACCCAGTCACAGGTGGGAGGGGGAGGGGAGACCAGGCCTGTACCCAGTCACAGGTGAGAGGGGGAGGGGAGACCAGGCCTGTACCCAGTCACAGGTGAGAGGGGAGACCAGGCCTGTACCCAGTCACAGGTGGGAGGGGGAGGGGAGACCAGGCCTGTACCCAGTCACAGGTGAGAGGGGGAGGGGAGACCCAGCCTGTACCCAGTCACAGGTGAGAGGGGGAGGAGAGACCAGGCCTGTACCCAGTCACAGATGGTGGGGGGGGGGGGGGGAGACCCAGCCTGTACCCAGTCACAGGTGAGAGGGGGAGGAGAGACCAGGCCTGTACCCAGTCACAGATGGTTAGGGGGGGGGGAGCTGGATGTGCTAGCGATATATTGTGTGACTCACACAAAGGCACGGAGCCTCAGAAGAAGCTTACATCAAGCGAAACGGTTGTTAGGCGGACCGCTGCTCCCACATTACCCCACGGTGGAAGCTGAAAATGGGTATGTGTATTGCATCTTGTAATTTGTGGACAATGGATGGAAGATTTTGTAAACCTCATTAAAACATATTGAAGACTAGTCTAGTGATGGTGCCGGAAATTTGTTGCTTCCATGGTTATGACCCTTCATGTTTGTGTCCTTTCCTCACAGGTCTTGTCAGCGGCCACGATTGTGGCTAAACACACTTCGGCTCTGTGCAATGCCTGCCGCCTGGCATCCACTCACACCTCCAACCCTGTCGCCAAGAGGCAGTTTGTCCAATCTGCCAAAGAGGTGGCCAACAGCACTGCCAATCTGGTGAAAACTATAAAGGTAGAACCCGTGTTGTCCTCTTCTCCTTCATCGTTCCTTCCCTCGTATCTTCTCTACCTTGTCCCACCTCCATCATGTCCCTCCTCCATCTTGTCCCTCCTCCATCATGTCCCTCCTCCATCATGTCCCTCCTCCGTCTTGTCCCTCCTCCGTCTTGTCCCTCCTCCGTCTTGTCCCTCCTCCGTCTTGTCCCTCCTCCATCATGTCCCTCCTCCATCATGTCTCTCCTCCATCGTGTCCCTCCTCCATCGTGTCCCTCCTCCATCATGTCCCTCCTCCATCATGTCCCTCCTCCATCATGTCCCTCCTCCATCATGTCTCTCCTCCATCATGTCCCTCCTCCATCATGTCCCTCCTCCATCGTGTCCCTCCTCCATCGTGTCCCTCCTCCATCGTGTCCCTCCTCCATCGTGTCCCTCCTCCATCGTGTCCCTCCTCCATCATGTCCCTCCTCCATCATGTCCCTCCTCCATCATGTCCCTCCTCCATCATGCTTCCTGACACTGAGCTGAAGATGATCACAGATCGCTGGGTCACACTGAGAGCTCCTTATTCCATTTTCTATTCTCATAGCACAGTGTTGGTGTTGATTGCATAATGTTTGACGTGTTGAAGAATGACGTTTATTGGCTGAGAATCTCCGTAGACCAATAGAAGAAATCACATTCCTCTTTTTCTGCCAGGCTTTAGATGGAGCGTTTAACGATGAAAATCGTGCAAAATGTCGAGAAGCTACAGTGCCACTAATCCAAGCCGTGGAAAACCTTACCGCCTTTGCCTCCAATCCAGAGTTTGCCAGTGTGCCAGCTCAAATCTCCCCGGAGGTGAGAACTGGAGCAGAAATGTTGGGGTCTTCTGTGCTCCCTTGGCTCTTCCTCTCTTCTCATTGGCTGACTTTTTCAGGGTCTGCAAGCCATGGAGCCGATCATCAGTTCTGCTCAAACTATGCTGGAGAGTTCCTCCGGCCTCATCCAGACTGCCCGCTCTCTGGCCGCCAACCCTAAAGATCCACCGCAGTGGTCAGTGCTGGCCGGACATTCCAGGACCGTCTCGGACTCCATCAAGAAGCTGATTACTAACATGAGGTACAGGAACACTGGGGGGAGATGGCTTGAATGAGTGGATGTAGATGGATAGTCGCCCTCTGCCCATCACCTGATGTATGGAGAGGATGAGGCCTGCCATGTGTGGATATTACATTAGACCAAGCAGTCTACATAAGTCTGTGTGTCCGACCTGTACTATTCCCTACTCTGATCCTCATCTCCCATTGTCTGCTCAAACGTACCATGTGCAGAGATACTGTGCACACGCATCATAAGTGCTCATGAGAGACATGCATTCTCTGAGATCACACATCATACAGTCTCTGACATCACACATCATACAGTCTCTGACATCACACATCATACAGTCTCTGACATCACACATCATACAGTCTCTGAGATCAAACATCGTACAGTCTCTGACATCACACATCGTACAGTCTCTGACCTCAAACATCATACAGTCTATGAGATCACACCTCATACAGTCTCTGAGCACACACATCATACAGTCTCTGAGATCACACATCATACAGTCTCTGAGATCACACATCATACAGTCTCTGAGCACACACATCATACAGTCTCTGACATCACACATCATACAGTCTCTGAGATCACACATCATACAGTCTCTGAGATCACACATCATACAGTCTCTGACATCACACATCATACAGTCTCTGACATCATACATCATACAGTGTCTGACATCATACAGTCTCTGAGTACACACATCATACAGTCTCTGACATCACACATCATACAGTCTCTGAGATCAAACATCGTACAGTCTCTGACATCACACATCGTACAGTCTCTGAGATCACACATCATACAGTCTCTGAGATCACACATCATACAGTCTCTGAGATCACACATCATACAGTCTCTGAGATCACACATCATACAGTCTCTGAGATCTCACATCATACAGTCTCTGACATCACACATCATACAGTCTCTGAGATCAAACATCGTACAGTCTCTGACATCACACATCGTACAGTCTCTGACCTCACACATCATACAGTCTCTGCTCTGAGATCACACATCATACAGTCTCTGAGATCACACATCATGCAGTCTCTGAGATCACACATCATGCAGTCTCTGAGATCACACATCATGCAGTCTCTGAGATCACACATCATACAGTCTATGAGATCACACATCATACAGTCTCTGAGAACACACATCATACAGTCTCTGAGATCACACATCATACAGTCTCTGAGATCACACATCATACAGTCTCTGAGATCACACATCATACAGTCTCTGACATCACACATCATACAGTCTCTGAGCACACACATCATACAGTCTCTGACATTACACATCATACAGTCTCTGAGATCACACATCATACAGTCTCTGAGATCACACATCATGCAGTATCTGACATCATACAGTCTCTGAGCACACACATCATACAGTCTCTGAGCACACATATTACAGTCTCTGATATCTCACATCATACAGTCTGACATCACACATCATACAGTCTATGAGATCACACCTCATACAGTCTCTGAGCACACACATCATACAGTCTCTGAGATCACACATCATACAGTCTCTGACATCACACATCATACAGTCTCTGACATCACACATCATACAGTCTCTGACCTCACACATCATACAGTCTCTGAGATCACACATCATACAGTCTCTGAGCACACACATCATACAGTCTCTGACATCACACATCATACAGTCTCTGAGATCACACATCATACAGTCTCTGAGCACACACATCATACAGTCTCTGACATCACACATCATACAGTCTCTGACATCACACATCATACAGTCTCTGACCTCACACATCATACAGTCTCTGAGATCACACATCATACAGTCTCTGAGCACACACATCATACAGTCTCTGACATCACACATCATACAGTCTCTGAGATCACACATCATACAGTCTCTAAGATCACACATCATACAGTCTCTGACATCACACATCATACAGTCTCTGACATCATACAGTCTCTGAGTACACACATCATACAGTCTCTGAGATCACACATCATGCAGTATCTGACATCATACAGTCTCTGAGCACACACATCATACAGTCTCTGAGCACACATATTACAGTCTCTGATATCTCACATCATACAGTCTGACATCACACATCATACAGTCTCTGACATCACACCTCATACAGTCTCTGAGCACACACATCATACAGTCTCTGAGATCACACATCATACAGTCTCTGAGATCACACATCATACAGTCTCTGAGATCACACATCATACAGTCTCTGAGATCACACATCATACAGTCTCTGAGATCACACATCATACAGTCTCTGACATCACACATCATACAGTCTCTGACATCACACATCATACAGTCTCTGACATCACACGTCATACAGTCTCTGACATCACACGTCATACAGTCTCTGACATCACACGTCATACAGTCTCTGACATCGCACGTCATACAGTCTCTGACATCGCACATCATACAGTCTCTGACATCACACGTCATACAGTCTCTGACATCACACGTCATACAGTCTCTGACCTCACACATCATACAGTCTCAGATCACACATACAGTCTCTGACATGACACATCATACAGTCTCTGACATGACACATCATACAGTCTCTGACATCACACATCATACAGTCTCTGAGATCACACATCATACAGTCTCTGAGATCACACATCATACAGTCTCTGACATCACACATCATACAGTCTCTGACACCACACATCATACAGTCTCTGAGATCACACATCATACAGTCTCTGACATCACACATCATACAGTCTCTGAGCACACACATCATACAGTCTCTGAGCACACATATTACAGTCTCTGATATCTCACATCATACAGTCTCTGACATCACACATCATACAGTCTCTGACATCACACGTCATACAGTCTCTGACATCACACGTCATACAGTCTCTGACATCACACATCATACAGTCTCTGACATCGCACATCATACAGTCTCTGACATCACACATCATACAGTCTCTGACATCACACGTCATACAGTCTCTGACATCACACGTCATACAGTCTCTGACCTCACACATCATACAGTCTCAGATCACACATACAGTCTCTGACATCACACATCATACAGTCTCTGACATGACACATCATACAGTCTCTGACATCAAACATCGTACAGTCTCTGACATCACACATCGTACAGTCTCTGAGATCACACATCATACAGTCTCTGAGATCACACATCATACAGTCTCTGAGATCACACATCATACAGTCTCTGAGATCTCACATCATACAGTCTCTGACATCACACATCATACAGTCTCTGAGATCAAACATCGTACAGTCTCTGACATCACACATCGTACAGTCTCTGACCTCACACATCATACAGTCTCTGAGATCACACATCATACAGTCTCTGAGATCACACATCATACAGTCTCTGAGATCACACATCATACAGTCTCTGACATCACACATCATACAGTCTCTGAGCACACACATCATACAGTCTCTGACATTACACATCATACAGTCTCTGAGATCACACATCATACAGTCTCTGAGATCACACATCATGCAGTATCTGACATCATACAGTCTCTGAGCACACACATCATACAGTCTCTGAGCACACATATTACAGTCTCTGATATCTCACATCATACAGTCTGACATCACACATCATACAGTCTATGAGATCACACCTCATACAGTCTCTGAGCACACACATCATACAGTCTCTGAGATCACACATCATACAGTCTCTGACATCACACATCATACAGTCTCTGACATCACACATCATACAGTCTCTGACCTCACACATCATACAGTCTCTGAGATCACACATCATACAGTCTCTGAGCACACACATCATACAGTCTCTGACATCACACATCATACAGTCTCTGAGATCACACATCATACAGTCTCTGAGCACACACATCATACAGTCTCTGACATCACACATCATACAGTCTCTGACATCACACATCATACAGTCTCTGACCTCACACATCATACAGTCTCTGAGATCACACATCATACAGTCTCTGAGCACACACATCATACAGTCTCTGACATCACACATCATACAGTCTCTGAGATCACACATCATACAGTCTCTAAGATCACACATCATACAGTCTCTGACATCACACATCATACAGTCTCTGACATCATACAGTCTCTGAGTACACACATCATACAGTCTCTGAGATCACACATCATGCAGTATCTGACATCATACAGTCTCTGAGCACACACATCATACAGTCTCTGAGCACACATATTACAGTCTCTGATATCTCACATCATACAGTCTGACATCACACATCATACAGTCTCTGACATCACACCTCATACAGTCTCTGAGCACACACATCATACAGTCTCTGAGATCACACATCATACAGTCTCTGAGATCACACATCATACAGTCTCTGAGATCACACATCATACAGTCTCTGAGATCACACATCATACAGTCTCTGAGATCACACATCATACAGTCTCTGACATCACACATCATACAGTCTCTGACATCACACATCATACAGTCTCTGACATCACACGTCATACAGTCTCTGACATCACACGTCATACAGTCTCTGACATCACACGTCATACAGTCTCTGACATCGCACGTCATACAGTCTCTGACATCGCACATCATACAGTCTCTGACATCACACGTCATACAGTCTCTGACATCACACGTCATACAGTCTCTGACCTCACACATCATACAGTCTCAGATCACACATACAGTCTCTGACATGACACATCATACAGTCTCTGACATGACACATCATACAGTCTCTGACATCACACATCATACAGTCTCTGAGATCACACATCATACAGTCTCTGAGATCACACATCATACAGTCTCTGACATCACACATCATACAGTCTCTGACACCACACATCATACAGTCTCTGAGATCACACATCATACAGTCTCTGACATCACACATCATACAGTCTCTGAGCACACACATCATACAGTCTCTGAGCACACATATTACAGTCTCTGATATCTCACATCATACAGTCTCTGACATCACACATCATACAGTCTCTGACATCACACGTCATACAGTCTCTGACATCACACGTCATACAGTCTCTGACATCACACATCATACAGTCTCTGACATCGCACATCATACAGTCTCTGACATCACACATCATACAGTCTCTGACATCACACGTCATACAGTCTCTGACATCACACGTCATACAGTCTCTGACCTCACACATCATACAGTCTCAGATCACACATACAGTCTCTGACATCACACATCATACAGTCTCTGACATGACACATCATACAGTCTCTGACATCAAACATCGTACAGTCTCTGACATCACACATCGTACAGTCTCTGAGATCACACATCATACAGTCTCTGAGATCACACATCATACAGTCTCTGAGATCACACATCATACAGTCTCTGAGATCTCACATCATACAGTCTCTGACATCACACATCATACAGTCTCTGAGATCAAACATCGTACAGTCTCTGACATCACACATCGTACAGTCTCTGACCTCACACATCATACAGTCTCTGAGATCACACATCATACAGTCTCTGAGATCACACATCATGCAGTCTCTGAGATCACACATCATACAGTCTCTGAGATCACACATCATACAGTCTATGAGATCACACATCATACAGTCTCTGAGCACACACATCATACAGTCTCTGACATCACACATCATACAGTCTCTGAGATCACACATCATACAGTCTCTGAGATCACACATCATACAGTCTCTGACATCACACATCATACAGTCTCTGAGCACACACATCATACAGTCTCTGACATTACACATCATACAGTCTCTGAGATCACACATCATACAGTCTCTGAGATCACACATCATGCAGTATCTGACATCATACAGTCTCTGAGCACACACATCATACAGTCTCTGAGCACACATATTACAGTCTCTGATATCTCACATCATACAGTCTGACATCACACATCATACAGTCTATGAGATCACACCTCATACAGTCTCTGAGCACACACATCATACAGTCTCTGACATCACACATCATACAGTCTCTGACATCACACATCATACAGTCTCTGACCTCACACATCATACAGTCTCTGAGATCACACATCATACAGTCTCTGAGCACACACATCATACAGTCTCTGACATCACACATCATACAGTCTCTGAGATCACACATCATACAGTCTCTAAGATCACACATCATACAGTCTCTGACATCACACATCATACAGTCTCTGACATCATACAGTCTCTGAGTACACACATCATACAGTCTCTGAGATCACACATCATGCAGTATCTGACATCATACAGTCTCTGAGCACACACATCATACAGTCTCTGAGCACACATATTACAGTCTCTGATATCTCACATCATACAGTCTGACATCACACATCATACAGTCTCTGACATCACACCTCATACAGTCTCTGAGCACACACATCATACAGTCTCTGAGATCACACATCATACAGTCTCTGAGATCACACATCATACAGTCTCTGAGATCACACATCATACAGTCTCTGAGATCACACATCATACAGTCTCTGACATCACACGTCATACAGTCTCTGACATCACACGTCATACAGTCTCTGACATCGCACATCATACAGTCTCTGACATCACACATCATACAGTCTCTGACATCACCGTTCATACAGTCTCTGACATCACACGTCATACAGTCTCTGACCTCACACATCATACAGTCTCAGATCACACATACAGTCTCTGACATCACACATCATACAGTCTCTGACATGACACATCATACAGTCTCTGACATCACACATCATACAGTCTCTGAGATCACACATCATACAGTCTCTGACATCACACATCATACAGTCTCTGACACCACACATCATACAGTCTCTGAGATCACACATCATACAGTCTCTGACATCACACATCATACAGTCTCTGAGCACACACATCATACAGTCTCTGAGCACACATATTACAGTCTCTGATATCTCACATCATACAGTCTCTGACATCACACATCATACAGTCTCTGACATCACACGTCATACAGTCTCTGACATCACACGTTATACAGTCTCTGACATCACACGTCATACAGTCGCTGACATCGCACATCATACAGTCTCTGACATCACACATCATACAGTCTCTGACATCACACGTCATACAGTCTCTGACATCACACGTCATACAGTCTCTGACATCACACGTCATACAGTCTCTGACCTCACACATCATACAGTCTCTGAGATCACACATCATACAGTCTCTGAGCACACACATCATACAGTCTCTGACATCACACATCATACAGTCTCTGAGATCACACATCATACAGTCTCTGAGATCACACATCATACAGTCTCTGACATCGCACGTCATACAGTCTCTGAGATCACACATCATACAGTCTCTGACATCACACATCATACAGTCTCTGACATCACACATCATACAGTCTCTGAGATCGCACACATCATATGACATTACACATCATACAGTCTCTGACATCACACATCATACAGTCTCTGAGATCGCACACATCATATGACATCACACATCATACAGTCTCTGACATCACACATCATACAGTCTCTGACATCACACATCATACAGTCTCTGACATCACACATCATACAGTCTCTGACATCACACATCATACAGTCTCTGACATCACACATCATACAGTCTCTGAGATCACACATGGTACAGTCTGTAGGGCCGCGCAGTGTGTCAGTGGTTTTGCACTGCATTGTGAGGGTGTGCGTGGTAGATGTATGTGACACGTGTGTCATGGCTTAACCCCTGCTAGTGAAGACCCTCTGTTGCCTCTACACATAATTGTTGGATCACACCCCCCTCTTTCCTCAGGGATAAGGCCCCAGGACAAAGGGAGTGTGACCATACCATTGAGCTCCTGAACCAGGCGGTGAGAGAACTGGACCAAGCCTCACTGGAGGCCATCAGTCAGCAGCTGGTGCCACGGGAGGGTATCTCGCAGGAGGTGAGAGCTTAGACCACTGTATGAGAGGCGGGTTGTAGGATTTGTGGACATCTCATGTAACTCCTCCCCTCATGTCTTCCTCAGGCTCTCCTCACCCAGATGCAAACCTCCATCCAGGAGATCAGTAACCTCATCGAGCCTCTGGCTGCTGCAGCACGGGCAGACTCCTCACAGCTCGGGCACAAGGTGGGTGTGACGTTATTACATGAGCCAAAACCTCAAGCCACTCTTTACTATTCATGTGTCCAACATCTCCTCACAGGTGTCTCAGATGGCTCAGTACTTTGAGCCTTTGACCAATGCCACCATTGGAGCTGCCTCCAAGACCATCAACCACCAACAGCAGATGAACCTTCTAGATCAGACCAAGACACTAGCTGAGTCCGCTCTTCAGATGCTGTACACTGCCAAGGAGGCTGGAGGAAACCCTAAGGTGAGACCAGAGGATGGAGGTACTTGGAGAATAGCTCATGTACATGAACAGGGCGCAATGCTGGCTCTTCCCCAGGTGATGACAGGGTCAGGAAATCGGGGGAGGGGTCAGGATATTGGGAGAGGGGTCAGGATATCGGAGGAGTCAGAATATCAGGGGGAGGAGTCAGAATATCAGGGGGAGGCGTCAGGATATCAGGGGGAGGTGTCAGGATATCAGGGGGAGGGTCAGGATATCAGGGGGAGGAGTCAGAATATCAGGGGGAGGCGTAAGGATATCAGAGGGAGGCGTCAGGATATCAGGGGGAGGGTCAGGATATCGGGGGAGGGGGAAAATTGGAAAAGTCACTGTCACATCTTCCTGTTGCAGATTGCCGGTCACACCCAGGAGGCACTAGATGAAGCAGCACAGATGATGCATGAGGCGGTGGAAGATCTGACAGGAACACTGAATGAGGCCGCCAGTGCAGCCGGAGCTGTCGGTGGAATGGTGGACTCCATCACTCAGGCCATTAATAAGGTGAGGGCAGAACAACCCATCCCATCATGGCTACCTATCCCATCACAGCTGCATGCCTATCCCATCGTGGCTACCTATCCCATCACGGCTGCATGCCTATCCCATCACGGCTGCATGCCTATCCCATCACGGCTGCATGCCTATCCCATCACGGCTGCATGCCTATCCCATCGTGGCTGCATGCCTATCCCATCGTGGCTACATGCCTATCCCATCGTGGCTGCACGCCTATCCCATCGTGGCTGCACGCCTATCCCATCGTGGCTGCACGCCTATCCCATCATGGCTGCACGCCTATCCCATCATGGCTACCTATCCCATCATGGCTGCACGCCTATCCCATCATGGCTGCACGCCTATCCCATC
The DNA here is from genome assembly GCF_040937935.1 of Hyperolius riggenbachi. Classification (NCBI taxonomy): domain Eukaryota; kingdom Metazoa; phylum Chordata; class Amphibia; order Anura; family Hyperoliidae; genus Hyperolius; species Hyperolius riggenbachi. Next base: position 688,596,283 of record NC_090646.1, on the reverse strand, counting down.
ATGGCTGCACGCCTATCCCATCACGGCTGCACGCCTATCCCATCACGGCTGCACGCCTATCCCATCACGGCTGCACGCCTATCCCATCACGGCTGCACGCCTATCCCATCACGGCTGCACGCCTATCCCATCACGGCTGCACGCCTATCCCATCACGGCTGCACCCATCACGGCTGCACGCCTATCCCATCACGGCTGCACGCCTATCCCATCACGGCTGCACGCCTATCCCATCACGGCTGCACGCCTATCCCATCACGGCTGCACGCCTATCCCATCACGGCTGCACGCCTATCCCATCACGGCTGCACGCCTATCCCATCACAGCTGCACGCCTTTTCCCATAATCCATATTCCACCTCCTGACACCTCTCCCGGGTAACACCCTTCTCTCCTCTCAAGGGTGACGCCCCTCATTCTCTCCTCTCCCGGGTGATGCCCCTCTCTCCTCTCCCGGGTGATGCCCCTCTCTCCTCTCCCAGGTGACTAGTTTCTCCCGGGTAACACCCTTCTCTCCTCTCCTGGGTGACGCCCCTCACTCTCTCCTCTCCTGGGTGACACCCCTCTCTCCTCTCCTGGGTGACGCCCCTCTCTCCTCTCCTGGGTGACGCCCCTCTCTCCTCTCCTGGGTGACGCCCCTCTCTCCTCTCCTGGGTGACGCCCCTCTCTCCTCTCCTGGGTGACGCCCCTCTCTATGCTCTCTCGGGCTTTGTCTTCTGGGTGAAGCCCCCCTCACCTCTCCTGGGTGGTGCCCCCACTCTCTCCTCTCTCCCGGATTATGCCCCTCTCCCAGACGACGCCCCTCTCTCTCCTATCCCGGACGAAGCCCCTCTCTGTCTTCTCCTGGGTGATGCCCCCCTCTCCTCTCCTGTGTGGCGCCCCCCGGACGACGCCCCTCTCTCTCTCCTGTTCCGGACCACGCCCCTCTCTCTCTACTCCAGTACGACACCCCTCTCTCCTCTCTTGTTGATCAGCTTGCTTGTTTTTTAGTACTGGTAACCTGCTTATTTTCCTGGCAGCTGGATGAGCAGCATATCGGGGAGCCAGAGGGATCCTTTGTTGATTATCAGACAACCATGGTGAAGACGGCCAAGGCCATAGCAGTCACCGTGCAAGAGATGGTAAGCACCAAAACACAGCTGCAGCCAAATGGTGAAGCTTTATTACCGGGAAGGGAGGGGTGTCAGTTGGGGGTGGTGATAAGCTGTCCACATTGATGCACACATAGCCTGCTGAGACATCTGCATGGTATCCAGATCGGTGAAAGAGCCTGGAACATGGGGAGGAGTCTGCAGGAGAGATGGGTGGAGTCTGCAGGAGAGATGGGTGGAGTCTGCAGGAGAGATGAGTGGAGGCTGCAGGAGAGATGGATGGAGTCTGCAGGAGAGATGGATGGAGTCTGCAGGAGAGATGGATGGAGTCTGCAGGGGAGAGGGGAGGAGCCTGCAGAGGAGAGGGGTGGAGTCTGCAGGGGAGAGGGGTGGAGTCTGCAGGGGAGAGGGGTGGATTCTGCAGGGGAGATGGGAGGAGTCTTTAGGAGAGAAGGCTGGACTCTGCAATTCTAAGTTGGACCCACCCACCTTCATTATAGGAAGAAAATAATACAGAGGAACCTAGGTTTGCGAGCGTAATCCAAAGGTCTCTTATATCAAAGCAAAGTTCCCCATAAGAATTAATGGAAACTCAGGTGATTTATTCCACAATCCAAAAACAGTTCTAGTAAAATAAAAATGTAAACAAGACTTTCGCTATATCTGCCAGAATCATTGCCAGCTGTTGGCCGCACCGACCTTTCTCTTGTGTGACAGTTACTTTGAGGATTCCATGGAAGTGTCAGTATAAATCAGTACCATAGGCAGAAGAACTAGCAGCTCAGGAGACTTTTTATTTGCTGGTTTATCAAGTCACAATTTCACAAACCTTTTTGCTTGTATTGTAAAGCGCTATTAAGCTGAGTTACTCTCAATCCGAGGTTTTACTGCCATATCTCCATGGCAACACACAAGACAGTACATCCACGGTTCTCCCCAGTTCACAGGTACCAGGCATGGATCGTTAATGATTTTTCATATCTCAGAAATGACACAATTGTGAATGACATTCATAGTTTGTCGAGTAACAATTCCTCTTCTTTGCATCCAGCTGGTATTGTCCCAAATATGAAAATGTAGTCAAATGTATCTGCAGAGCAGGGAGCGTAGATTAATGCCCCTCCCATTCTGGCTCCGCCTTTCATGCTGCCAGTCAGAAGTTTACAGCCCCGCCTCTGCTCTGACTTCTCACTTTCTTATCAGCTTCTCCTGATGTCCGTATCTGAGAATGTGAGCCAGTGCCACAGCCTGGGGCCACGGGGCCACAGCTAGCTCTGCTCCTGGGCCTGACTATTATAGTGGGGGCCACAGCCTGCTCTGCTCCTGGGTCTGACTATTATAGCAGGGGCCACAGCTAGCTCTGCTCCTGGGCCTGACTATTATAGCGGGGGCCACAGCCTGCTCTGCTCCTGGGCCTGACTATTATAGCGGGGGCCACAGCCTGCTCTGCTCCTGGGCCTGACTATTATAGCGGGGGCCACAGCCTGCTCTGCTCCTGGGCCTGACTTTTATAGCGGGGGCCACAGCTAGCTCTGCTCCTGGGCCTGACTATTATAGCGGGGGCCACAGCTAGCTCTGCTCCTGGGCCTGACTATTATAGCGGGGGCCACAGCCTGCTCTGCTCCTGGGCCTGACTATTATAGCGGGGGCCACAGCTAGCTCTGCTCCTGGGCCTGACTATTATAGCGGGGGCCACAGCTAGCTCTGCTCCTGGACCTGACTATTATAGCGGGGGCCACAGCCTGCTCTGCTCCTGGGCCTGACTATTATAGCGGGGGCCACAGCCTGCTCTGCTCCTGGGCCTGACTATTATAGCGGGGGCCACAGCCTGCTATGCTCCTGGGCCTGACTATTATAGTGGGGGCCACAGCCTGCTCTGCTCCTGGGCCTGACTATTATAGCGGGGGCCACAGCTAGCTCTGCTCCTGGGCCTGACTATTATTGCGGGGGCCACAGCCTACTCTGCTCCTGGGCCTGACTATTATAGCGGGGGCCACAGCCTACTCTGCTGCTGGGCCTGACTATTATAGCGGGGGCCACAGCCTGCTCTGCTCCTGGGCCTGACCATTATAGCGGGGGGCACAGCCTACTCTGCTCCTGGGCCTGACTATTATAGCGGGGGCCACAGCTAGCTCTGCTCCTGGGCCTGACTATTATAGCGGGGGCCACAGCCTGCTATGCTCCTGGGCCTGACTATTATAGCGGGGGCCACAGCTAGCTCTGCTCCTGGGCCTGACTATTATAGCGGGGGCCACAGCCTGCTCTGCTCCTGGGCCTGACTATTATAGTGGGGGCCACAGCCTGCTCTGCTCCTGGGCCTGACTATTATAGCGGGGGCCACAGCTAGCTCTGCTCCTGGGCCTGACTATTATAGCGGGGGCCACAGCCTGCTATGCTCCTGGGCCTGACTATTATAGCAGGGGCCACAGCCTGCTCTGCTCCTGGGCCTGACTATTATAGCAGGGGCCACAGCTAGCTCTGCTCCTGGGCCTGACTATTATAGCGGGGGCCACAGCCTACTCTGCTCCTGGGCCTGACTATTATAGCGGGGGCCACAGCCTGCTCTGCTCCTGGGCCTGACTATTATAGCAGGGGCCACAGCCTGCTCTGCTCCTGGGCCTGACTATTATAGCGGGGGCCACAGCTAGCTCTGCTCCTGGGCCTGACTATTATAGCGGGGGCCACAGCTAGCTCTGCTCCTGGGCCTGACTATTATAGCGGGGGCCACAGCTAGCTCTGCTCCTGGGCCTGACTATTATAGTGGGGGCCACAGCCTGCTCTGCTCCTGGGCCTGACTATTATAGCGGGGGCCACAGCTAGCTGCGGGGGCCACAGCTAGCTCTGCTCCTGGGGCTGACTATAATAGCGGGGGCCACAGCCTACTCTGCTCCTGGGCCTGACTATTATAGTGGGGGCCACAGCCTGCTCTGCTCCTGGGCCTGACTATTATAGCGGGGGCCACAGCTAGCTCTGCTCCTGGGCCTGACTATTATAGCGGGGGCCACAACCTGCTCTGCTCCTGGGCCTGACTATTATAGCGGGGGCCACAGCCTACTCTGCTCCTGGGCCTGACTATTATAGCGGGGGCCACAGCTAGCTCTGCTCCTGGGCCTGACTATTATAGTGGGGGCCACAGCCTGCTCTGCTCCTGGGCCTGACTATTATAGCGGGGGCCACAGCTAGCTCTGCTCCTGGGCCTGACTATTATAGCGGGGGCCACAGCCTACTCTGCTCCTGGGCCTGACTATTATAGCGGGGGCCACAGCCTGCTCTGCTCCTGGGCCTGACTATTATAGCGGGGGCCACAGCCTACTCTGCTCCTGGGTCTGACTATTATAGCGGGGGCCACAGCTAGCTCTGCTCCTGGGCCTGACTATTATAGCGGGGGCCACAGCCTGCTCTGCTCCTGGGCCTGACTATTATAGCGGGGGCCACAGCTAGCTCTGCTCCTGGGCCTGACTATTATAGCAGGGGCCACAGCCTGCTCTGCTCCTGGGCCTGACTATTATAGCGGGGGCCACAGCCAGCTCTGCTCCTGGGCCTGACTATTATAGCGGGGGCCACAGCCTGCTCTGCTCCTGGGCCTGACTATTATAGCGGGGGCCACAGCTAGCTCTGCTCCTGGGCCTGACTATTATAGCAGGGGCCACAGCCTGCTCTGCTCCTGGGCCTGACTATTATAGCGGGGGCCACAGCCAGCTCTGCTCCTGGGTCTGACTATTATAGCGGGGGCCACAGCCTGCTCTGCTCCTGGGCCTGACTATTATAGCGGGGGCCACAGCTAGCTCTGCTCCTGGGCCTGACTATTATAGCGGGGGCCACAGCTAGCTCTGCTCCTGGGCCTGACTATTATAGCGGGGGCCACAGCTAGCTCTGCTCCTGGGCCTGACTATTATAGTGGGGGCCACAGCCTGCTCTGCTCCTGGGCCTGACTATTATAGCGGGGGCCACAGCTAGCTCTGCTCCTGGGCCTGACTATTATAGCGGGGGGCCACAGCCTGCTCTGCTCCTGGGGCTGACTATTATAGCGGGGACCACAGCTAGCTCTGCTCCTGGGCCTGACTATTATAGCGGGGGCCACAGCTAGCTCTGCTCCTGGGCCTGACTATTATAGTGGGGGCCACAGCTAGCTCTGCTCCTGGGCCTGACTAATATAGCGGGGGCCACAGCCTGCTCTGCTCCTGGGCCTGACTATTATAGCGGGGGCCACAGCTAGCTCTGCTCCTGGGCCTGACTATTATAGCGGGGGCCACAGCCAGCTCTGCTCCTGGGCCTGACTATTATAGCGGGGGCCACAGCCTGCTCTGCTCCTGGGGCTGACTATTATAGCGGGGGCCACAGCTAGCTCTGCTCCTGGGCCTGACTATTATAGTGGGGGCCACAGCTAGCTCTGCTCCTGGGCCTGACTATTATAGTGGGGGCCACAGCCTGCTCTGCTCCTGGGCCTGACTATTATAGCGGGGGCCACAGCCTACTCTGCTCCTGGGGCTGACTATTATAGCGGGGGCCACAGCTAGCTCTGCTCCTGGGTCTGACTATTATAGCGGGGGCCACAGCTAGCTCTGCTCCTGGGCCTGACTATTATAGCGGGGGCCACAGCTTGCTCTGCTCCTGGGCCTGACTATTATAGTGGGGGCCACAGCCTACTCTGCTCCTGGGCCTGACTATTATAGCGGGGGCCACAGCCTACTCTGCTCCTGGGCCTGACTATTATAGCGGGGGCCACAGCCTGCTCTGCTCCTGGGCCTGACTATTATAGTGGGGGCCACAGCCTGCTCTGCTCCTGGGCCTGACTATTATAGCGGGGGCCACAGCTAGCTCTGCTCCTGGGCCTGACTATTATAGCGGGGGCCACAGCCTGCTCTGCTCCTGGGCCTGACTATTATAGCGGGGGCCACAGCCTACTCTGCTCCTGGGCCTGACTATTATAGCGGGGGCCACAGCTAGCTCTGCTCCTGGGCCTGACTATTATAGCGGGGGCCACAGCCTGCTCTGCTCCTGGGGCTGACTATTATAGCGGGGGCCACAGCTAGCTCTGCTCCTGGGCCTGACTATTATAGCGGGGGCCACAGCTAGCTCTGCTCCTGGGCCTGACTATTATAGCGGGGGCCACAGCCTACTCTGCTCCTGGGCCTGACTATTATAGCGGGGGCCACAGCCTGCTCTGCTCCTGGGCCTGACTATTATAGCGGGGGCCACAGCCTACTCTGCTCCTGGGCCTGACTATTATAGCGGGGGCCACAGCTAGCTCTGCTCCTGGGCCTGACTATTATAGCGGGGGCCACAGCCTGCTCTGCTCCTGGGCCTGACTATTATAGCGGGGGCCACAGCTAGCTCTGCTCCTGGGCCTGACTATTATAGCGGGGGCCACAGCCTGCTCTGCTCCTGGGCCTGACTATTATAGTGGGGGCCACAGCCTGCTATGCTCCTGGGCCTGATTATTATAGCGGGGGCCACAGCTAGCTCTGCTCCTGGGCCTGACTATTATAGCGGGGGCCACAGCTAGCTCTGCTCCTGGGCCTGACTATTATAGCGGGGGCCACAGCTAGCTCTGCTCCTGGGCCTGACTATTATAGCGGGGGCCACAGCTAGCTCTGCTTCTGGGCCTGACTATTATAGCGGGGGCCACAGCCAGCTCTGCTCCTGGGCCTGACTATTATAGCGGGGGCCACAGCCTGCTCTGCTCCTGGGCCTGACTATTATAGCGGGGGCCACAGCCTATGCTCCTGGGCCTGACTATTATAGCGGGGGCCACAGCCTACTCTGCTCCTGGGCCTGACTATTATAGCGGGGGCCACAGCTAGCTCTGCTCCTGGGCCTGACTATTATAGCGGGGGCCACAGCCTGCTCTGCTGCTGGGCCTGACTATTATAGCGGGGTCCACAGCTAGCTCTGCTCCTGGGCCTGACTATTATAGCGGGGGCCACAGCCTGCTCTGCTCCTGGGCCTGACTATTATAGCGGGGGCCACAGCCTGCTCTGCTCCTGGGCCTGACTATTATAGCGGGGGCCACAGCTAGCTCTGCTCCTGGGCCTGACTATTATAGCGGGGGCCACAGCTAGCTCTGCTCCTGGGCCTGACTATTATAGCGGGAGCCACAGCCTGCTCTGCTCCTGGGCCTGACTATTATAGCGGGGGCCACAGCTAGCTCTGCTCCTGGGCCTGACTATTATAGCGGGGGCCACAGCCTGCTCTGCTGCTGGGCCTGACTATTATAGCGGGGTCCACAGCTAGCTCTGCTCCTGGGCCTGACTATTATAGCGGGGGCCACAGCCTGCTATGCTCCTGGGCCTGACTATTATAGCGGGGGCCACAGCCTGCTCTGCTCCTGGGCCTGACTATTATAGCGGGGGCCACAGCCTGCTCTGCTCCTGGGCCTGACTATTATAGCGGGGGCCACAGCTAGCTCTGCTCCTGGGCCTGACTATTATAGCGGGGGCCACAGCTAGCTCTGCTCCTGGGCCTGACTATTATAGCGGGGGCCACAGCCTATGCTCCTGGGCCTGACTATTATAGCGGGGGCCACAGCTAGCTCTGCTCCTGGGCCTGACTATTATAGCGGGGGCCACAGCCTGCTCTGCTCCTGGGCCTGACTATTATAGCGGGGGCCACAGCCTATGCTCCTGGGCCTGACTATTATAGCGGGGGCCACAGCCTGCTCTGCTCCTGGGCCTGACTATTATAGCGGGGGCCACAGCTAGCTCTGCTCCTGGGCCTGACTATTATAGCGGGGGCCACAGCCTGCTCTGCTGCTGGGCCTGACTATTATAGCGGGGTCCACAGCTAGCTCTGCTCCTGGGCCTGACTATTATAGCGGGGGCCACAGCCTGCTCTGCTCCTGGGCCTGACTATTATAGCGGGGGCCACAGCCTGCTCTGCTCCTGGGCCTGACTATTATAGCGGGGGCCACAGCTAGCTCTGCTCCTGGGCCTGACTATTATAGCGGGGGCCACAGCTAGCTCTGCTCCTGGGCCTGACTATTATAGCGGGGGCCACAGCCTGCTCTGCTCCTGGGCCTGACTATTATAGCGGGGGCCACAGCTAGCTCTGCTCCTGGGCCTGACTATTATAGCAGGGGCCACAGCTAGCTCTGCTCCTGGGCCTGACTATTATAGCGGGGGCCACAGCTAGCTCTGGTCCTGGGCCTGACTATTATAGCGGGGGCCACAGCTAGCTCTGCTCCTGGGCCTGACTATTATAGCGGGGTCCACAGCCTGCTCTGCTCCTGGGCCTGACTATTATAGCGGGGGCCACAGCCTGCTCTGCTCCTGGGCCTGACTATTATAGCGGGGGCCACAGCCTGCTCTGCTCCTGGGCCTGACTATTATAGCGGGGGCCACAGCCAGCTCTGCTCCTGGGCCTGATTATTATAGCGGGGGCCACAGCTAGCTCTGCTCCTGGGCCTGACTATTATAGCGGGGGCCACAGCCTACTCTGCTCCTGGGCCTGACTATTATAGCGGGGGCCACAGCTAGCTCTGCTCCTGGGCCTGACTATTATAGCGGGGGCCACAGCCTATGCTCCTGGGCCTGACTATTATAGCGGGGGCCACAGCTAGCTCTGCTCCTGGGCCTGACTATTATAGCGGGGGCCACAGCTAGCTCTGCTCCTGGGCCTGACTATTATATTGGGGGCCACAGCTAGCTCTGCTCCTGGGCCTGACTATTATAGCGGGGACCACAGCTAGCTCTGCTCCTGGGCCTGACTATTATAGTGGGGGCCACAGCTAGCTCTGCTCCTGGGCCTGACTATTATAGTGGGGGCCACAGCCTACTCTGCTCCTGGGCCTGACTATTATAGCAGGGGCCACAGCTAGCTCTGCTCCTGGGCCTGACTATTATAGTGGGGGCCACAGCTAGCTCTGCTCCTGGGCCTGACTATTATAGTGGGGGCCACAGCCTACTCTGCTCCTGGGCCTGACTATTATAGCAGGGGCCACAGCTAGCTCTGCTCCTGGGCCTGACTATTATAGTGGGGGCCACAGCTAGCTCTGCTCCTGGGCCTGACTATTATAGCGGGGGCCACAGCTAGCTCTGCTCCTGGGCCTGACTATTATAGTGGGGGCCACAGCCTGCTCTGCTCCTGGGCCTGACTATTATAGCGGGGGCCACAGCTAGCTCTGCTCCTGGGCCTGACTATTATAGCGGGGGCCACAGCCTGCTCTGCTCCTGGGCCTGACTATTATAGCGGGGGCCACAGCCTGCTCTGCTCCTGGGCCTGACTATTATAGCGGGGGCCACAGCTAGCTCTGCTCCTGTGCCTGACTATTATAGCGGGGGCCACAGCTAGCTCTGCTCCTGGGCCTGACTATTATAGCAGGGGCCACAGCCTACTCTGCTCCTGGGCCTGACTATTATAGCGGGGGCCACAGCCTGCTATGCTCCTGGGCCTGACTATTATAGCGGGGGCCACAGCTAGCTCTGCTCCTGGGCCTGACTATTATAGCGGGGGCCACAGCCTGCTCTGCTCCTGGGCCTGACTATTATAGCGGGGGCCACAGCCTGCTCTGCTCCTGGGCCTGACTATTATAGCAGGGACCACAGCCTGCTCTGCTCCTGGGCCTGACTATTATAGTGGGGGCCACAGACTGCTCTGCTCCTGGGCCTGACTATTATAGCGGGGGCCACAGCCTGCTCTGCTCCTGGGCCTGACTATTATAGCGGGGGCCACAGCTAGCTCTGCTCCTGGGCCTGACTATTATAGCGGGGGCCACAGCTAGCTCTGCTCCTGGGCCTGACTATTCTAGTGGGGGCCACAGCCTGCTCTGCTCCTGGGCCTGACTATTATAGCGGGGGCCACAGCCTGCTCTGCTCCTGGGCCTGACTATTATAGCGGGGGCCACAGCTAGCTCTGCTCCTGGGCCTGACTATTATAGCGGGGGCCACAGCTCTGCTCTGCTCCTGGGCCTGACTATTATAGCGGGGGCCACAGCTAGCTCTGCTCCTGGGCCTGACTATTATAGCGGGGGCCACAGCTAGCTCTGCTCCTGGGCCTGACTATTATAGCGGGGGCCACAGCCTGCTCTGCTCCTGGGCCTGACTATTATAGCAGGGGCCACAGCCTGCTCTGCTCCTGGGCCTGACTATTATAGCGGGGGCCACAGCTAGCTCTGCTCCTGGACCTGACTATTATAGCAGGGGCCACAGCTAGCTCTGCTCCTGGGCCTGACTATTATAGCGGGGGCCACAACCTGCTCTGCTCCTGGGCCTGACTATTATAGCGGGGGCCACAGCCTGCTCTGCTCCTGGGCCTGACTATTATAGCGGGGGCCACAGCTAGCTCTGCTCCTGGGCCTGACTATTATAGCGGGGGCCACAACCTGCTCTGCTCCTGGGCCTGACTATTATAGTGGGGGCCACAGCTAGCTCTGCTCCTGGGCCTGACTATTATAGTGGGGGCCACAGCTAGCTCTGCTCCTGGGCCTGACTATTATAGCGGGGGCCACAACCTGCTCTGCTCCTGGGCCTGACTATTATAGCGGGGGCCACAGCTAGCTCTGCTCCTGGGCCTGACTATTATAGCGGGGTCCACAGCCTGCTCTGCTCCTGGGCCTGACTATTATAGCGGGGTCCACAGCCTGCTCTGCTCCTGGGCCTGACTATTATAGCGGGGGCCACAGCCTGCTCTGCTCCTGGGCCTGACTATTATAGCGGGGGCCACAGCTAGCTCTGCTCCTGGGCCTGACTATTATAGCGGGGGCCACAGCTAGCTCTGCTCCTGGGCCTGACTATTATAGCGGGGGCCACAGCTAGCTCTGCTCCTGGGCCTGACTATTATAGCGGGGGCCACAGCCTGCTCTGCTCCTGGGCCTGACTATTATAGCGGGGGCCACAGCCAGCTCTGCTCCTGGGCCTGACTATTATAGCGGGGGCCACAGCTAGCTCTGCTCCTGGGCCTGACTATTATAGCGGGGGCCACAGCTAGCTCTGCTCCTGGGCCTGACTATTATAGCGGGGGCCACAGCCTGCTCTGCTCCTGGGCCTGACTATTATAGCGGGGGCCACAGCCTGCTCTGCTCCTGGGCCTGACTATTATAGCGGGGGCCACAGCTAGGTCTGCTCCTGGGCCTGACTATTATAGTGGGGGCCACAGCTAGCTCTGCTCCTGGGCCTGACTATTATAGCGGGGGCCACAGCCTACTCTGCTCCTGGGCCTGACTATTATAGTGGGGGCCACAGCTAGCTCTGCTCCTGGGCCTGACTATTATAGTGGGGGCCACAGCCTACTCTGCTCCTGGGCCTGACTATTATAGCGGGGGCCACAGCTAGCTCTGCTCCTGGGCCTGACTATTATAGCGGGGGCCACAGCCTGCTCTGCTCCTGGGCCTGACTATTATAGCGGGGGCCACAGCTAGCTCTGCTCCTGGGCCTGACTATTATAGCGGGGGCCACAGCTAGCTCTGCTCCTGGGCCTGACTATTATAGCGGGGGCCACAGCTAGCTCTGCTCCTGGGCCTGACTATTATAGCGGGGGCCAAAGCTAGCTCTGCTCCTGGGCCTGACTATTATAGCGGGGGCCACAGCTAGCTCTGCTCCTGGGCCTGACTATTATAGCGGGGGCCACAGCCTACTCTGCTCCTGGGCCTGACTATTATAGCGGGGGCCACAGCCTGCTCAGCTCCTGGGCCTGACTATTATAGCGGGGGCCACAGCTAGCTCTGCTCCTGGGCCTGACTATTATAGCGGGGGCCACAGCTAGCTCTGCTCCTGGGCCTGACTATTATAGCGGGGGCCACAGCTAGCTCTGCTCCTGGGCCTGACTATTATAGCGGGGGCCACAGCCTGCTCTGCTCCTGGGCCTGACTATTATAGCGGGGGCCACAGCCAGCTCTGCTCCTGGGCCTGACTATTATAGTGGGGGCCACAGCCTACTCTGCTCCTGGGCCTGACTATTATAGTGGGGGCCATAGCCTGCTCTGCTCCTGGGCCTGACTATTATAGCGGGGGCCACAGCTAGCTCTGCTCCTGGGGCTGACTATTATAGCGGGGGCCACAGCCTGCTCTGCTGCTGGGCCTGACTATTATAGCGGGGGCCACAGCTAGCTCTGCTCCTGGGCCTGACTATTATAGCGGGGGCCACAGCCTGCTCTGCTCCTGGGCCTGACTATTATAGCGGGGGCCACAGCTAGCTCTGCTCCTGGGCCTGACTATTATAGCGGGAGCCACAGCTAGCTCTGCTCCTGGGCCTGACTATTATAGTGGGGGCCACAGCCTGCTCTGCTCCTGGGCCTGACTATTATAGCGGGGGCCACAGCTAGCTCTGCTCCTGGGGCTGACTATTATAGCGGGGGCCACAGCCTACTCTGCTCCTGGGCCTGACTATTATAGCGGGGGCCACAGCTAGCTCTGCTCCTGGGCCTGACTATTATAGCGGGGGCCACAGCTAGCTCTGCTCCTGGGCCTGACTATTATAGCGGGGGCCACAGCCTACTCTGCTCCTGGGCCTGACTATTATAGCGGGGGCCACAGCCTGCTCTGCTCCTGGGCCTGACTATTATAGCGGGGGCCACAGCTAGCTCTGCTCCTGGGCCTGACTATTATAGCGGGGGCCACAGCTAGCTCTGCTCCTGGGCCTGACTATTATAGCGGGGGCCACAGCTAGCTCTGCTCCTGGGCCTGACTATTATAGCGGGGGCCACAGCTAGCTCTGCTCCTGGGCCTGACTATTATAGCGGGGGCCACAGCCTGCTCTGCTCCTGGGCCTGACTATTATAGTGGGGGCCACAGCCTACTCTGCTGCTGGGCCTGACTATTATAGCGGGGGCCACAGCTAGCTCTGCTCCTGGGCCTGACTATTATAGCGGGGGCCACAGCTAGCTCTGCTCCTGGGCCTGACTATTATAGCGGGGGCCACAGCTAGCTCTGCTCCTGGGCCTGACTATTATAGCGGGGGCCACAGCCTGCTCTGCTCCTGGGCCTGACTATTATAGCGGGGGCCACAGCCAGCTCTGCTCCTGGGCCTGACTATTATAGCGGGGGCCACAGCTAGCTCTGCTCCTGGGCCTGACTATTATAGCGGGGGCCACAGCCTACTCTGCTCCTGGGCCTGACTATTATAGCGGGGGCCACAGCCTGCTCTGCTCCTGGGCCTGACTATTATAGTGGGGGCCACAGCTAGCTCTGCTCCTGGGCCTGACTATTATAGCGGGGGCCACAGCTAGCTCTGCTCCTGGGCCTGACTATTATAGCGGGGGCCACAGCTAGCTCTGCTCCTGGGCCTGACTATTATAGCGGGGGCCACAGCTAGCTCTGCTCCTGGGCCTGACTATTATAGCGGGGGCCACAGCTAGCTCTGCTCCTGGGCCTGACTATTATAGCGGGGGCCACAGCCTGCTCTGCTCCTGGGCCTGACTATTATAGCGGGGGCCACAGCCTGCTCTGCTCCTGGGCCTGACTATTATAGCGGGGGCCACAGCCTACTCTGCTCCTGGGCCTGACTATTATAGTGGGGGCCACAGCTAGCTCTGCTCCTGGGCCTGACTATTATAGCGGGGGCCACAGCCTACTCTGCTCCTGGGCCTGACTATTATAGTGGGGGCCACAGCTAGCTCTGCTCCTGGGCCTGACTATTATAGTGGGGGCCACAGCCTACTCTGCTCCTGGGCCTGACTATTATAGCGGGGGCCACAGCTAGCTCTGCTCCTGGGCCTGACTATTATAGCGGTGGCCACAGCCTGCTCTGCTCCTGGGCCTGACTATTATAGCGGGGGCCACAGCTAGCTCTGCTCCTGGGCCTGACTATTATAGCGGGGGCCACAGCTAGCTCTGCTCCTGGGCCTGACTATTATAGCGGGGGCCACAGCTAGCTCTGCTCCTGGGCCTGACTATTATAGCGGGGGCCACAGCTAGCTCTGCTCCTGGGCCTGACTATTATAGCGGGGGCCACAGCTAGCTCTGCTCCTGGGCCTGACTATTATAGCGGGGGCCACAGCCTACTCTGCTCCTGGGCCTGACTATTATAGCGGGGGCCACAGCCTGCTCTGCTCCTGGGCCTGACTATTATAGCGGGGGCCACAGCCTGCTCTGCTCCTGGGCCTGACTATTATAGCGGGGGCCACAGCCTGCTCTGCTCCTGGGCCTGACTATTATAGCGGGGGCCACAGCTAGCTCTGCTCCTGGGCCTGACTATTATAGCGGGGGCCACAGCCTGCTCTGCTCCTGGGCCTGACTATTATAGCGGGGGCCACAGCCAGCTCTGCTCCTGGGCCTGACTATTATAGTGGGGGCCACAGCCTACTCTGCTCCTGGGCCTGACTATTATAGTGGGGGCCACAGCCTGCTCTGCTCCTGGGCCTGACTATTATAGCGGGGGCCACAGCTAGCTCTGCTCCTGGGGCTGACTATTATAGCGGGGGCCACAGCCTGCTCTGCTCCTGGGCCTGACTATTATAGCGGGGGCCACAGCCAGCTCTGCTCCTGGGCCTGACTATTATAGTGGGGGCCACAGCCTACTCTGCTCCTGGGCCTGACTATTATAGTGGGGGCCATAGCCTGCTCTGCTCCTGGGCCTGACTATTATAGCGGGGGCCACAGCTAGCTCTGCTCCTGGGGCTGACTATTATAGCGGGGGCCACAGCCTGCTCTGCTGCTGGGCCTGACTATTATAGCGGGGGCCACAGCTAGCTCTGCTCCTGGGCCTGACTATTATAGCGGGGGCCACAGCCTGCTCTGCTCCTGGGCCTGACTATTATAGCGGGGGCCACAGCTAGCTCTGCTCCTGGGCCTGACTATTATAGCGGGAGCCACAGCTAGCTCTGCTCCTGGGCCTGACTATTATAGTGGGGGCCACAGCCTGCTCTGCTCCTGGGCCTGACTATTATAGCGGGGGCCACAGCTAGCTCTGCTCCTGGGGCTGACTGTTATAGCGGGGGCCACAGCCTACTCTGCTCCTGGGCCTGACTATTATAGCGGGGGCCACAGCTAGCTCTGCTCCTGGGCCTGACTATTATAGCGGGGGCCACAGCTAGCTCTGCTCCTGGGCCTGACTATTATAGCGGGGGCCACAGCCTACTCTGCTCCTGGGCCTGACTATTATAGCGGGGGCCACAGCCTGCTCTGCTCCTGGGCCTGACTATTATAGCGGGGGCCACAGCTAGCTCTGCTCCTGGGCCTGACTATTATAGCGGGGGCCACAGCTAGCTCTGCTCCTGGGCCTGACTATTATAGCGGGGGCCACAGCTAGCTCTGCTCCTGGGCCTGACTATTATAGCGGGGGCCACAGCTAGCTCTGCTCCTGGGCCTGACTATTATAGCGGGGGCCACAGCCTGCTCTGCTCCTGGGCCTGACTATTATAGTGGGGGCCACAGCCTACTCTGCTGCTGGGCCTGACTATTATAGCGGGGGCCACAGCTAGCTCTGCTCCTGGGCCTGACTATTATAGCGGGGGCCACAGCTAGCTCTGCTCCTGGGCCTGACTATTATAGCGGGGGCCACAGCTAGCTCTGCTCCTGGGCCTGACTATTATAGCGGGGGCCACAGCTAGCTCTGCTCCTGGGCCTGACTATTATAGCGGGGGCCACAGCCAGCTCTGCTCCTGGGCCTGACTATTATAGCGGGGGCCACAGCTAGCTCTGCTCCTGGGCCTGACTATTATAGCGGGGGCCACAGCTAGCTCTGCTCCTGGGCCTGACTATTATAGCGGGGGCCACAGCCTGCTCTGCTCCTGGGCCTGACTATTATAGTGGGGGCCACAGCTAGCTCTGCTCCTGGGCCTGACTATTATAGCGGGGGCCACAGCTAGCTCTGCTCCTGGGCCTGACTATTATAGCGGGGGCCACAGCTAGCTCTGCTCCTGGGCCTGACTATTATAGCGGGGGCCACAGCTAGCTCTGCTCCTGGGCCTGACTATTATAGCGGGGGCCACAGCTAGCTCTGCTCCTGGGCCTGACTATTATAGCGGGGGCCACAGCTAGCTCTGCTCCTGGGCCTGACTATTATAGCGGGGGCCACAGCCTGCTCTGCTCCTGGGCCTGACTATTATAGCGGGGGCCACAGCTAGCTCTGCTCCTGGGCCTGACTATTATAGTGGGGGCCACAGCTAGCTCTGCTCCTGGGCCTGACTATTATAGCGGGGGCCACAGCCTACTCTGCTCCTGGGCCTGACTATTATAGTGGGGGCCACAGCTAGCTCTGCTCCTGGGCCTGACTATTATAGTGGGGGCCACAGCCTACTCTGCTCCTGGGCCTGACTATTATAGCGGGGGCCACAGCTAGCTCTGCTCCTGGGCCTGACTATTATAGCGGGGGCCACAGCCTGCTCTGCTCCTGGGCCTGACTATTATAGCGGGGGCCACAGCTAGCTCTGCTCCTGGGCCTGACTATTATAGCGGGGGCCACAGCTAGCTCTGCTCCTGGGCCTGACTATTATAGCGGGGGCCACAGCTAGCTCTGCTCCTGGGCCTGACTATTATAGCGGGGGCCACAGCTAGCTCTGCTCCTGGGCCTGACTATTATAGCGGGGGCCACAGCTAGCTCTGCTCCTGGGCCTGACTATTATAGCGGGGGCCACAGCCTACTCTGCTCCTGGGCCTGACTATTATAGCGGGGGCCACAGCCTGCTCTGCTCCTGGGCCTGACTATTATAGCGGGGGCCACAGCCTGCTCTGCTCCTGGGCCTGACTATTATAGCGGGGGCCACAGCCTGCTCTGCTCCTGGGCCTGACTATTATAGCGGGGGCCACAGCTAGCTCTGCTCCTGGGCCTGACTATTATAGCGGGGGCCACAGCCTGCTCTGCTCCTGGGCCTGACTATTATAGCGGGGGCCACAGCCAGCTCTGCTCCTGGGCCTGACTATTATAGTGGGGGCCACAGCCTACTCTGCTCCTGGGCCTGACTATTATAGTGGGGGCCACAGCCTGCTCTGCTCCTGGGCCTGACTATTATAGCGGGGGCCACAGCTAGCTCTGCTCCTGGGGCTGACTATTATAGCGGGGGCCACAGCCTGCTCTGCTGCTGGGCCTGACTATTATAGCGGGGGCCACAGCTAGCTCTGCTCCTGGGCCTGACTATTATAGCGGGGGCCACAGCCTGCTCTGCTCCTGGGCCTGACTATTATAGCGGGGGCCACAGCTAGCTCTGCTCCTGGGCCTGACTATTATAGCGGGAGCCACAGCTAGCTCTGCTCCTGGGCCTGACTATTATAGTGGGGGCCACAGCCTGCTCTGCTCCTGGGCCTGACTATTATAGCGGGGGCCACAGCTAGCTCTGCTCCTGGGGCTGACTATTATAGCGGGGGCCACAGCCTACTCTGCTCCTGGGCCTGACTATTATAGCGGGGGCCACAGCTAGCTCTGCTCCTGGGCCTGACTATTATAGCGGGGGCCACAGCTAGCTCTGCTCCTGGGCCTGACTATTATAGCGGGGGCCACAGCTAGCTCTGCTCCTGGGCCTGACTATTATAGCGGGGGCCACAGCTAGCTCTGCTCCTGGGCCTGACTATTATAGCGGGGGCCACAGCTAGCTCTGCTCCTGGGCCTGACTATTATAGCGGGGGCCACAGCCTGCTCTGCTCCTGGGCCTGACTATTATAGTGTGGGCCACAGCCTACTCTGCTGCTGGGCCTGACTATTATAGCGGGGGCCACAGCTAGCTCTGCTCCTGGGCCTGACTATTATAGTGGGGGCCACAGCTAGCTCTGCTCCTGGGCCTGACTATTATAGTGGGGGCCACAGCTAGCTCTGCTCCTGGGCCTGACTATTATAGTGGGGGCCACAGCTAGCTCTGCTCCTGGGCCTGACTATTATATTGGGGGCCACAGCCTGCTCTGCTCCTGGGCCTGACTATTATAGCGGGGGCCACAGCCTGCTCTGCTCCTGGGCCTGACTATTATAGCGGGGGCCACAGCTAGCTCTGCTCCTGGGCCTGACTATTATAGCGGGGGCCACAGCTAGCTCTGCTCCTGGGCCTGACTATTATAGCGGGGGCCACAGCCTGCTCTGCTCCTGGGCCTGACTATTATAGTGGGGGCCACAGCCTACTCTGCCCCTGGGCCTGACTATTATAGCGGGGGCCACAGCCTGCTCTGCTCTTGGGCCTGACTATTATAGCGGGGGCCACAGCTAGCTCTGCTCCTGGGCCTGACTATTATAGCGGGGGCCACAGCTAGCTCTGCTCCTGGGCCTGACTATTATAGCGGGGGCCACAGCCTGCTCTGCTCCTGGGCCTGACTATTATAGCGGGGGCCACAGCCTGCTCTGCTCCTGGGCCTGACTATTATAGTGGGGGTCACAGCCTGCTCTGCTCCTGGGCCTGACTATTATAGCAGGGACCACAGCCTGCTCTGCTCCTGGGCCTGACTATTATAGCGGGGGCCACAGCTAGCTCTGCTCCTGGGCCTGACTATTATAGCGGTGGCCACAGCTAGCTCTGCTCCTGGGCCTGACTATTATAGTGGGGGCCACAGCTAGCTCTGCTCCTGGGCCTGACTATTATAGTGGGGGCCACAGCTAGCTCTGCTCCTGGGCCTGACTATTATAGTGGGGGCCACAGCTAGCTCTGCTCCTGGGCCTGACTATTATAGTGGGGGCCACAGCTAGCTCTGCTCCTGGGCCTGACTATTATAGCGGGGGCCACAGCCTGCTCTGCTCCTGGGTCTGACTATTATAGCGGGGACCACAGCCTGCTCTGCTCCTGGGCCTGACTATTATAGCGGGGGCCACAGCCTGCTCTGCTCCTGGGCCTGACTATTATAGCGGGGGCCACAGCCTGCTCTGCTCCTGGTCCTGACTATTTTAGCGGGGGCCACAGCTAGCTCTGCTCCTGGGCCTGACTATTATAGCGGGGGCCACAGCTAGCTCTGCTCCTGGGCCTGACTATTATAGCGGGGGCCACAGCCTGCTCTGCTCCTGGGCCTGACTATTATAGCGGGGGCCACAGCCTGCTCTGCTCCTGGGCCTGATTATTATAGCGGGGGCCACAGCCTGCTCTGCTCCTGGGCCTGACTATTATAGCGGGGGCCACAGCTAGCTCTGCTCCTGGGCCTGACTATTATAGCGGGGGCCACAGCCTGCTCTGCTCCTGGGCCTGACTATTATAGCGGGGGCCACAGCTAGCTCTGCTCCTGGGCCTGACTATTATAGCGGGGGCCACAGCTAGCTCTGCTCCTGGGCCTGACTATTATAGCGGGGGCCACAGCTAGCTCTGCTCCTGGGCCTGACTATTATAGCGGGGGCCACAGCTAGCTCTGCTCCTGGGCCTGACTATTATAGCGGGGGCCACAGCCTGCTCTGCTCCTGGGTCTGACTATTATAGCAGGGGCCACAGCTAGCTCTGCTCCTGGGCCTGACTATTATAGCGGGGGCCACAGCTAGCTCTGCTCCTGGGCCTGACTATTATAGCGGGGGCCACAGCCTGCTCTGCTCCTGGGCCTGACTATTATAGCGGGGGCCACAGCTAGCTCTGCTCCTGGGCCTGACTTTTATAGCGGGGGCCACAGCTAGCTCTGCTCCTGGGCCTGACTATTATAGCGGGGGCCACAGCTAGCTCTGCTCCTGGGCCTGACTATTATAGTGGGGGCCACAGCTAGCTCTGCTCCTGGGCCTGACTATTATAGTGGGGGCCACAGCTAGCTCTGCTCCTGGGCCTGACTATTATAGCGGGGGCCACAGCCTGCTCTGCTCCTGGGTCTGACTATTATAGTGGGGGCCACAGCCTGCTCTGCTCCTGGGCCTGACTATTATAGCGGGGGCCACAGCCTGCTCTGCTCCTGGGCCTGACTATTATAGCGGGGGCCACAGCTAGCTCTGCTCCTGGGCCTGACTATTATAGCGGGGGCCACAGCTAGCTCTGCTCCTGGGCCTGACTATTATAGCGGGGGCCACAGCCTGCTCTGCTCCTGGGCCTGATTATTATAGTGGGGGCCACAGCTAGCTCTGCTCCTGGGCCTGACTATTATAGCGGGGGCCACAGCCTACTCTGCTCCTGGGCCTGACTATTATAGCGGGGGCCACAGCTAGCTCTGCTCCTGGGCCTGACTATTATAGCGGGGGCCACAGCCTACTCTGCTCCTGGGCCTGACTATTATAGCGGGGGCCACAGCTAGCTCTGCTCCTGGGCCTGACTATTATAGTGGGGGCCACAGCTAGCTCTGCTCCTGGGCCTGACTATTATAGCGGGGGCCACAGCTAGCTCTGCTCCTGGGCCTGACTATTATAGCGGGGGCCACAGCCTGCTCTGCTCCTGGGCCTGACTATTATAGCGGGGGCCACAGCCTGCTCTGCTCCTGGGCCTGACTATTATAGCGGGGGCCACAGCTAGCTCTGCTCCTGGGCCTGACTATTATAGCGGGGGCCACAGCCTACTCTGCTCCTGGGCCTGACTATTATAGCGGGGGCCACAGCCTACTCTGCTCCTGGGCCTGACTATTATAGCGGGGGCCACAGCTAGCTCTGCTCCTGGGCCTGACTATTATAGCGGGGGCCACAGCTAGCTCTGCTCCTGGGCCTGACTATTATAG
The DNA here is from genome assembly GCF_040937935.1 of Hyperolius riggenbachi. Taxonomy (NCBI): domain Eukaryota; kingdom Metazoa; phylum Chordata; class Amphibia; order Anura; family Hyperoliidae; genus Hyperolius; species Hyperolius riggenbachi. The sequence continues at coordinate 688,575,738 of NC_090646.1, read as the reverse complement.
CGGGGGCCACAGCTAGCTCTGCTCCTGGGCCTGACTATTATAGCGGGGGCCACAGCCTGCTCTGCTCCTGGGCCTGACTATTATAGCGGGGGCCACAGCCTGCTCTGCTCCTGGGCCTGACTATTATAGCGGGGGCCACAGCCTGCTATGCTCCTGGGCCTGACTGTTATAGCAGGGGCCACAGCCTGCTCTGCTCCTGGGCCTGACTATTATAGCGGGGGCCACAGCCTATGCTCCTGGGCCTGACTATTATAGCGGGGGCCACAGCCTGCTCTGCTCCTGGGCCTGACTATTATAGCGGGGACCACAGCTAGCTCTGCTCCTGGGCCTGACTATTATAGTGGGGGCCACAGCCTACTCTGCTCCTGGGCCTGACTATTATAGCGGGGGCCACAGCCTACTCTGCTCCTGGGCCTGACTATTATAGCGGGGGCCACAGCCTGCTCTGCTCCTGGGCCTGACTATTATAGCGGGGGCCACAGCTAGCTCTGCTCCTGGGCCTGACTATTATAGCAGGGGCCACAGCTAGCTCTGCTCCTGGGCCTGACTATTATAGCGGGGGCCACAACCTGCTCTGCTCCTGGGCCTGACTATTATAGCGGGGGCCACAGCCTGCTCTGCTCCTGGGCCTGACTATTATAGCGGGGGCCACAGCTAGCTCTGCTCCTGGGCCTGACTATTATAGCGGGGGCCACAACCTGCTCTGCTCCTGGGCCTGACTATTATAGTGGGGGCCACAGCTAGCTCTGCTCCTGGGCCTGACTATTATAGTGGGGGCCACAGCTAGCTCTGCTCCTGGGCCTGACTATTATAGCGGGGGCCACAACCTGCTCTGCTCCTGGGCCTGACTATTATAGCGGGGGCCACAGCTAGCTCTGCTCCTGGGCCTGACTATTATAGCGGGGTCCACAGCCTGCTCTGCTCCTGGGCCTGACTATTATAGCGGGGGCCACAGCCTGCTCTGCTCCTGGGCCTGACTATTATAGCGGGGGCCACAGCTAGCTCTGCTCCTGGGCCTGACTATTATAGCGGGGGCCACAGCTAGCTCTGCTCCTGGGCCTGACTATTATAGCGGGGGCCACAGCTAGCTCTGCTCCTGGGCCTGACTATTATAGCGGGGGCCACAGCCTGCTCTGCTCCTGGGCCTGACTATTATAGCGGGGGCCACAGCCAGCTCTGCTCCTGGGCCTGACTATTATAGCGGGGGCCACAGCTAGCTCTGCTCCTGGGCCTGACTATTATAGCGGGGGCCACAGCTAGCTCTGCTCCTGGGCCTGACTATTATAGCGGGGGCCACAGCCTGCTCTGCTCCTGGGCCTGACTATTATAGCGGGGGCCACAGCCTGCTCTGCTCCTGGGCCTGACTATTATAGCGGGGGCCACAGCTAGCTCTGCTCCTGGGCCTGACTATTATAGTGGGGGCCACAGCTAGCTCTGCTCCTGGGCCTGACTATTATAGCGGGGGCCACAGCCTACTCTGCTCCTGGGCCTGACTATTATAGTGGGGGCCACAGCTAGCTCTGCTCCTGGGCCTGACTATTATAGTGGGGGCCACAGCCTACTCTGCTCCTGGGCCTGACTATTATAGCGGGGGCCACAGCTAGCTCTGCTCCTGGGCCTGACTATTATAGCGGGGGCCACAGCCTGCTCTGCTCCTGGGCCTGACTATTATAGCGGGGGCCACAGCTAGCTCTGCTCCTGGGCCTGACTATTATAGCGGGGGCCACAGCTAGCTCTGCTCCTGGGCCTGACTATTATAGCGGGGGCCACAGCCTACTCTGCTCCTGGGCCTGACTATTATAGCGGGGGCCACAGCCTGCTCTGCTCCTGGGCCTGACTATTATAGCGGGGGCCACAGCCTGCTCTGCTCCTGGGCCTGACTATTATAGCGGGGGCCACAGCTAGCTCTGCTCCTGGGCCTGACTATTATAGCGGGGGCCACAGCTAGCTCTGCTCCTGGGCCTGACTATTATAGCGGGGGCCACAGCTAGCTCTGCTCCTGGGCCTGACTATTATAGCGGGGGCCACAGCTAGCTCTGCTCCTGGGCCTGACTATTATAGCGGGGGCCACAGCCTACTCTGCTCCTGGGCCTGACTATTATAGCGGGGGCCACAGCCTGCTCTGCTCCTGGGCCTGACTATTATAGCGGGAGCCGCAGCTAGCTCTGCTCCTGGGCCTGACTATTATAGCGGGGGCCACAGCCTGCTCTGCTCCTGGGCCTGACTATTATAGCGGGGGCCACAGCTAGCTCTGCTCCTGGGCCTGACTATTATAGCGGGGGCCACAGCCTGCTCTGCTCCTGGGCCTGACTATTATAGCGGGGGCCACAGCCAGCTCTGCTCCTGGGCCTGACTATTATAGTGGGGGCCACAGCCTACTCTGCTCCTGGGCCTGACTATTATAGTGGGGGCCATAGCCTGCTCTGCTCCTGGGCCTGACTATTATAGCGGGGGCCACAGCTAGCTCTGCTCCTGGGGCTGACTATTATAGCGGGGGCCACAGCCTGCTCTGCTGCTGGGCCTGACTATTATAGCGGGGGCCACAGCTAGCTCTGCTCCTGGGCCTGACTATTATAGCGGGGGCCACAGCCTGCTCTGCTCCTGGGCCTGACTATTATAGCGGGGGCCACAGCTAGCTCTGCTCCTGGGCCTGACTATTATAGCGGGAGCCACAGCTAGCTCTGCTCCTGGGCCTGACTATTATAGTGGGGGCCACAGCCTGCTCTGCTCCTGGGCCTGACTATTATAGCGGGGGCCAGAGCTAGCTCTGCTCCTGGGGCTGACTATTATAGCGGGGGCCACAGCCTACTCTGCTCCTGGGCCTGACTATTATAGCGGGGGCCACAGCTAGCTCTGCTCCTGGGCCTGACTATTATAGCGGGGGCCACAGCTAGCTCTGCTCCTGGGCCTGACTATTATAGCGGGGGCCACAGCCTACTCTGCTCCTGGGCCTGACTATTATAGCGGGGGCCACAGCTAGCTCTGCTCCTGGGCCTGACTATTATAGCGGGGGCCACAGCTAGCTCTGCTCCTGGGCCTGACTATTATAGCGGGGGCCACAGCTAGCTCTGCTCCTGGGCCTGACTATTATAGCGGGGGCCACAGCTAGCTCTGCTCCTGGGCCTGACTATTATAGCGGGGGCCACAGCCTGCTCTGCTCCTGGGCCTGACTATTATAGTGGGGGCCACAGCCTACTCTGCTGCTGGGCCTGACTATTATAGCGGGGGCCACAGCTAGCTCTGCTCCTGGGCCTGACTATTATAGCGGGGGCCACAGCTAGCTCTGCTCCTGGGCCTGACTATTATAGCGGGGGCCACAGCCTGCTCTGCTCCTGGGCCTGACTATTATAGCGGGGGCCACAGCCAGCTCTGCTCCTGGGCCTGACTATTATAGCGGGGGCCACAGCTAGCTCTGCTCCTGGGCCTGACTATTATAGCGGGGGCCACAGCTAGCTCTGCTCCTGGGCCTGACTATTATAGTGGGGGCCACAGCCTGCTCTGCTCCTGGGCCTGACTATTATAGTGGGGGCCACAGCTAGCTCTGCTCCTGGGCCTGACTATTATAGCGGGGGCCACAGCTAGCTCTGCTCCTGGGCCTGACTATTATAGCGGGGGCCACAGCTAGCTCTGCTCCTGGGCCTGACTATTATAGCGGGGGCCACAGCTAGCTCTGCTCCTGGGCCTGACTATTATAGCGGGGGCCACAGCTAGCTCTGCTCCTGGGCCTGACTATTATAGCGGGGGCCACAGCCTGCTCTGCTCCTGGGCCTGACTATTATAGCGGGGGCCACAGCCTGCTCTGCTCCTGGGCCTGACTATTATAGCGGGGGCCACAGCTAGCTCTGCTCCTGGGCCTGACTATTATAGTGGGGGCCACAGCTAGCTCTGCTCCTGGGCCTGACTATTATAGCGGGGGCCACAGCCTACTCTGCTCCTGGGCCTGACTATTATAGTGGGGGCCACAGCTAGCTCTGCTCCTGGGCCTGACTATTATAGTGGGGGCCACAGCCTACTCTGCTCCTGGGCCTGACTATTATAGCGGGGGCCACAGCTAGCTCTGCTCCTGGGCCTGACTATTATAGCGGGGGCCACAGCCTGCTCTGCTCCTGGGCCTGACTATTATAGCGGGGGCCACAGCTAGCTCTGCTCCTGGGCCTGACTATTATAGCGGGGGCCACAGCTAGCTCTGCTCCTGGGCCTGACTATTATAGCGGGGGCCACAGCTAGCTCTGCTCCTGGGCCTGACTATTATAGCGGGGGCCACAGCTAGCTCTGCTCCTGGGCCTGACTATTATAGCGGGGGCCACAGCTAGCTCTGCTCCTGGGCCTGACTATTATAGCGGGGGCCACAGCCTACTCTGCTCCTGGGCCTGACTATTATAGCGGGGGCCACAGCCTGCTCTGCTCCTGGGCCTGACTATTATAGCGGGGGCCACAGCTAGCTCTGCTCCTGGGCCTGACTATTATAGCGGGGGCCACAGCCTGCTCTGCTCCTGGGCCTGACTATTATAGCGGGGGCCACAGCTAGCTCTGCTCCTGGGCCTGACTATTATAGCGGGGGCCACAGCCTGCTCTGCTCCTGGGCCTGACTATTATAGCGGGGGCCACAGCCAGCTCTGCTCCTGGGCCTGACTATTATAGTGGGGGCCACAGCCTACTCTGCTCCTGGGCCTGACTATTATAGTGGGGGCCACAGCCTGCTCTGCTCCTGGGCCTGACTATTATAGCGGGGGCCACAGCTAGCTCTGCTCCTGGGGCTGACTATTATAGCGGGGGGCCACAGCCTGCTCTGCTGCTGGGCCTGACTATTATAGCGGGGGCCACAGCTAGCTCTGCTCCTGGGCCTGACTATTATAGCGGGGGCCACAGCCTGCTCTGCTCCTGGGCCTGACTATTATAGCGGGGGCCACAGCTAGCTCTGCTCCTGGGCCTGACTATTATAGCGGGAGCCACAGCTAGCTCTGCTCCTGGGCCTGACTATTATAGTGGGGGCCACAGCCTGCTCTGCTCCTGGGCCTGACTATTATAGCGGGGGCCACAGCTAGCTCTGCTCCTGGGGCTGACTATTATAGCGGGGGCCACAGCCTACTCTGCTCCTGGGCCTGACTATTATAGCGGGGGCCACAGCTAGCTCTGCTCCTGGGCCTGACTAATATAGCGGGGGCCACAGCTAGCTCTGCTCCTGGGCCTGACTATTATAGCGGGGGCCACAGCTAGCTCTGCTCCTGGGCCTGACTATTATAGCGGGGGCCACAGCTAGCTCTGCTCCTGGGCCTGACTATTATAGCGGGGGCCACAGCTAGCTCTGCTCCTGGGCCTGACTATTATAGCGGGGGCCACAGCCTGCTCTGCTCCTGGGCCTGACTATTATAGTGGGGGCCACAGCCTACTCTGCTGCTGGGCCTGACTATTATAGCGGGGGCCACAGCTAGCTCTGCTCCTGGGCCTGACTATTATAGTGGGGGCCACAGCTAGCTCTGCTCCTGGGCCTGACTATTATAGTGGGGGCCACAGCTAGCTCTGCTCCTGGGCCTGACTATTATATTGGGGGCCACAGCCTGCTCTGCTCCTGGGCCTGACTATTATAGCGGGGGCCACAGCCTGCTCTGCTCCTGGGCCTGACTATTATAGCGGGGGCCACAGCTAGCTCTGCTCCTGGGCCTGACTATTATAGCGGGGGCCACAGCTAGCTCTGCTCCTGGGCCTGACTATTATAGCGGGGGCCACAGCCTGCTCTGCTCCTGGGCCTGACTATTATAGTGGGGGCCACAGCCTACTCTGCTCCTGGGCCTGACTATTATAGCGGGGGCCACAGCCTGCTCTGCTCCTGGGCCTGACTATTATAGCGGGGGCCACAGCTAGCTCTGCTCCTGGGCCTGACTATTATAGCGGGGGCCACAGCTAGCTCTGCTCCTGGGCCTGACTATTATAGCGGGGGCCACAGCCTGCTCTGCTCCTGGGCCTGACTATTATAGCGGGGGCCACAGCCTGCTCTGCTCCTGGGCCTGACTATTATAGTGGGGGCCACAGCCTGCTCTGCTCCTGGGCCTGACTATTATAGCAGGGACCACAGCCTGCTCTGCTCCTGGGCCTGACTATTATAGCGGGGGCCACAGCTAGCTCTGCTCCTGGGCCTGACTATTATAGCGGTGGCCACAGCTAGCTCTGCTCCTGGGCCTGACTATTATAGTGGGGGCCACAGCTAGCTCTGCTCCTGGGCCTGACTATTATAGTGGGGGCCACAGCTAGCTCTGCTCCTGGGCCTGACTATTATAGTGGGGGCCACAGCTAGCTCTGCTCCTGGGCCTGACTATTATAGTGGGGGCCACAGCTAGCTCTGCTCCTGGGCCTGACTATTATAGCGGGGGCCACAGCCTGCTCTGCTCCTGGGTCTGACTATTATAGCGGGGACCACAGCCTGCTCTGCTCCTGGGCCTGACTATTATAGCGGGGGCCACAGCCTGCTCTGCTCCTGGGCCTGACTATTATAGCGGGGGCCACAGCCTGCTCTGCTCCTGGGCCTGACTATTATAGCGGGGGCCACAGCTAGCTCTGCTCCTGGGCCTGACTATTATAGCGGGGGCCACAGCTAGCTCTGCTCCTGGGCCTGACTATTATAGCGGGGGCCACAGCCTGCTCTGCTCCTGGGCCTGACTATTATAGCGGGGGCCACAGCCTGCTCTGCTCCTGGGCCTGATTATTATAGCGGGGGCCACAGCCTGCTCTGCTCCTGGGCCTGACTATTATAGCGGGGGCCACAGCTAGCTCTGCTCCTGGGCCTGACTATTATAGCGGGGGCCACAGCCTGCTCTGCTCCTGGGCCTGACTATTATAGCGGGGGCCACAGCTAGCTCTGCTCCTGGGCCTGACTATTATAGCGGGGGCCACAGCTAGCTCTGCTCCTGGGCCTGACTATTATAGCGGGGGCCACAGCTAGCTCTGCTCCTGGGCCTGACTATTATAGCGGGGGCCACAGCCTGCTCTGCTCCTGGGCCTGACTATTATAGCGGGGGCCACAGCCTGCTCTGCTCCTGGGTCTGACTATTATAGCAGGGGCCACAGCTAGCTCTGCTCCTGGGCCTGACTATTATAGCGGGGGCCACAGCTAGCTCTGCTCCTGGGCCTGACTATTATAGCGGGGGCCACAGCCTGCTCTGCTCCTGGGCCTGACTATTATAGCGGGGGCCACAGCTAGCTCTGCTCCTGGGCCTGACTTTTATAGCGGGGGCCACAGCTAGCTCTGCTCCTGGGCCTGACTATTATAGCGGGGGCCACAGCTAGCTCTGCTCCTGGGCCTGACTATTATAGTAGGGGCCACAGCTAGCTCTGCTCCTGGGCCTGACTATTATAGTGGGGGCCACAGCTAGCTCTGCTCCTGGGCCTGACTATTATAGCGGGGGCCACAGCCTGCTCTGCTCCTGGGTCTGACTATTATAGTGGGGGCCACAGCCTGCTCTGCTCCTGGGCCTGACTATTATAGCGGGGGCCACAGCCTGCTCTGCTCCTGGGCCTGACTATTATAGCGGGGGCCACAGCTAGCTCTGCTCCTGGGCCTGACTATTATAGCGGGGGCCACAGCTAGCTCTGCTCCTGGGCCTGACTATTATAGCGGGTGCCACAGCCTGCTCTGCTCCTGGGCCTGATTATTATAGTGGGGGCCACAGCTAGCTTTGCTCCTGGGCCTGACTATTATAGCGGGGGCCACAGCCTACTCTGCTCCTGGGCCTGACTATTATAGCGGGGGCCACAGCTAGCTCTGCTCCTGGGCCTGACTATTATAGCGGGGGCCACAGCCTACTCTGCTCCTGGGCCTGACTATTATAGCGGGGGCCACAGCTAGCTCTGCTCCTGGGCCTGACTATTATAGTGGGGGCCACAGCTAGCTCTGCTCCTGGGCCTGACTATTATAGCGGGGGCCACAGCTAGCTCTGCTCCTGGGCCTGACTATTATAGCGGGGGCCACAGCCTGCTCTGCTCCTGGGCCTGACTATTATAGCGGGGGCCACAGCCTGCTCTGCTCCTGGGCCTGACTATTATAGCGGGGGCCACAGCTAGCTCTGCTCCTGGGCCTGACTATTATAGCGGGGGCCACAGCCTACTCTGCTCCTGGGCCTGACTATTATAGCGGGGGCCACAGCCTACTCTGCTCCTGGGCCTGACTATTATAGCGGGGGCCACAGCCTGCTCTGCTCCTGGGCCTGACTATTATAGCGGGGGCCACAGCCTGCTCTGCTCCTGGGCCTGACTATTATAGCGGGGGCCACAGCCTGCTATGCTCCTGGGCCTGACTATTATAGCAGGGGCCACAGCCTGCTCTGCTCCTGGGCCTGACTATTATAGCGGGGGCCACAGCCTATGCTCCTGGGCCTGACTATTATAGCGGGGGCCACAGCCTGCTCTGCTCCTGGGCCTGACTATTATAGCGGGGACCACAGCTAGCTCTGCTCCTGGGCCTGACTATTATAGTGGGGGCCACAGCCTACTCTGCTCCTGGGCCTGACTATTATAGCGGGGGCCACAGCTAGCTCTGCTCCTGGGCCTGACTATTATAGCGGGGGCCACAGCTAGCTCTGCTCCTGGGCCTGACTATTATAGCGGGGGCCACAGCTAGCTCTGCTCCTGGGCCTGACTATTATAGCGGGGGCCACAGCTAGCTCTGCTCCTGGGCCTGACTATTATAGTGGGGGCCACAGCTAGCTCTGCTCCTGGGCCTGACTAGTATAGTGGGGGCCACAGCCTGCTCTGCTCCTGGGGCCTGACTATTATAGCGGGGGCCACAGCCTGCTCTGCTCCTGGGCCTGACTATTATAGCGGGGGCCACAGCCTACTCTGCTCCTGGGCCTGACTATTATAGCGGGGGCCACAGCTAGCTCTGCTCCTGGGCCTGACTATTGTAGCGGGGGGCCACAGCCTGCTCTGCTGCTGGGCCTGACTATTATAGCGGGGGCCACAGCTAGCTCTGCTCCTGGGCCTGACTATTATAGCGGGGGCCACAGCTCTGCTCTGCTCCTGGGCCTGACTATTATAGCGGGGGCCACAGCTAGCTCTGCTCCTGGGTCTGACTATTATAGCAGGGGCCACAGCTAGCTCTGCTCCTGGGCCTGACTATTATAGCGGGGGCCACAGCCTGCTCTGCTCCTGGGCCTGACTATTATAGCGGGGGCCACAGCCTGCTCTGCTCCTGGGCCTGACTATTATAGCGGGGGCCACAGCTAGCTCTGCTCCTGGGCCTGACTATTATAGCGGGGGCCACAGCCTGCTCTGCTCCTGGGCCTGACTATTATAGCGGGGGCCACAGCCTGCTCTGCTCCTGGGCCTGACTATTATAGCGGGGGCCACAGCTAGCTCTGCTCCTGGGCCTGACTATTATAGCGGGGGCCACAGCTAGCTCTGCTCCTGGGCCTGACTATTATAGCGGGGGCCACAGCCTGCTCTGCTCCTGGGCCTGACTATTATAGCGGGGGCCACAGCTAGCTCTGCTCCTGGGCCTGACTATTATAGCGGGGGCCACAGCTAGCTCTGCTCCTGGACCTGACTATTATAGCGGGGGCCACAGCCTGCTCTGCTCCTGGGCCTGACTATTATAGCGGGGGCCACAGCCTGCTATGCTCCTGGGCCTGACTATTATAGTGGGGGCCACAGCCTGCTCTGCTCCTGGGCCTGACTATTATAGCGGGGGCCACAGCTAGCTCTGCTCCTGGGCCTGACTATTATTGCGGGGGCCACAGCCTACTCTGCTCCTGGGCCTGACTATTATAGCGGGGGCCACAGCTAGCTCTGCTCCTGGGCCTGACTATTATAGCGGGGGCCACAGCTAGCTCTGCTCCTGGGCCTGACTATTATAGCGGGGGCCACAGCCTGCTCTGCTCCTGGGCCTGACTATTATAGCGTGGGCCACAGCCTGCTCTGCTCCTGGGCCTGACTATTATAGCGGGGGCCACAGCCTGCTCTGCTCCTGGGCCTGACTATTATAGCGGGGGCCACAGCTAGCTCTGCTCCTGGGCCTGACTATTATAGCGGGGGCCACAGCCTGCTATGCTCCTGGGCCTGACTATTATAGCGGGGGCCACAGCTAGCTCTGCTCCTGGGCCTGACTATTATAGCGGGGGCCACAGCCTGCTCTGCTCCTGGGCCTGACTATTATAGTGGGGGCCACAGCCTGCTCTGCTCCTGGGCCTGACTATTATAGCGGGGGCCACAGCTAGCTCTGCTCCTGGGCCTGACTATTATAGCGGGGGCCACAGCCTGCTATGCTCCTGGGCCTGACTATTATAGCAGGGGCCACAGCCTGCTCTGCTCCTGGGGCTGACTATAATAGCGGGGGCCACAGCCTACTCTGCTCCTGGGCCTGACTATTATAGTGGGGGCCACAGCCTGCTCTGCTCCTGGGCCTGACTATTATAGCGGGGGCCACAGCTAGCTCTGCTCCTGGGCCTGACTATTATAGCGGGGGCCACAACCTGCTCTGCTCCTGGGCCTGACTATTATAGCGGGGGCCACAGCCTACTCTGCTCCTGGGCCTGACTATTATAGCGGGGGCCACAGCCTACTCTGCTCCTGGGCCTGACTATTATAGCGGGGGCCACAGCTAGCTCTGCTCCTGGGCCTGACTATTATAGTGGGGGCCACAGCCTGCTCTGCTCCTGGGCCTGACTATTATAGCGGGGGCCACAGCTAGCTCTGCTCCTGGGCCTGACTATTATAGCGGGGGCCACAGCCTACTCTGCTCCTGGGCCTGACTATTATAGCGGGGGCCACAGCCTGCTCTGCTCCTGGGCCTGAATATTATAGCGGGGGCCACAGCCTACTCTGCTCCTGGGTCTGACTATTATAGCGGGGGCCACAGCTAGCTCTGCTCCTGGGCCTGACTATTATAGCGGGGGCCACAGCCTGCTCTGCTCCTGGGCCTGACTATTATAGCGGGGGCCACAGCTAGCTCTGCTCCTGGGCCTGACTATTATAGCGGGGGCCACAGCCTGCTCTGCTCCTGGGCCTGACTATTATAGCGGGGGCCACAGCCAGCTCTGCTCCTGGGCCTGACTATTATAGCGGGGGCCACAGCCTGCTCTGCTCCTGGGCCTGACTATTATAGCGGGGGCCACAGCTAGCTCTGCTCCTGGGCCTGACTATTATAGCGGGGGCCACAGCTAGCTCTGCTCCTGGGCCTGACTATTATAGCGGGGGCCACAGCTAGCTCTGCTCCTGGGCCTGACTATTATAGTGGGGGCCACAGCCTGCTCTGCTCCTGGGCCTGACTATTATAGCGGGGGCCACAGCTAGCTCTGCTCCTGGGCCTGACTATTATAGCGGGGGGCCACAGCCTGCTCTGCTCCTGGGCCTGACTATTATAGCGGGGGCCACAGCTAGCTCTGCTCCTGGGCCTGACTATTATAGCGGGGGCCACAGCTAGCTCTGCTCCTGGGCCTGACTATTATAGCGGGGGCCACAGCTAGCTCTGCTCCTGGGCCTGACTATTATAGCGGGGGCCACAGCTAGCTCTGCTCCTGGGCCTGACTATTATAGTGGGGGCCACAGCTAGCTCTGCTCCTGGGTCTGACTATTATAGCGGGGGCCACAGCTAGCTCTGCTCCTGGGCCTGACTATTATAGCGGGGGCCACAGCTTGCTCTGCTCCTGGGCCTGACTATTATAGTGGGGGCCACAGCCTACTCTGCTCCTGGGCCTGACTATTATAGCGGGGGCCACAGCCTACTCTGCTCCTGGGCCTGACTATTATAGCGGGGGCCACAGCCTGCTCTGCTCCTGGGCCTGACTATTATAGTGGGGGCCACAGCTAGCTCTGCTCCTGGGCCTGACTATTATAGCGGGGGCCACAGCCTGCTCTGCTCCTGGGCCTGACTATTATAGCGGGGGCCACAGCTAGCTCTGCTCCTGGGCCTGACTATTATAGCGGGGGCCACAGCCTGCTCTGCTCCTGGGCCTGACTATTATAGCGGGGGCCACAGCCAGCTCTGCTCCTGGGCCTGACTATTATAGTGGGGGCCACAGCCTACTCTGCTCCTGGGCCTGACTATTATAGTGGGGGCCACAGCCTGCTCTGCTCCTGGGCCTGACTATTATAGCGGGGGCCACAGCTAGCTCTGCTCCTGGGGCTGACTATTATAGCGGGGGCCACAGCCTGCTCTGCTGCTGGGCCTGACTATTATAGCGGGGGCCACAGCTAGCTCTGCTCCTGGGCCTGACTATTATAGCGGGGGCCACAGCCTGCTCTGCTCCTGGGCCTGACTATTATAGCGGGGGCCACAGCTAGCTCTGCTCCTGGGCCTGACTATTATAGCGGGAGCCACAGCTAGCTCTGCTCCTGGGCCTGACTATTATAGTGGGGGCCACAGCCTGCTCTGCTCCTGGGCCTGACTATTATAGCGGGGGCCACAGCTAGCTCTGCTCCTGGGGCTGACTATTATAGCGGGGGCCACAGCCTACTCTGCTCCTGGGCCTGACTATTATAGCGGGGGCCACAGCTAGCTCTGCTCCTGGGCCTGACTAATATAGCGGGGGCCACAGCTAGCTCTGCTCCTGGGCCTGACTATTATAGCGGGGGCCACAGCTAGCTCTGCTCCTGGGCCTGACTATTATAGCGGGGGCCACAGCTAGCTCTGCTCCTGGGCCTGACTATTATAGCGGGGGCCACAGCTAGCTCTGCTCCTGGGCCTGACTATTATAGCGGGGGCCACAGCCTGCTCTGCTCCTGGGCCTGACTATTATAGTGGGGGCCACAGCCTACTCTGCTGCTGGGCCTGACTATTATAGCGGGGGCCACAGCTAGCTCTGCTCCTGGGCCTGACTATTATAGTGGGGGCCACAGCTAGCTCTGCTCCTGGGCCTGACTATTATAGTGGGGGCCACAGCTAGCTCTGCTCCTGGGCCTGACTATTATATTGGGGGCCACAGCCTGCTCTGCTCCTGGGCCTGACTATTATAGCGGGGGCCACAGCCTGCTCTGCTCCTGGGCCTGACTATTATAGCGGGGGCCACAGCCTGCTCTGCTCCTGGGCCTGACTATTATAGCGGGGGCCACAGCTAGCTCTGCTCCTGGGCCTGACTATTATAGCGGGGGCCACAGCCTGCTCTGCTCCTGGGCCTGACTATTATAGTGGGGGCCACAGCCTACTCTGCTCCTGGGCCTGACTATTATAGCGGGGGCCACAGCCTGCTCTGCTCCTGGGCCTGACTATTATAGCGGGGGCCACAGCTAGCTCTGCTCCTGGGCCTGACTATTATAGCGGGGGCCACAGCTAGCTCTGCTCCTGGGCCTGACTATTATAGCGGGGGCCACAGCCTGCTCTGCTCCTGGGCCTGACTATTATAGCGGGGGCCACAGCCTGCTCTGCTCCTGGGCCTGACTATTATAGTGGGGGCCACAGCCTGCTCTGCTCCTGGGCCTGACTATTATAGCAGGGACCACAGCCTGCTCTGCTCCTGGGCCTGACTATTATAGCGGGGGCCACAGCTAGCTCTGCTCCTGGGCCTGACTATTATAGCGGGGGCCACAGCTAGCTCTGCTCCTGGGCCTGACTATTATAGTGGGGGCCACAGCTAGCTCTGCTCCTGGGCCTGACTATTATAGTGGGGGCCACAGCTAGCTCTGCTCCTGGGCCTGACTATTATAGTGGGGGCCACAGCTAGCTCTGCTCCTGGGCCTGACTATTATAGTGGGGGCCACAGCTAGCTCTGCTCCTGGGCCTGACTATTATAGCGGGGGCCACAGCCTGCTCTGCTCCTGGGTCTGACTATTATAGCGGGGACCACAGCCTGCTCTGCTCCTGGGCCTGACTATTATAGCGGGGGCCACAGCCTGCTCTGCTCCTGGGCCTGACTATTATAGCGGGGGCCACAGCCTGCTCTGCTCCTGGGCCTGACTATTATAGCGGGGGCCACAGCTAGCTCTGCTCCTGGGCCTGACTATTATAGCGGGGGCCACAGCTAGCTCTGCTCCTGGGCCTGACTATTATAGCGGGGGCCACAGCCTGCTCTGCTCCTGGGCCTGACTATTATAGCGGGGGCCACAGCCTGCTCTGCTCCTGGGCCTGATTATTATAGCGGGGGCCACAGCCTGCTCTGCTCCTGGGCCTGACTATTATAGCGGGGGCCACAGCTAGCTCTGCTCCTGGGCCTGACTATTATAGCGGGGGCCACAGCCTGCTCTGCTCCTGGGCCTGACTATTATAGCGGGGGCCACAGCTAGCTCTGCTCCTGGGCCTGACTATTATAGCGGGGGCCACAGCTAGCTCTGCTCCTGGGCCTGACTATTATAGCGGGGGCCACAGCTAGCTCTGCTCCTGGGCCTGACTATTATAGCGGGGGCCACAGCCTGCTCTGCTCCTGGGCCTGACTATTATAGCGGGGGCCACAGCCTGCTCTGCTCCTGGGTCTGACTATTATAGCAGGGGCCACAGCTAGCTCTGCTCCTGGGCCTGACTATTATAGCGGGGGCCACAGCTAGCTCTGCTCCTGGGCCTGACTATTATAGCGGGGGCCACAGCCTGCTCTGCTCCTGGGCCTGACTATTATAGCGGGGGCCACAGCTAGCTCTGCTCCTGGGCCTGACTTTTATAGCGGGGGCCACAGCTAGCTCTGCTCCTGGGCCTGACTATTATAGCGGGGGCCACAGCTAGCTCTGCTCCTGGGCCTGACTATTATAGTGGGGGCCACAGCTAGCTCTGCTCCTGGGCCTGACTATTATAGTGGGGGCCACAGCTAGCTCTGCTCCTGGGCCTGACTATTATAGCGGGGGCCACAGCCTGCTCTGCTCCTGGGTCTGACTATTATAGTGGGGGCCACAGCCTGCTCTGCTCCTGGGCCTGACTATTATAGCGGGGGCCACAGCCTGCTCTGCTCCTGGGCCTGACTATTATAGCGGGGGCCACAGCTAGCTCTGCTCCTGGGCCTGACTATTATAGCGGGGGCCACAGCTAGCTCTGCTCCTGGGCCTGACTATTATAGCGGGTGCCACAGCCTGCTCTGCTCCTGGGCCTGATTATTATAGTGGGGGCCACAGCTAGCTCTGCTCCTGGGCCTGACTATTATAGCGGGGGCCACAGCCTACTCTGCTCCTGGGCCTGACTATTATAGCGGGGGCCACAGCTAGCTCTGCTCCTGGGCCTGACTATTATAGCGGGGGCCACAGCCTACTCTGCTCCTGGGCCTGACTATTATAGCGGGGGCCACAGCTAGCTCTGCTCCTGGGCCTGACTATTATAGTGGGGGCCACAGCTAGCTCTGCTCCTGGGCCTGACTATTATAGCGGGGGCCACAGCTAGCTCTGCTCCTGGGCCTGACTATTATAGCGGGGGCCACAGCCTGCTCTGCTCCTGGGCCTGACTATTATAGCGGGGGCCACAGCCTGCTCTGCTCCTGGGCCTGACTATTATAGCGGGGGCCACAGCTAGCTCTGCTCCTGGGCCTGACTATTATAGCGGGGGCCACAGCCTACTCTGCTCCTGGGCCTGACTATTATAGCGGGGGCCACAGCCTACTCTGCTCCTGGGCCTGACTATTATAGCGGGGGCCACAGCCTGCTCTGCTCCTGGGCCTGACTATTATAGCGGGGGCCACAGCCTGCTCTGCTCCTGGGCCTGACTATTATAGCGGGGGCCACAGCCTGCTATGCTCCTGGGCCTGACTATTATAGCAGGGGCCACAGCCTGCTCTGCTCCTGGGCCTGACTATTATAGCGGGGGCCACAGCCTATGCTCCTGGGCCTGACTATTATAGCGGGGGCCACAGCCTGCTCTGCTCCTGGGCCTGACTATTATAGCGGGGACCACAGCTAGCTCTGCTCCTGGGCCTGACTATTATAGTGGGGGCCACAGCCTACTCTGCTCCTGGGCCTGACTATTATAGCGGGGGCCACAGCTAGCTCTGCTCCTGGGCCTGACTATTATAGCGGGGGCCACAGCTAGCTCTGCTCCTGGGCCTGACTATTATAGCGGGGGCCACAGCTAGCTCTGCTCCTGGGCCTGACTATTATAGCGGGGGCCACAGCTAGCTCTGCTCCTGGGCCTGACTATTATAGTGGGGGCCACAGCTAGCTCTGCTCCTGGGCCTGACTAGTATAGTGGGGGCCACAGCCTGCTCTGCTCCTGGGGCCTGACTATTATAGCGGGGGCCACAGCCTGCTCTGCTCCTGGGTCTGACTATTATAGTGGGGGCCACAGCCTGCTCTGCTCCTGGGCCTGACTATTATAGCGGGGGCCACAGCCTGCTCTGCTCCTGGGCCTGACTATTATAGCGGGGGCCACAGCTAGCTCTGCTCCTGGGCCTGACTATTATAGCGGGGGCCACAGCTAGCTCTGCTCCTGGGCCTGACTATTATAGCGGGTGCCACAGCCTGCTCTGCTCCTGGGCCTGATTATTATAGTGGGGGCCACAGCTAGCTCTGCTCCTGGGCCTGACTATTATAGCGGGGGCCACAGCCTACTCTGCTCCTGGGCCTGACTATTATAGCGGGGGCCACAGCTAGCTCTGCTCCTGGGCCTGACTATTATAGCGGGGGCCACAGCCTACTCTGCTCCTGGGCCTGACTATTATAGCGGGGGCCACAGCTAGCTCTGCTCCTGGGCCTGACTATTATAGTGGGGGCCACAGCTAGCTCTGCTCCTGGGCCTGACTATTATAGCGGGGGCCACAGCTAGCTCTGCTCCTGGGCCTGACTATTATAGCGGGGGCCACAGCCTGCTCTGCTCCTGGGCCTGACTATTATAGCGGGGGCCACAGCCTGCTCTGCTCCTGGGCCTGACTATTATAGCGGGGGCCACAGCTAGCTCTGCTCCTGGGCCTGACTATTATAGCGGGGGCCACAGCCTACTCTGCTCCTGGGCCTGACTATTATAGCGGGGGCCACAGCCTACTCTGCTCCTGGGCCTGACTATTATAGCGGGGGCCACAGCCTGCTCTGCTCCTGGGCCTGACTATTATAGCGGGGGCCACAGCCTGCTCTGCTCCTGGGCCTGACTATTATAGCGGGGGCCACAGCCTGCTATGCTCCTGGGCCTGACTATTATAGCAGGGGCCAC
Organism: Hyperolius riggenbachi; assembly: GCF_040937935.1. Lineage (NCBI taxonomy): Eukaryota > Metazoa > Chordata > Amphibia > Anura > Hyperoliidae > Hyperolius > Hyperolius riggenbachi. The sequence goes on along the minus strand of NC_090646.1, from coordinate 688,558,703 downwards.
AGCCTGCTCTGCTCCTGGGCCTGACTATTATAGCGGGGGCCACAGCCTATGCTCCTGGGCCTGACTATTATAGCGGGGGCCACAGCCTGCTCTGCTCCTGGGCCTGACTATTATAGCGGGGACCACAGCTAGCTCTGCTCCTGGGCCTGACTATTATAGTGGGGGCCACAGCCTACTCTGCTCCTGGGCCTGACTATTATAGCGGGGGCCACAGCTAGCTCTGCTCCTGGGCCTGACTATTATAGCGGGGGCCACAGCTAGCTCTGCTCCTGGGCCTGACTATTATAGCGGGGGCCACAGCTAGCTCTGCTCCTGGGCCTGACTATTATAGCGGGGGCCACAGCTAGCTCTGCTCCTGGGCCTGACTATTATAGTGGGGGCCACAGCTAGCTCTGCTCCTGGGCCTGACTAGTATAGTGGGGGCCACAGCCTGCTCTGCTCCTGGGGCCTGACTATTATAGCGGGGGCCACAGCCTGCTCTGCTCCTGGGCCTGACTATTATAGCGGGGGCCACAGCCTACTCTGCTCCTGGGCCTGACTATTATAGCGGGGGCCACAGCTAGCTCTGCTCCTGGGCCTGACTATTATAGCGGGGGGCCACAGCCTGCTCTGCTGCTGGGCCTGACTATTATAGCGGGGGCCACAGCTAGCTCTGCTCCTGGGCCTGACTATTATAGCGGGGGCCACAGCTCTGCTCTGCTCCTGGGCCTGACTATTATAGCGGGGGCCACAGCTAGCTCTGCTCCTGGGTCTGACTATTATAGCAGGGGCCACAGCTAGCTCTGCTCCTGGGCCTGACTATTATAGCGGGGGCCACAGCCTGCTCTGCTCCTGGGCCTGACTATTATAGCGGGGGCCACAGCCTGCTCTGCTCCTGGGCCTGACTATTATAGCGGGGGCCACAGCTAGCTCTGCTCCTGGGCCTGACTATTATAGCGGGGGCCACAGCCTGCTCTGCTCCTGGGCCTGACTATTATAGCGGGGGCCACAGCCTGCTCTGCTCCTGGGCCTGACTATTATAGCGGGGGCCACAGCTAGCTCTGCTCCTGGGCCTGACTATTATAGCGGGGGCCACAGCTAGCTCTGCTCCTGGGCCTGACTATTATAGCGGGGGCCACAGCCTGCTCTGCTCCTGGGCCTGACTATTATAGCGGGGGCCACAGCTAGCTCTGCTCCTGGGCCTGACTATTATAGCGGGGGCCACAGCTAGCTCTGCTCCTGGACCTGACTATTATAGCGGGGGCCACAGCCTGCTCTGCTCCTGGGCCTGACTATTATAGCGGGGGCCACAGCCTGCTATGCTCCTGGGCCTGACTATTATAGTGGGGGCCACAGCCTGCTCTGCTCCTGGGCCTGACTATTATAGCGGGGGCCACAGCTAGCTCTGCTCCTGGGCCTGACTATTATTGCGGGGGCCACAGCCTACTCTGCTCCTGGGCCTGACTATTATAGCGGGGGCCACAGCTAGCTCTGCTCCTGGGCCTGACTATTATAGCGGGGGCCACAGCTAGCTCTGCTCCTGGGCCTGACTATTATAGCGGGGGCCACAGCCTGCTCTGCTCCTGGGCCTGACTATTATAGCGTGGGCCACAGCCTGCTCTGCTCCTGGGCCTGACTATTATAGCGGGGGCCACAGCCTGCTCTGCTCCTGGGCCTGACTATTATAGCGGGGGCCACAGCTAGCTCTGCTCCTGGGCCTGACTATTATAGCGGGGGCCACAGCCTGCTATGCTCCTGGGCCTGACTATTATAGCGGGGGCCACAGCTAGCTCTGCTCCTGGGCCTGACTATTATAGCGGGGGCCACAGCCTGCTCTGCTCCTGGGCCTGACTATTATAGTGGGGGCCACAGCCTGCTCTGCTCCTGGGCCTGACTATTATAGCGGGGGCCACAGCTAGCTCTGCTCCTGGGCCTGACTATTATAGCGGGGGCCACAGCCTGCTATGCTCCTGGGCCTGACTATTATAGCAGGGGCCACAGCCTGCTCTGCTCCTGGGGCTGACTATAATAGCGGGGGCCACAGCCTACTCTGCTCCTGGGCCTGACTATTATAGTGGGGGCCACAGCCTGCTCTGCTCCTGGGCCTGACTATTATAGCGGGGGCCACAGCTAGCTCTGCTCCTGGGCCTGACTATTATAGCGGGGGCCACAACCTGCTCTGCTCCTGGGCCTGACTATTATAGCGGGGGCCACAGCCTACTCTGCTCCTGGGCCTGACTATTATAGCGGGGGCCACAGCCTACTCTGCTCCTGGGCCTGACTATTATAGCGGGGGCCACAGCTAGCTCTGCTCCTGGGCCTGACTATTATAGTGGGGGCCACAGCCTGCTCTGCTCCTGGGCCTGACTATTATAGCGGGGGCCACAGCTAGCTCTGCTCCTGGGCCTGACTATTATAGCGGGGGCCACAGCCTACTCTGCTCCTGGGCCTGACTATTATAGCGGGGGCCACAGCCTGCTCTGCTCCTGGGCCTGAATATTATAGCGGGGGCCACAGCCTACTCTGCTCCTGGGTCTGACTATTATAGCGGGGGCCACAGCTAGCTCTGCTCCTGGGCCTGACTATTATAGCGGGGGCCACAGCCTGCTCTGCTCCTGGGCCTGACTATTATAGCGGGGGCCACAGCTAGCTCTGCTCCTGGGCCTGACTATTATAGCGGGGGCCACAGCCTGCTCTGCTCCTGGGCCTGACTATTATAGCGGGGGCCACAGCCAGCTCTGCTCCTGGGCCTGACTATTATAGCGGGGGCCACAGCCTGCTCTGCTCCTGGGCCTGACTATTATAGCGGGGGCCACAGCTAGCTCTGCTCCTGGGCCTGACTATTATAGCGGGGGCCACAGCTAGCTCTGCTCCTGGGCCTGACTATTATAGCGGGGGCCACAGCTAGCTCTGCTCCTGGGCCTGACTATTATAGTGGGGGCCACAGCCTGCTCTGCTCCTGGGCCTGACTATTATAGCGGGGGCCACAGCTAGCTCTGCTCCTGGGCCTGACTATTATAGCGGGGGGCCACAGCCTGCTCTGCTCCTGGGCCTGACTATTATAGCGGGGGCCACAGCTAGCTCTGCTCCTGGGCCTGACTATTATAGCGGGGGCCACAGCTAGCTCTGCTCCTGGGCCTGACTATTATAGCGGGGGCCACAGCTAGCTCTGCTCCTGGGCCTGACTATTATAGCGGGGGCCACAGCTAGCTCTGCTCCTGGGCCTGACTATTATAGTGGGGGCCACAGCTAGCTCTGCTCCTGGGTCTGACTATTATAGCGGGGGCCACAGCTAGCTCTGCTCCTGGGCCTGACTATTATAGCGGGGGCCACAGCTTGCTCTGCTCCTGGGCCTGACTATTATAGTGGGGGCCACAGCCTACTCTGCTCCTGGGCCTGACTATTATAGCGGGGGCCACAGCCTACTCTGCTCCTGGGCCTGACTATTATAGCGGGGGCCACAGCCTGCTCTGCTCCTGGGCCTGACTATTATAGTGGGGGCCACAGCTAGCTCTGCTCCTGGGCCTGACTATTATAGCGGGGGCCACAGCCTGCTCTGCTCCTGGGCCTGACTATTATAGCGGGGGCCACAGCTAGCTCTGCTCCTGGGCCTGACTATTATAGCGGGGGCCACAGCTAGCTCTGCTCCTGGGCCTGACTATTATAGCGGGGGCCACAGCTAGCTCTGCTCCTGGGCCTGACTATTATAGCGGGGGCCACAGCCTGCTCTGCTCCTGGGCCTGACTATTATAGCGGGGGCCACAGCCTACTCTGCTCCTGGGCCTGACTATTATAGCGGGGGCCACAGCCTACTCTGCTCCTGGGCCTGACTATTATAGCGGGGGCCACAGCTAGCTCTGCTCCTGGGCCTGACTATTATAGCACGGGCCACAGACTGCTCTGCTCCTGGGCCTGACTATTATAGTGGGGGCCACAGCCTACTCTGCTGCTGGGCCTGACTATTATAGCGGGGGCCACAGCTAGCTCTGCTCCTGGGGCTGACTATTATAGTGGGGGCCACAGCCTGCTCTGCTCCTGGGGCTGACTATTATAGCGGGGGCCACAGCTAGCTCTGCTCCTGGGCCTGACTATTATAGCGGGGGCCACAGCTAGCTCTGCTCCTGGGCCTGACTATTATAGCGGGGGCCACAGCCTACTCTGCTCCTGGGCCTGACTATTATAGCGGGGGCCACAGCCTGCTCTGCTCCTGGGCCTGACTATTATAGCGGGGGCCACAGCCTACTCTGCTCCTGGGCCTGACTATTATAGCGGGGGCCACAGCTAGCTCTGCTCCTGGGCCTGACTATTATAGCGGGGGCCACAGCCTACTCTGCTCCTGGGCCTGACTATTATAGCGGGGGCCACAGCTAGCTCTGCTCCTGGGCCTGACTATTATAGTGGGGGCCACAGCTAGCTCTGCTCCTGGGCCTGACTATTATAGCGGGGGCCACAGCTAGCTCTGCTCCTGGGCCTGACTATTATAGCGGGGGCCACAGCCTGCTCTGCTCCTGGGCCTGACTATTATAGCGGGGGCCACAGCCTGCTCTGCTCCTGGGCCTGACTATTATAGCGGGGGCCACAGCTAGCTCTGCTCCTGGGCCTGACTATTATAGCGGGGGCCACAGCCTACTCTGCTCCTGGGCCTGACTATTATAGCGGGGGCCACAGCCTACTCTGCTCCTGGGCCTGACTATTATAGCGGGGGCCACAGCCTGCTCTGCTCCTGGGCCTGACTATTATAGCGGGGGCCACAGCCTGCTCTGCTCCTGGGCCTGACTATTATAGCAGGGGCCACAGCCTGCTCTGCTCCTGGGCCTGACTATTATAGCGGGGGCCACAGCCTATGCTCCTGGGCCTGACTATTATAGCGGGGGCCACAGCCTGCTCTGCTCCTGGGCCTGACTATTATAGCGGGGACCACAGCTAGCTCTGCTCCTGGGCCTGACTATTATAGTGGGGGCCACAGCCTACTCTGCTCCTGGGCCTGACTATTATAGCGGGGGCCACAGCTAGCTCTGCTCCTGGGCCTGACTATTATAGCGGGGGCCACAGCTAGCTCTGCTCCTGGGCCTGACTATTATAGCGGGGGCCACAGCTAGCTCTGCTCCTGGGCCTGACTATTATAGCGGGGGCCACAGCTAGCTCTGCTCCTGGGCCTGACTATTATAGTGGGGGCCACAGCTAGCTCTGCTCCTGGGCCTGACTAGTATAGTGGGGGCCACAGCCTGCTCTGCTCCTGGGGCCTGACTATTATAGCGGGGGCCACAGCCTGCTCTGCTCCTGGGCCTGACTATTATAGCGGGGGCCACAGCCTACTCTGCTCCTGGGCCTGACTATTATAGCGGGGGCCACAGCTAGCTCTGCTCCTGGGCCTGACTATTATAGCGGGGGGCCACAGCCTGCTCTGCTGCTGGGCCTGACTATTATAGCGGGGGCCACAGCTAGCTCTGCTCCTGGGCCTGACTATTATAGCGGGGGCCACAGCTCTGCTCTGCTCCTGGGCCTGACTATTATAGCGGGGGCCACAGCTAGCTCTGCTCCTGGGTCTGACTATTATAGCAGGGGCCACAGCTAGCTCTGCTCCTGGGCCTGACTATTATAGCGGGGGCCACAGCCTGCTCTGCTCCTGGGCCTGACTATTATAGCGGGGGCCACAGCCTGCTCTGCTCCTGGGCCTGACTATTATAGCGGGGGCCACAGCTAGCTCTGCTCCTGGGCCTGACTATTATAGCGGGGGCCACAGCCTGCTCTGCTCCTGGGCCTGACTATTATAGCGGGGGCCACAGCCTGCTCTGCTCCTGGGCCTGACTATTATAGCGGGGGCCACAGCTAGCTCTGCTCCTGGGCCTGACTATTATAGCGGGGGCCACAGCTAGCTCTGCTCCTGGGCCTGACTATTATAGCGGGGGCCACAGCCTGCTCTGCTCCTGGGCCTGACTATTATAGCGGGGGCCACAGCTAGCTCTGCTCCTGGGCCTGACTATTATAGCGGGGGCCACAGCTAGCTCTGCTCCTGGACCTGACTATTATAGCGGGGGCCACAGCCTGCTCTGCTCCTGGGCCTGACTATTATAGCGGGGGCCACAGCCTGCTATGCTCCTGGGCCTGACTATTATAGTGGGGGCCACAGCCTGCTCTGCTCCTGGGCCTGACTATTATAGCGGGGGCCACAGCTAGCTCTGCTCCTGGGCCTGACTATTATTGCGGGGGCCACAGCCTACTCTGCTCCTGGGCCTGACTATTATAGCGGGGGCCACAGCTAGCTCTGCTCCTGGGCCTGACTATTATAGCGGGGGCCACAGCTAGCTCTGCTCCTGGGCCTGACTATTATAGCGGGGGCCACAGCCTGCTCTGCTCCTGGGCCTGACTATTATAGCGTGGGCCACAGCCTGCTCTGCTCCTGGGCCTGACTATTATAGCGGGGGCCACAGCCTGCTCTGCTCCTGGGCCTGACTATTATAGCGGGGGCCACAGCTAGCTCTGCTCCTGGGCCTGACTATTATAGCGGGGGCCACAGCCTGCTATGCTCCTGGGCCTGACTATTATAGCGGGGGCCACAGCTAGCTCTGCTCCTGGGCCTGACTATTATAGCGGGGGCCACAGCCTGCTCTGCTCCTGGGCCTGACTATTATAGTGGGGGCCACAGCCTGCTCTGCTCCTGGGCCTGACTATTATAGCGGGGGCCACAGCTAGCTCTGCTCCTGGGCCTGACTATTATAGCGGGGGCCACAGCCTGCTATGCTCCTGGGCCTGACTATTATAGCAGGGGCCACAGCCTGCTCTGCTCCTGGGGCTGACTATAATAGCGGGGGCCACAGCCTACTCTGCTCCTGGGCCTGACTATTATAGTGGGGGCCACAGCCTGCTCTGCTCCTGGGCCTGACTATTATAGCGGGGGCCACAGCTAGCTCTGCTCCTGGGCCTGACTATTATAGCGGGGGCCACAACCTGCTCTGCTCCTGGGCCTGACTATTATAGCGGGGGCCACAGCCTACTCTGCTCCTGGGCCTGACTATTATAGCGGGGGCCACAGCCTACTCTGCTCCTGGGCCTGACTATTATAGCGGGGGCCACAGCTAGCTCTGCTCCTGGGCCTGACTATTATAGTGGGGGCCACAGCCTGCTCTGCTCCTGGGCCTGACTATTATAGCGGGGGCCACAGCTAGCTCTGCTCCTGGGCCTGACTATTATAGCGGGGGCCACAGCCTACTCTGCTCCTGGGCCTGACTATTATAGCGGGGGCCACAGCCTGCTCTGCTCCTGGGCCTGAATATTATAGCGGGGGCCACAGCCTACTCTGCTCCTGGGTCTGACTATTATAGCGGGGGCCACAGCTAGCTCTGCTCCTGGGCCTGACTATTATAGCGGGGGCCACAGCCTGCTCTGCTCCTGGGCCTGACTATTATAGCGGGGGCCACAGCTAGCTCTGCTCCTGGGCCTGACTATTATAGCGGGGGCCACAGCCTGCTCTGCTCCTGGGCCTGACTATTATAGCGGGGGCCACAGCCAGCTCTGCTCCTGGGCCTGACTATTATAGCGGGGGCCACAGCCTGCTCTGCTCCTGGGCCTGACTATTATAGCGGGGGCCACAGCTAGCTCTGCTCCTGGGCCTGACTATTATAGCGGGGGCCACAGCTAGCTCTGCTCCTGGGCCTGACTATTATAGCGGGGGCCACAGCTAGCTCTGCTCCTGGGCCTGACTATTATAGTGGGGGCCACAGCCTGCTCTGCTCCTGGGCCTGACTATTATAGCGGGGGCCACAGCTAGCTCTGCTCCTGGGCCTGACTATTATAGCGGGGGGCCACAGCCTGCTCTGCTCCTGGGCCTGACTATTATAGCGGGGGCCACAGCTAGCTCTGCTCCTGGGCCTGACTATTATAGCGGGGGCCACAGCTAGCTCTGCTCCTGGGCCTGACTATTATAGCGGGGGCCACAGCTAGCTCTGCTCCTGGGCCTGACTATTATAGCGGGGGCCACAGCTAGCTCTGCTCCTGGGCCTGACTATTATAGTGGGGGCCACAGCTAGCTCTGCTCCTGGGTCTGACTATTATAGCGGGGGCCACAGCTAGCTCTGCTCCTGGGCCTGACTATTATAGCGGGGGCCACAGCTTGCTCTGCTCCTGGGCCTGACTATTATAGTGGGGGCCACAGCCTACTCTGCTCCTGGGCCTGACTATTATAGCGGGGGCCACAGCCTACTCTGCTCCTGGGCCTGACTATTATAGCGGGGGCCACAGCCTGCTCTGCTCCTGGGCCTGACTATTATAGTGGGGGCCACAGCTAGCTCTGCTCCTGGGCCTGACTATTATAGCGGGGGCCACAGCCTGCTCTGCTCCTGGGCCTGACTATTATAGCGGGGGCCACAGCTAGCTCTGCTCCTGGGCCTGACTATTATAGCGGGGGCCACAGCTAGCTCTGCTCCTGGGCCTGACTATTATAGCGGGGGCCACAGCTAGCTCTGCTCCTGGGCCTGACTATTATAGCGGGGGCCACAGCCTGCTCTGCTCCTGGGCCTGACTATTATAGCGGGGGCCACAGCCTACTCTGCTCCTGGGCCTGACTATTATAGCGGGGGCCACAGCCTACTCTGCTCCTGGGCCTGACTATTATAGCGGGGGCCACAGCTAGCTCTGCTCCTGGGCCTGACTATTATAGCACGGGCCACAGACTGCTCTGCTCCTGGGCCTGACTATTATAGTGGGGGCCACAGCCTACTCTGCTGCTGGGCCTGACTATTATAGCGGGGGCCACAGCTAGCTCTGCTCCTGGGGCTGACTATTATAGTGGGGGCCACAGCCTGCTCTGCTCCTGGGGCTGACTATTATAGCGGGGGCCACAGCTAGCTCTGCTCCTGGGCCTGACTATTATAGCGGGGGCCACAGCTAGCTCTGCTCCTGGGCCTGACTATTATAGCGGGGGCCACAGCCTACTCTGCTCCTGGGCCTGACTATTATAGCGGGGGCCACAGCCTGCTCTGCTCCTGGGCCTGACTATTATAGCGGGGGCCACAGCCTACTCTGCTCCTGGGCCTGACTATTATAGCGGGGGCCACAGCCTGCTCTGCTCCTGGGCCTGACTATTATAGCGGGGGCCACAGCTAGCTCTGCTCCTGGGCCTGACTATTATAGCAGGGGCCACAGCTAGCTCTGCTCCTGGGCCTGACTATTATAGCGGGGGCCACAGCTAGCTCTGCTCCTGGGCCTGACTATTATAGCGGGGGCCACAGCCTGCTCTGCTCCTGGGCCTGACTATTATAGCGGGGGCCACAGCTAGCTCTGCTCCTGGGCCTGACTATTATAGCGGGGGCCACAGCCTGCTCTGCTCCTGGGCCTGACTATTATAGTGGGGGCCACAGCCTGCTATGCTCCTGGGCCTGATTATTATAGCGGGGGCCACAGCTAGCTCTGCTCCTGGGCCTGACTATTATAGCGGGGGCCACAGCTAGCTCTGCTCCTGGGCCTGACTATTATAGCGGGGGCCACAGCTAGCTCTGCTCCTGGGCCTGACTATTATAGCGGGGGCCACAGCTAGCTCTGCTCCTGGGCCTGACTATTATAGCGGGGGCCACAGCCAGCTCTGCTCCTGGGCCTGACTATTATAGCGGGGGCCACAGCTAGCTCTGCTCCTGGGCCTGACTATTATAGTGGGGGCCACAGCTAGCTCTGCTCCTGGGCCTGACTATTATAGCGGGGGCCACAGCCTACTCTGCTCCTGGGCCTGACTATTATAGCGGGGGCCACAGCCTACTCTGCTCCTGGGCCTGACTATTATAGCGGGGGCCACAGCTAGCTCTGCTCCTGGGCCTGACTATTATAGCGGGGGCCACAGCTAGCTCTGCTCCTGGGCCTGACTATTATAGCGGGGGCCACAGCTAGCTCTGCTCCTGGGCCTGACTATTATAGCGGGGGCCACAGCCTGCTCTGCTCCTGGGCCTGACTATTATAGCGGGGGCCACAGCTAGCTCTGCTCCTGGGCCTGACTATTATAGCGGGGGCCACACCCTGCTCTGCTCCTGGGCCTGACTATTATAGCGGGGGCCACAGCTAGCTCTGCTCCTGGGCCTGACTATTATAGCGGGGGCCACAGCTAGCTCTGCTCCTGGGCCTGACTATTATAGCGGGGGCCACAGCCTGCTCCTGGGCCTGACTATTATAGCGGGGGCCACAGCTAGCTCTGCTCCTGGGCCTGACTATTATAGCGGGGGCCACAGCCTGCTCTGCTCCTGGGCCTGACTATTATAGCGGGGGCCACAGCTAGCTCTGCTCCTGGGCCTGACTATTATAGCGGGGGCCACAGCCTGCTCTGCACCTGGGCCTGACTATTATAGCGGGAGCCACAGCTAGCTCTGCTCCTGGGCCTGACTATTATAGTGGGGGCCACAGCCTGCTCTGCTCCTGGGCCTGACTATTATAGTGGGGGCCACAGCTAGCTCTGCTCCTGGGCCTGACTATTATAGCGGGGGCCACAGCCTACTCTGCTCCTGGGCCTGACTATTATAGCGGGGGCCACAGCTAGCTCTGCTCCTGGGCCTGACTATTATAGCGGGGGCCACAGCCTACTCTGCTCCTGGGCCTGACTATTATAGCGGGGGCCACAGCCTGCTCTGCTCCTGGGCCTGACTATTATAGTGGGGGCCACAGCCTACTCTGCTCCTGGGGCTGACTATTATAGCGGGGGCCACAGCTAGCTCTGCTCCTGTGCCTGACTATTATAGTGGGGGCCACAGCCTACTCTGCTCCTGGGCCTGACTATTATAGCGGGGGCCACAGCCTGCTCTGCTCCTGGGCCTGACTATTATAGCGGGGGCCACAGCCTACTCTGCTCCTGGGCCTGACTATTATAACGGGGGCCACAGCTAGCTCTGCTCCTGGGCCTGACTATTATAGCGAGGGCCACAGCCTGCTCTGCTCCTGGGCCTGACTATTATAGTGGGGGCCACAGCCTACTCTGCTCCTGGGCCTGACTATTATAGCGGGGGCCACAGCTAGCTCTGCTCCTGGGCCTGACTATTATAGCGGGGGCCACAGCTAGCTCTGCTCCTGGGCCTGACTATTATAGCGGGGGCCACAGCCTGCTCTGCTCCTGGGCCTGACTATTATAGCGGGGGCCACAGCTAGCTCTGCTCCTGGGCCTGACTATTATAGCGGGGGCCACAGCTAGCTCTGCTCCTGGGCCTGACTATTATAGCGGGGGCCACAGCCTGCTCTGCTCCTGGGCCTGACTATTATAGCGGGGGCCACAGCTAGCTCTGCTCCTGGGCCTGACTATTATAGCGGGGGCCACAGCCTGCTCTGCTCCTGGGCCTGACTATTATAGCGGGGGCCACAGCCTGCTCTGCTCCTGGGCCTGACTATTATAGCGGGGGCCACAGCTAGCTCTGCTCCTGGGCCTGACTATTATAGTGGGGGCCACAGCTAGCTCTGCTCCTGGGCCTGACTATTATATTGGGGGCCACAGCTAGCTCTGCTCCTGGGCCTGACTATTATAGCGGGGGCCACAGCTAGCTCTGCTCCTGGACCTGACTATTATAGCGGGGGCCACAGCCTGCTCTGCTCCTGGACCTGACTATTATAGCGGGGGCCACAGCCTGCTCTGCTCCTGGGCCTGACTATTATAGCGGGGGCCACAGCTAGCTCTGCTCCTGGGCCTGACTATTATAGCGGGGGCCACAGCTAGCTCTGCTCCTGGGCCTGACTATTATAGCGGGGGCCACAGCTAGCTCTGCTCCTGGGCCTGACTATTGTAGCGGGGGCCACAGCCTATGCTCCTGGGCCTGACTATTATAGCGGGGGCCACAGCTAGCTCTGCTCCTGGGCCTGACTATTATATTGGGGGCCACAGCTAGCTCTGCTCCTGGGCCTGACTATTATAGCGGGGACCACAGCTAGCTCTGCTCCTGGGCCTGACTATTATAGTGGGGGCCACAGCTAGCTCTGCTCCTGGGCCTGACTATTATAGTGGGGGCCACAGCCTACTCTGCTCCTGGGCCTGACTATTATAGCAGGGGCCACAGCTAGCTCTGCTCCTGGGCCTGACTATTATAGTGGGGGCCACAGCTAGCTCTGCTCTTGGGCCTGACTATTATAGTGGGGGCCACAGCCTACTCTGCTCCTGGGCCTGACTATTATAGCAGGGGCCACAGCTAGCTCTGCTCCTGGGCCTGACTATTATAGTGGGGGCCACAGCTAGCTCTGCTCCTGGGCCTGACTATTATAGCGGGGGCCACAGCTAGCTCTGCTCCTGGGCCTGACTATTATAGTGGGGGCCACAGCCTGCTCTGCTCCTGGGCCTGACTATTATAGCGGGGGCCACAGCTAGCTCTGCTCCTGGGCCTGACTATTATAGCGGGGGCCACAGCCTGCTCTGCTCCTGGGCCTGACTATTATATTGGGGGCCACAGCCTGCTCTGCTCCTGAGGCTGACTATTATAGTGGGGGCCACAGCTAGCTCTGCTCCTGGGCCTGACTATTATAGCGTGGGCCACAGCCTGCTCTGCTCCTGGGCCTGACTATTATAGCGGGGGCCACAGCTAGCTCTGCTCCTGGGCCTGACTATTATAGCGGGGGCCACAGCTAGCTCTGCTCCTGGGCCTGACTATTATAGCGGGGGCCACAGCCAGCTCTGCTCCTGGGCCTGACTATTATAGCGGGGGCCACAGCTAGCTCTGCTCCTGGGCCTGACTATTATAGCGGGGGCCACAGCTAGCTCTGCTCCTGGGCCTGACTATTATAGCGGGGGCCACAGCCTGCTCTGCTCCTGGGCCTGACTATTATAGCGGGGGCCACAGCTAGCTCTGCTCCTGGGCCTGACTATTATAGCGGGGGCCACAGCTAGCTCTGCTCCTGGGCCTGACTATTATAGCGGGGGCCACAGCTAGCTTTGCTCCTGGGCCTGACTATTATAGCGGGGGCCACAGCTAGCTCTGCTCCTGGGCCTGACTATTCTAGTGGGGGCCACAGCCTGCTCTGCTCCTGGGCCTGACTATTATAGCGGGGGCCACAGCCTGCTCTGCTCCTGGGCCTGACTATTATAGCGGGGGCCACAGCTAGCTCTGCTCCTGGGCCTGACTATTATAGCGGGGGCCACAGCTCTGCTCTGCTCCTGGGCCTGACTATTATAGCGGGGGCCACAGCTAGCTCTGCTCCTGGGCCTGACTATTATAGCGGGGGCCACAACCTGCTCTGCTCCTGGGCCTGACTATTATAGTGGGGGCCACAGCTAGCTCTGCTCCTGGGCCTGACTATTATAGTGGGGGCCACAGCTAGCTCTGCTCCTGGGCCTGACTATTATAGCGGGGGCCACAACCTGCTCTGCTCCTGGGCCTGACTATTATAGCGGGGGCCACAGCTAGCTCTGCTCCTGGGCCTGACTATTATAGCGGGGTCCACAGCCTGCTCTGCTCCTGGGCCTGACTATTATAGCGGGGGCCACAGCCTGCTCTGCTCCTGTGCCTGACTATTATAGCGGGGGCCACAGCTAGCTCTGCTCCTGGGCCTGACTATTATAGTGGGGGCCACAGCCTGCTCTGCTCCTGGGCCTGACTATTATAGCGGGGGCCACAGCTAGCTCTGCTCCTGGGCCTGACTATTATAGCGGGGGCCACAGCTAGCTCTGCTCCTGGGCCTGACTATTATAGCGGGGGCCACAGCCTATGCTCCTGGGCCTGACTATTATAGCGGGGGCCACAGCTAGCTCTGCTCCTGGGCCTGACTATTATAGCGGGGGCCACAGCTAGCTCTTCTCCTGGGCCTGACTATTATATTGGGGGCCACAGCTAGCTCTGCTCCTGGGCCTGACTATTATAGCGGGGACCACAGCTAGCTCTGCTCCTGGGCCTGACTATTATAGTGGGGGCCACAGCTAGCTCTGCTCCTGGGCCTGACTATTATAGTGGGGGCCACAGCCTACTCTGCTCCTGGGCCTGACTATTATAGCAGGGGCCACAGCTAGCTCTGCTCCTGGGCCTGACTATTATAGTGGGGGCCACAGCTAGCTCTGCTCCTGGGCCTGACTATTATAGTGGGGGCCACAGCCTACTCTGCTCCTGGGCCTGACTATTATAGCAGGGGCCACAGCTAGCTCTGCTCCTGGGCCTGACTATTATAGTGGGGGCCACAGCTAGCTCTGCTCCTGGGCCTGACTATTATAGCGGGGGCCACAGCTAGCTCTGCTCCTGGGCCTGACTATTATAGTGGGGGCCACAGCCTGCTCTGCTCCTGGGCCTGACTATTATAGCGGGGGCCACAGCTAGCTCTGCTCCTGGGCCTGACTATTATAGCGGGGGCCACAGCCTGCTCTGCTCCTGGGCCTGACTATTATATTGGGGGCCACAGCCTGCTCTGCTCCTGAGGCTGACTATTATAGTGGGGGCCACAGCTAGCTCTGCTCCTGGGCCTGACTATTATAGCGTGGGCCACAGCCTGCTCTGCTCCTGGGCCTGACTATTATAGCGAGGGCCACAGCTAGCTCTGCTCCTGGGCCTGACTATTATAGCGGGGGCCACAGCTAGCTCTGCTCCTGGGCCTGACTATTATAGCGGGGGCCACAGCCAGCTCTGCTCCTGGGCCTGACTATTATAGCGGGGGCCACAGCTAGCTCTGCTCCTGGGCCTGACTATTATAACGGGGGCCACAGCTAGCTCTGCTCCTGGGCCTGACTATTATAGCGGGGGCCACAGCCTGCTTTGCTCCTGGGCCTGACTATTATAGCGGGGGCCACAGCTAGCTCTGCTCCTGGGCCTGACTATTATAGCGGGGGCCACAGCTAGCTCTGCTCCTGGGCCTGACTATTATAGCGGGGGCCACAGCTAGCTCTGCTCCTGGGCCTGACTATTAAAGCGGGGGCCACAGCTAGCTCTGCTCCTGGGCCTGACTATTCTAGTGGGGGCCACAGCCTGCTCTGCTCCTGGGCCTGACTATTATAGCGGGGGCCACAGCCTGCTCTGCTCCTGGGCCTGACTATTATAGCGGGGGCCACAGCTAGCTCTGCTCCTGGGCCTGACTATTATAGCGGGGGCCACAGCTCTGCTCTGCTCCTGGGCCTGACTATTATAGCGGGGGACACAGCTAGCTCTGCTCCTGGGCCTGACTATTATAGCGGGGGCCACAACCTGCTCTGCTCCTGGGCCTGACTATTATAGTGGGGGCCACAGCTAGCTCTGCTCCTGGGCCTGACTATTATAGTGGGGGCCACAGCTAGCTCTGCTCCTGGGCCTGACTATTATAGCGGGGGCCACAACCTGCTCTGCTCCTGGGCCTGACTATTATAGCGGGGGCCACAGCTAGCTCTGCTCCTGGGCCTGACTATTATAGCGGGGTCCACAGCCTGCTCTGCTCCTGGGCCTGACTATTATAGCGGGGGCCACAGCCTGCTCTGCTCCTGGGCCTGACTATTATAGCGGGGGCCACAGCTAGCTCTGCTCCTGGGGCTGACTATTATAGCGGGGGCCACAGCTAGCTCTGCTCCTGGGCCTGACTATTATAGCGGGGGCCACAGCTAGCTCTGCTCCTGGGCCTGACTATTATAGCGGGGGCCACAGCTAGCTCTGCTCCTGGGGCTGACTATTATAGCGGGGGCCACAGCTAGCTCTGCTCCTGGGCCTGACTATTATAGCGGGGGCCACAGCCTGCTCTGCTCCTGGGCCTGACTATTATAGCGGGGGCCACAGCCTGCTCTGCTCCTGGGCCTGACTATTATAGCGGGGGCCACAGCTAGCTCTGCTCCTGGGCCTGACTATAGTGGGGGCCACAGCTAGCTCTGCTCCTGGGCCTGACTATTATAGCGGGGGCCACAGCCTACTCTGCTCCTGGGCCTGACTATTATAGTGGGGGCCACAGCTAGCTCTGCTCCTGGGCCTGACTATTATAGTGGGGGCCACAGCTAGCTCTGCTCCTGGGCCTGACTATTATAGCGGGGGCCACAGCTAGCTCTGCTCCTGGGCCTGACTATTATAGCGGGGGCCACAGCTAGCTCTGCTCCTGGGCCTGACTATTATAGCGGGGGCCACAGCTAGCTCTGCTCCTGGGCCTGACTATTATAGCGGGGGCCACAGCCTACTCTGCTCCTGGGCCTGACTATTATAGCGGGGGCCACAGCCTGCTCTGCTCCTGGGCCTGACTATTATAGCGGGGGCCACAGCTAGCTCTGCTCCTGGGCCTGACTATTATAGTGGGGGCCACAGCTAGCTCTGCTCCTGGGCCTGACTATTATAGCGGGGGCCACAACCTGCTCTGCTCCTGGGCCTGACTATTATAGCGGGGGCCACAGCTAGCTCTGCTCCTGGGCCTGACTATTATAGCGGGGTCCACAGCCTGCTCTGCTCCTGGGCCTGACTATTATAGCGGGGGCCACAGCCTGCTCTGCTCCTGTGCCTGACTATTATAGCGGGGGCCACAGCTAGCTCTGCTCCTGGGCCTGACTATTATAGTGGGGGCCACAGCCTGCTCTGCTCCTGGGCCTGACTATTATAGCGGGGGCCACAGCTAGCTCTGCTCCTGGGCCTGACTATTATAGCGGGGGCCACAGCTAGCTCTGCTCCTGGGCCTGACTATTATAGCGGGGGCCACAGCTAGCTCTGCTCCTGGGCCTGACTATTATAGCGGGGGCCACAGCTAGCTCTGCTCCTGGGCCTGACTATTATAGCGGGGGCCACAGCTAGCTCTGCTCCTGGGCCTGACTATTCTAGTGGGGGCCACAGCCTGCTCTGCTCCTGGGCCTGACTATTATAGCGGGGGCCACAGCCTGCTCTGCTCCTGGGCCTGACTATTATAGCGGGGGCCACAGCTAGCTCTGCTCCTGGGCCTGACTATTATAGCGGGGGCCACAGCTCTGCTCTGCTCCTGGGCCTGACTATTATAGCGGGGGCCACAGCTAGCTCTGCTCCTGGGCCTGACTATTATAGCGGGGGCCACAACCTGCTCTGCTCCTGGGCCTGACTATTATAGTGGGGGCCACAGCTAGCTCTGCTCCTGGGCCTGACTATTATAGTGGGGGCCACAGCTAGCTCTGCTCCTGGGCCTGACTATTATAGCGGGGGCCACAACCTGCTCTGCTCCTGGGCCTGACTATTATAGCGGGGGCCACAGCTAGCTCTGCTCCTGGGCCTGACTATTATAGCGGGGTCCACAGCCTGCTCTGCTCCTGGGCCTGACTATTATAGCGGGGGCCACAGCCTGCTCTGCTCCTGGGCCTGACTATTATAGCGGGGGCCACAGCTAGCTCTGCTCCTGGGGCTGACTATTATAGCGGGGGCCACAGCTAGCTCTGCTCCTGGGCCTGACTATTATAGCGGGGGCCACAGCTAGCTCTGCTCCTGGGCCTGACTATTATAGCGGGGGCCACAGCTAGCTCTGCTCCTGGGGCTGACTATTATAGCGGGGGCCACAGCTAGCTCTGCTCCTGGGCCTGACTATTATAGCGGGGGCCACAGCCTGCTCTGCTCCTGGGCCTGACTATTATAGCGGGGGCCACAGCCTGCTCTGCTCCTGGGCCTGACTATTATAGCGGGGGCCACAGCTAGCTCTGCTCCTGGGCCTGACTATTATAGTGGGGGCCACAGCTAGCTCTGCTCCTGGGCCTGACTATTATAGCGAGGGCCACAGCCTACTCTGCTCCTGGGCCTGACTATTATAGTGGGGGCCACAGCTAGCTCTGCTCCTGGGCCTGACTATTATAGTGGGGGCCACAGCTAGCTCTGCTCCTGGGCCTGACTATTATAGCGGGGGCCACAGCTAGCTCTGCTCCTGGGCCTGACTATTATAGCGGGGGCCACAGCTAGCTCTGCTCCTGGGCCTGACTATTATAGCGGGGGCCACAGCTAGCTCTGCTCCTGGGCCTGACTATTATAGCGGGGGCCACATCCTACTCTGCTCCTGGGCCTGACTATTATAGCGGGGGCCACAGCCTGCTCTGCTCCTGGGCCTGACTATTATAGCGGGGGCCACAGCTAGCTCTGCTCCTGGGCCTGACTATTATAGCGGGGGCCACAGCCTGCTCTGCTCCTGGGCCTGACTATTATAGCGGGGGCCACAGCTAGCTCTGCTCCTGGGCCTGACTATTATAGCGGGGGCCACAGCCTGCTCTGCTCCTGGGCCTGACTATTATAGCGGGGGCCACAGCCAGCTCTGCTCCTGGGCCTGACTATTATAGTGGGGGCCACAGCCTACTCTGCTCCTGGGCCTGACTATTATAGTGGGGGCCACAGCCTGCTCTGCTCCTGGGCCTGACTATTATAGCGGGGGCCACAGCTAGCTCAGCTCCTGGGGCTGACTATTATAGCGGGGGCCACAGCCTGCTCTGCTCCTGGGCCTGACTATTATATTGGGGGCCACAGCCTGCTCTGCTCCTGGGCCTGACTATTATAGCGGGGGCCACAGCCTGCTCTGCTCCTGGGCCTGACTATTATAGCGGGGGCCACAGCTAGCTCTGCTCCTGGGCCTGACTATTATAGCGGGGGCCACAGCTAGCTCTGCTCCTGGGCCTGACTATTATAGCGGGGGCCACAGCCTGCTCTGCTCCTGGGCCTGACTATTATAGTGGGGGCCACAGCCTACTCTGCTCCTGGGCCTGACTATTATAGCGGGGGCCACAGCCTGCTCTGCTCCTGGGCCTGACTATTATAGCGGGGGCCACAGCTAGCTCTGCTCCTGGGCCTGACTATTATAGCGGGGGCCACAGCTAGCTCTGCTCCTGGGCCTGACTATTATAGCGGGGGCCACAGCCTGCTCTGCTCCTGGGCCTGACTATTATAGTGGGGGCCACAGCCTGCTCTGCTCCTGGGCCTGACTATTATAGCAGGAACCACAGCCTGCTCTGCTCCTGGGCCTGACTATTATAGCGGGGGCCACAGCCTGCTCTGCTCCTGGGTCTGACTATTATAGCAGGGGCCACAGCTAGCTCTGCTCCTGGGCCTGACTATTATAGTGGGGGCCACAGCTAGCTCTGCTCCTGGGCCTGACTATTATAGCGGGGGCCACAGCTAGCTCTGCTCCTGGGCCTGACTATTATAGCGGGGGCCACAGCCTGCTCTGCTCCTGGGCCTGACTATTATAGCGGGGGCCACAGCTAGCTCTGCTCCTGGGCCTGACTATTATAGTGGGGGCCACAGCTAGCTCTGCTCCTGGGCCTGACTATTATAGCGGGGGCCACAGCCTGCTCTGCTCCTGGGCCTGACTATTATAGCGGGGGCCACAGCTAGCTCTGCTCCTGGGCCTGACTATTATAGCGGGGGCCACAGCTAGCTCTGCTCCTGGGCCTGACTATTATAGCGGGGGCCACAGCCAGCTCTGCTCCTGGGCCTGACTATTATAGTGGGGCCACAGCCTACTCTGCTCCTGGGCCTGACTATTATAGCGGGGGCCACAGCTAGCTCTGCTCCTGGGCCTGACTTTTATAGCGGGGGCCACAGCTAGCTCTGCTCCTGGGCCTGACTATTATAGTGGGGGCCACAGCCTGCTCTGCTCCTGGGCCTGACTATTATAGCGGGGGCCACAGCCTGCTCTGCTCCTGGGCCTGACTATTATAGCGGGGGCCACAGCTAGCTCTGCTCCTGGGCCTGACTATTATAGCGGGGGCCACAGCTAGCTCTGCTCCTGGGCCTGACTATTATAGCGGGGGCCACAGCCTGTTCTGCTCCTGGGCCTGATTATTATAGTGGGGGCCACAGCTAGCTCTGCTCCTGGGCCTGACTATTATAGCGGAGGCCACAGCCTACTCTGCTCCTGGGCCTGACTATTATAGCGGGGGCCACAGCTAGCTCTGCTCCTGGGCCTGACTATTATAGCGGGGGCCACAGCCTACTCTGCTCCTGGGCCTGACTATTATAGCGGGGGCCACAGCTAGCTCTGCTCCTGGGCCTGACTATTATAGCGGGGGCCACAGCTTGCTCTGCTCCTGGGCCTGACTATTATAGCGGGGGCCACAGCCTGCTCTGCTCCTGGGCCTGACTATTATAGCGGGGGCCACAGCCTGCTCTGCTCCTGGGCCTGACTATTATAGCGGGGGCCACAGCTAGCTCTGCTCCTGGGCCTGACTATTATAGTGGGGGCCACAGCCTGCTCTGCTCCTGGGCCTGACTATTATAGCGGGGGCCACAGCCTGCTCTGCTCCTGGGCCTGACTATTATAGCGGGGGCCACAGCTAGCTCTGCTCCTGGGCCTGACTATTATAGCGGGGGCCACAGCTAGCTCTGCTCCTGGGCCTGACTATTATAGCGGGGGCCACAGCCTACTCTGCTCCTGGGCCTGACTATTATAGCGGGGGCCACAGCTAGCTCTGCTCCTGGGCCTGACTATTATAGCGGGGGCCACAGCTAGCTCTGCTCCTGGGCCTGACTATTATAGCGGGGGCCACAGCTAGCTCTGCTCCTGGGCCTGACTATTATAGCGGGGGCCACAGCCTGCTCTGCTCCTGGGCCTGACTATTATAGCGGGGGCCACAGCTAGCTCTGCTCCTGGGCCTGACTATTATAGCGGGGGCCACAGCTAGCTCTGCTCCTGGGCCTGACTATTATAGCGGGGGCCACAGCCTGCTCTGCTCCTGGGCCTGACTATTATAGTGGGGGCCACAGCCTGCTCTGCTCCTGGGCCTGACTATTATAGCAGGGACCACAGCCTGCTCTGCTCCTGGGCCTGACTATTATAGCGGGGGCCACAGCCTGCTCTGCTCCTGGGTCTGACTATTATAGCAGGGGCCACAGCTAGCTCTGCTCCTGGGCCTGACTATTATAGTGGGGGCCACAGCTAGCTCTGCTCCTGGGCCTGACTATTATAGCGGGGGCCACAGCTAGCTCTGCTCCTGGGCCTGACTATTATAGCGGGGGCCACAGCCTGCTCTGCTCCTGGGCCTGACTATTATAGCGGGGGCCACAGCTAGCTCTTCTCCTGGGCCTGACTATTATAGCGGGGGCCACAGCTAGCTCTGCTCCTGGGCCTGACTATTATAGCGGGGGCCACAGCCTGCTCTGCTCCTGGGCCTGACTATTATAGCGGGGGCCACAGCTAGCTCTGCTCCTGGGCCTGACTATTATAGCGGGGGCCACAGCTAGCTCTGCTCCTGGGCCTGACTATTATAGCGGGGGCCACAGCCAGCTCTGCTCCTGGGCCTGACTATTATAGTGGGGCCACAGCCTACTCTGCTCCTGGGCCTGACTATTATAGCGGGGGCCACAGCTAGCTCTGCTCCTGGGCCTGACTATTATAGCGGGGGCCACAGCCTGCTCTGCTCCTGGGCCTGACTATTATAGCGGGGGCCACAGCTAGCTCTGCTCCTGGGCCTGACTTTTATAGCGGGGGCCACAGCTAGCTCTGCTCCTGGGCCTGACTATTATAGCGGGGGCCACAGCTAGCTCTGCTCCTGGGCCTGACTATTATAGTGGGGGCCACAGCTAGCTCTGCTCCTGGGCCTGACTATTATAGTGGGGGCCACAGCTAGCTCTGCTCCTGGGCCTGACTATTATAGCGGGGGCCACAGCCTGCTCTGCTCCTGGGTCTGACTATTATAGTGGGGGCCACAGCCTGCTCTGCTCCTGGGCCTGACTATTATAGCGGGGGCCACAGCCTGCTCTGCTCCTGGGCCTGACTATTATAGCGGGGGCCACAGCTAGCTCTGCTCCTGGGCCTGACTATTATAGCGGGGGCCACAGCTAGCTCTGCTCCTGGGCCTGACTATTATAGCGGGGGCCACAGCCTGTTCTGCTCCTGGGCCTGATTATTATAGTGGGGGCCACAGCTAGCTCTGCTCCTGGGCCTGACTATTATAGCGGAGGCCACAGCCTACTCTGCTCCTGGGCCTGACTATTATAGCGGGGGCCACAGCTAGCTCTGCTCCTGGGCCTGACTATTATAGCGGGGGCCACAGCCTACTCTGCTCCTGGGCCTGACTATTATAGCGGGGGCCACAGCTAGCTCTGCTCCTGGGCCTGACTATTATAGCGGGGGCCACAGCTTGCTCTGCTCCTGGGCCTGACTATTATAGCGGGGGCCACAGCCTGCTCTGCTCCTGGGCCTGACTATTATAGCGGGGGCCACAGCCTGCTCTGCTCCTGGGCCTGACTATTATAGCGGGGGCCACAGCTAGCTCTGCTCCTGGGCCTGACTATTATAGTGGGGGCCACAGCCTGCTCTGCTCCTGGGCCTGACTATTATAGCGGGGGCCACAGCCTGCTCTGCTCCTGGGCCTGACTATTATAGCGGGGGCCACAGCTAGCTCTGCTCCTGGGCCTGACTATTATAGCGGGGGCCACAGCTAGCTCTGCTCCTGGGCCTGACTATTATAGCGGGGGCCACAGCCTACTCTGCTCCTGGGCCTGACTATTATAGCGGGGGCCACAGCTAGCTCTGCTCCTGGGCCTGACTATTATAGCGGGGGCCACAGCTAGCTCTGCTCCTGGGCCTGACTATTATAGCGGGGGCCACAGCTAGCTCTGCTCCTGGGCCTGACTATTATAGCGGGGGCCACAGCCTGCTCTGCTCCTGGGCCTGACTATTATAGCGGGGGCCACAGCCTGCTCTGCTCCTGGGCCTGACTATTATAGCGGGGGCCACAGCTAGCTCTGCTCCTGGGCCTGACTATTATAGCGGGGGCCACAGCCTACTCTGCTCCTGGGCCTGACTATTATAGCGGGGGCCACAGCTAGCTCTGCTCCTGGGCCTGACTATTATAGCGGGGGCCACAGCCTACTCTGCTCCTGGACCTGACTATTATAGTGGGGGCCACAGCCTGCTCTGCTCCTGGGCCTGACTATTATAGCGGGGGCCACAGCTAGCTCTGCTCCTGGGCCTGACTATTATAGCGGGGGCCACAGCTAGCTCTGCTCCTGGGTCTGACTATTATAGCGGGGGCCACAGCTAGCTCTGCTCCTGGGCCTGACTATTATAGTGGGGGCCACAGCTAGCTCTGCTCCTGGGGCTGACTATTATAGCGGGGGCCACAGCTAGCTCTGCTCCTGGGCCTGACTATTATAGCGGGGGCCACAGCTAGCTCTGCTCCTGGGCCTGACTATTATAGCGGGGGCCACAGCCTGCTCTGCTCCTGGGCCTGACTATTATAGCGGGGGCCACAGCTAGCTCTGCTCCTGGGCCTGACTATTATAGCGGGGGCCACAGCTAGCTCTGCTCCTGGGCCTGACTATTATAGCGGGGGCCACAGCTAGCTCTGCTCCTGGGCCTGACTATTATAGCGGGGGCCACAGCCTGCTCTGCTCCTGGGCCTGACTATTATAGCGGGGGCCACAGCCTGCTCTGCTCCTGGGGCTGACTATTATAGCGGGGGCCACAGCCTGCTCTGCTCCTGGGCCTGACTATTATAGCGGGGGCCACAGCTAGCTCTGCTCCTGGGCCTGACTATTATAGCGGGGGCCACAGCTAGCTCTGCTCCTGGGCCTGACTATTATAGCGGGGGCCACAGCCTACTCTGCTCCTGGGCCTGACTATTATAGCGGGGGCCACAGCCTGCTCTGCTCCTGGGCCTGACTATTATAGCGGGGGCCACAGCTAGCTCTGCTCCTGGGCCTGACTATTATAGCGGGGGCCACAGTTAGCTCTGCTCCTGGGCCTGACTATTATAGTGGGGGCCACAGCTAGCTCTGCTCCTGGGCCTGACTATTATAGCGGGGGCCACAGCTAGCTCTGCTCCTGGGCCTGACTATTATAGCGGGGGCCACAGCCTGCTCTGCTCCTGGGCCTGACTATTATAGCGGGGGCCACAGCTAGCTCTGCTCCTGGCCCTGACTATTATAGCGGGGGCCACAGCTAGCTCTGCTCCTGGGCCTGACTATTATAGCGGGGGCCACAGCCTGCTCTGCTCCTGGGGCTGACTATTATAGCGGGGGCCACAGCCTGCTCTGCTCCTGGGCCTGACTATTATAGCGGGGGCCACAGCTAGCTCTGCTCCTGGGCCTGACTATTATAGCGGGGGCCACAGCTAGCTCTGCTCCTAGGCCTGACTATTATAGCGGGGGCCACAGCCTGCTCTGCTCCTGGGCCTGACTATTATAGCGGGGGCCACAGCTAGCTCTGCTCCTGGGCCTGACTATTATAGCGGGGGCCACAGCTAGCTCTGCTCCTGGGGCTGACTATTATAGCGGGGGCCACAGCTAGCTCTGCTCCTGGGCCTGACTATTATAGTGGGGGCCACAGCTAGCTCTGCTCCTGGGCCTGACTATTATAGTGGGGGCCACAGCCTACTCTGCTCCTGGGCCTGACTATTATAGCGGGGGCCACAGCCTGCTCTGCTCCTGGGCCTGACTATTATAGCGGGGGCCACAGCTAGCTCTGCTCCTGGGCCTGACTATTATAGCGGGGGCCACAGCCTATGCTCCTGGGCCTGACTATTATAGTGGGGGCCACAGCCAGCTCTGCTCCTGGGCCTGACTATTATAGTGGGGGCCACAGCCTACTCTGCTCCTGGGCCTGACTATTATAGTGGGGGCCACAGCCTGCTCTGCTCCTGGGCCTGACTATTATAGCGGGGGCCACAGCCTGCTCTGCTCCTGGGCCTGACTATTATAGCGGGGGCCACAGCCTACTCTGCTCCTGGGCCTGACTATTATAGCGGGGGCCACAGCCTGCTCTGCTCCTGGGCCTGACTATTATAGCGGGGGCCACAGCCTGCTCTGCTCCTGGGCCTGACTATTATAGCGGGGGCCACAGCCTGCTCTGCTCCTGGGCCTGACTATTATAGCGGGGGCCACAGCCTGCTCTGCTCCTGGGCCTGACTATTATAGCGGGGGCCACAGCCTGCTCTGCTCCTGGGACTGACTATTATAGCGGGGGCCACAGCCTGCTCTGCTCCTGGGCCTGACTATTATAGCGGGGGCCACAGCCTGCTCTGCTCCTGGGACTGACTATTATAGCGGGGGCCACAGCCTGCTCTGCTCCTGGGCCTGACTATTATAGCGGGGGCCACAGCCTGCTCTGCTCCTGGGCCTGACTATTATAGCGGGGGCCACAGCCTGCTCTGCTCCTGGGACTGACTATTATAGCGGGGGCCACAGCCTGCTCTGCTCCTGGGCCTGACTATTATAGCGGGGGCCACAGCCTGCTCTGCTCCTGGGACTGACTATTATAGCGGGGGCCACAGCCTGCTCTGCTCCTGGGCCTGACTATTATAGCGGGGGCCACAGCTAGCTCTGCTCCTGGGCCTGACTATTATAGCGGGGGCCACAGCCTGCTCTGCTCCTGGGCCTGACTATTATAGTGTTTAGAGTCGTTGTCTTGCTGAAAGATCCAGCCCCGGCACAGCTTCAGATTTGTCACTGATTCCTGGACATTGGTCTCCAGAATCTGCTGATACTGAGTGGAATCCATGCGTCCCTCAACTCTGACAAGATTCCCAGTCCCTGCACTGGCCACACAGCCCCTCAGCATGATGGAACCACCACCATATTGTATTGTAGGTAGCAGGTGTTTCTCTTGGAATGCTGTGTTGTTTTTCCTCCATGCATAACGCCCCTTGTTATGCCCAAATAACTCAATTTTAGTTTCATCAGTCCACAGCACCTTATTCCAAAATGAAGCTGGCTTGTCCAAATGTGCTTTAGCATACCACAAGCGGCTCTGTTTGTGCTGTGGTTGGAGAAAAGGCTTCCTCTGCATCACTCTCGCATACAGCATCTCCTTGTGTAAAGTGCGCCAAATGGTTGAACAATGACACACTGACTCCATCTGCAGCAACATGATGTTGTAGGTCTTTGGTGCTGGTCTGTGGGTTGACTCTGACTGTTCTCAGCATTCGTCACTTCTGTTTATCCGAGATTTTTTTGGTCTGCCACTTTGAACCTTAACTTGAACTGAGCCTGTGGTCTTCCATTTCCTCAATATGCTCCTAACTGTGGAAATGGACAACTGAAATCTCTGAGACAGCCTTCTGTATCCTTCCCCTAAACCATGATGGTGAACAATCTTTGTCTTCAGGTTATTTGAGAGTTGTTTTGAGACCCCCATGTTGCTACTTTTCAGAGAAAATTTAAAGAGGAGAGAAACTTACAATTGACCCCCTTAAATACTCTTTCTTATAATTGGATTCACCTGTGTATGTAGGTCAGGGGTCACTGAGCTTACCAAGCCAATTTGCATTCCAATAATTAGTTCTAAAGGTTTTGGAATCAATAAAATAACAGTGCCCAAATGTATGCACCTGCCTATTTTGGTTTAAACAATTATTGCGCACTTCCTGTAAATTTAATAAACTTAATTTCACTTTTTAAATATTCGTGTGTGTGTCTCCTATATGATATGTTTACCTGACATATTATTGTCGTAACAACCAACAATTTATACAGGAAAATCATGACGATTAACAAGGCTGCCCAAACTTTGGCATCCCACTTTATAGAGCAACCTGTCACCATATGTAAGATGTCACACAGTTGTGACAGGTCCACTTACGAGCGCTGGAGCCAGATCTCACTGCGGCCCACATGCAAATAACGACTTTTCCTGAGTTTTTTTCTAGGAGATCATTTTTCATCTTCTCTTTATAATAACTTTCAGCACTCTGCAAATGAACAAGTACCAAAAGGGAAAGGGACCATCACAATGATTTTGTGTTGTTTTGTGTGCTGCTGGTTTACAAGGCGTTTTATGGATAAGGTGTGGAAATATCAGAGAGCTCAGGAGAATACATGAATTGCATATGGGCCTCAGAATCCTGCACTGTATTCACCTGAGGAAGCGGCCTCCAGCCCTGAAACGCATAGTCCTTTTTTGTGCAATATTTCATTAGAAAGTCTGAAAAGTTACCAGTCGAGTGGAAAGAAGCTGAGGAAACACTTACCTTACTTTCAAACTGTTATTAACCTTTTCGTGATTTATTGGGCACCTCCAGGAGGAAGGGGGGGGGGGGGTAATTTTATGTTTTTTGGAGCAGCGACCAACCCGTAAACCAAGGCCGAGTGGGCCCTGCTCTCTTCCCCTTATGTACATTTCAGTGGTTGCTTTACCTAGCAGCTGGGACTTGTGAGTTTATTACTATTAGCTTAGCTTTCTCCACATCTCCGCGCTAATATGTTACCCCAGACTGAGCTGCTGCTGTTCCTTTCTGTAACCTGCGTTTTGCAGCAAGGTGAGTCCACTAAAGGGTAAGAAACAGGCTAACCTATCCCTGGCTAAGCACACTATGAATGCCAAGGAATATCAGATCTTTTCTTTCTTTCAGGTCACAAAGTCCACCACCAACCCTGATGAACTGGGTACCCTGGCCAACCAGCTTACCAATGACTACAGTCAACTGGCACATGAAGCTAAGCCGGCCTCCATAACTGCTGAGAATGAGGAGGTGAGGTATCCAACCTAGCCACAGTCTTCCCCATCACCCCACTGGTCATCCTCCGCCTTACTTCTCAGGTCCATCTCAGAGGTCCCCCCCCCCCCTCACA